>NC_090451.1:64232943-64546514 GCF_031143425.1 Pleurodeles waltl | reverse complement strand
TTCTCTTTGCTGGACCACACACCCTGAGCTTGAAGGGAATCCCAGATGAGCTCCCCAGCCCTGAAGCGATGCATCTGTTACCAGAGGGTCGGAAGGGATTGGATGGTGAAAAGGAACTCCTACTGACAGGTGATGTCTTCGCGTCCACCATTGTAATGATTCTCCCGGAAGAAGCATCCTGTCCTCTCAGGGTCCAGTGTGTTGATTCCAGTTTTCCTTTAGAGCCTCTTGAAGAGGTCTCATATGCAATCTGGCGTTTGGGACAATAAAAATGCAAGAGGCCATGGAGCCCAACAGAGATGTCACCTGCCGTAGGAGCGGGGGAACCAAGAAGATCGCAACACTTCCTCCTTATTGATAACAGCTGTTCTTCCGAAGGATACACTCTTTCTAGCTCTGTATTCAGTATCGCTCCCAGGTACTGGAGGGTTTGAGTTAGGATGAGGGTGGACTTTTGGAAGTTGACTTGCAGACCTAGAGATCGGAAAACACTGAGAACAATATCTAGATGCTTTTTCGCCTGCTCCGGAGAGGAGGCTTTCAGTAGCCAGTCGTCTAGGTATGGATAAATGAAGATTTTCTGCTTCCTTAAATGCGCTGCTACTGTTGTTACACACTTGGAGAATGCGCGAGGGGCAGATTTGAGGCCGAAAGGAAGCACCTTGAACTGATAGTGTTGAGAGGCTATCACAAACCGTAGGAATTTCCGATGTTTGGGAATGATCGGGATATGAAAATACGCATCCTGCAGATCTATGGAGCACATCCAGTCTCCTCAATGCAGTTGAGGGAAAATCTGATGTAGAGCCAGCATTCTGAATTTTTGTTTCCGTATGTATTTGTTGAGCAGCCTCAAGTCTAGGATCCATCTGAAGACTCCTTGCCGACCCTTTTTTGCTACTAAAAAAATATCGGGAGTACACCCCCTTTCCTCTTTGGGCGGCTGGCACCTTTTCTATCGCTCTTTTCTGCAACAGGGCGCAAACCTCTTTGCATAGTAAGTTCATGTGAGCAGGTCTCGACTTGGTTGGTGGCAAATGAGGTGGAGATTGTCGGAAAAGAAGAGAGTATCCATTCTCTACAATGTTCAGCACCCATTTGTCTCTTGTTATGCCATGCCATTCGTGAGCGAACTCTGTGACACTTCCCCCAACCGGAGTGGTGTACAGTAATAAGGGAAGCGAACCCTCATTGTTTTGCAGGGGCTTTGGGGGTAGACTTCTGAGGTCTGCTTGATCCTCGCCTCTTGTGGCCTTGCGAGACTGGAAGAGAGGACGCCCTTGTTTCTGTTGCGGTCTTTGAGACCAATGAGGGGCTTGAACCCTCTGTTGGAACGGGTGCCTGTCGTAAAGCCTATATCTCCTTCTGAAGTCTTTCCTTCTTTCGAGACCCACTGCCCTCATTGTGTCGACCTCCGCCTTCATACGTGCCATCTCATCATCCGTGTGGGCTCCAAATAACGAGTTTCTGTTAAACGGAAAATTCATGATACGCTGTTGCGCCTCCTGCTTAAACCCTGTGAGCCTCAGCGAGGAAGATCTTCTCGCACAAGCCCCATGCGTGTATCCATGCGCTGCCAAGTCTGCACCGTCTGCGGCTGCACTGATGATTTGATTGGACACCAGTCTTCCCTCTTGAAGGATCTCCTTGAAGTCCTGCCTGTCCTCTCTAGGCAACTTTTCCGCAAATCTGCTCAGCGAGTCTCAGAGGCATCGATCGTATCTGCCTAGGAGTGCTGAGGCGCTGGAGACCTTCATCATCGACGCCACCGTGCCACATATCTTCCTACCCACAGAGTCCAGATGTCTGCTCTCCTTGTCCGGTGGAACCGTTGAGGATGACACCACTGAATGCATCTTGCGGGCTGCGGCTAATATGACTAAGTCTGGTGGTGGATCAGCCTGGAGAAACAAAGGATCCTGATCAGGGGCCTTGTACTTTTTCAAGATCCTAGCAGGAGCTGAAGGAGGTTTGCTGGCATTACAAAAGTCTCCATGGTCGGCAGGAGAAGACCAGGCATGAGTGGTAACAACTTCCTTGAAACCGTCCTGTGTTGCAGGGTTTCAAAGATTACTGATGAGGAAGTTGAAGGTTCTGGGAAATCAATATAAAGATTTTGTGCTTCCCTGAGCAGCACCTCATTGAAAGTTGTTATGTCATCCACCAGGGAAACTCTAGCTGGTGGAGAATCCGTCAGAGTCGGGGAGTAACTTCTTATGGAAGACCTCGACGATATGGACCAAGAAGGAGACCTTCTGTGATGGCGCGACCTTGACCTAGACCTCCTCTGGGAGCGTGACCTGCTCCTAGATCTTGTGGCCTAGTGGCAGATTGGCGAGACGTAGAACGAGCCCGTTCTGTATGCACCGTTGGCGATGGTGTCCTCGGACGCGACGCTGATGGTGAATACATCCGCGAGTATTGAGAGTCTGGAGAAGCTGGCGCCTTGTTAAGGCTCTCCAACCACCTTGGTGATAGGTTTATGAGCGAGATGTGCCATGACGATGAGGCCCTTGACCGTCTAGACGATCCACTCCTTATGAAGACCACTGGACTTGGTGGAGTGACATTCTTGTCAGCCGGTGGCTGCTGACGCTCTTACCCTTGAGAGATAGGCAGTAACTGTCTCGATGTCGAAAGGTGTACCGACGTCAAAGGAAGTACCATGGCTCGTATGTTTCGCCGTCGAGTGATGGACCGCTGATGACCGAAGCCTCTGCTCTCCCCGCTGAGGCGATCTCGACGTCGTCTTCCATGCGTCGAGGGGTGTGATGCCTTCGACGGCGTACGAGCACAATGGTGCTGGCTCGACTTCGATCTGTGGGTTGCCGTCAACGGAGATCTGTCCCGATGATGGCTGTGCGCCTTCAACGTCGTATCCATCGACGTTGGTCGGGTCGCCGTTGACGGCGATAAGCAATGATGCTACGGTGACAGCAGTGACGTCGACGGGGAACAGACAGGCTCTTTCTTACCAGCTGAGGTCGATCTAGCCTCTCGCTCATGAGAATGGCTTGTTGATTGCCTGGGAAGCGAAGAGGACGATGTTTTCTGCCTCTCATGAAGTCCATGAAGTCTGATTTTCTCTCTGTCCTTCAGGGTCCTTTTGGACATGTTTTTACAGTGCCTGCATGTGTCAGGGCAGTGGCTCTGAGGCAAACACACAATACAGAGAGAGTGTGGATCAGACTGGTCCTTCTTCTTCCCACAGGAAGGGCACTTCACAAAAAGAGAAGGCATTTTCCAGTCAGGAAAAAATCCCCTCACTCAGAAAAAGGTGAAAAACGTCAAGTGAAGGTAGAAAAAACAATGTTTTTGAATATTTTTCTGTGAAAAACTCAGAAAAATTGAGAGCTCAATGCTCCAGGATCTTCTCAGAAGAAGCCAGAAAAAAGAACTGACCTAACTGTGAAGCAACTGTCACCTCTCCTTCACCCCTGAGGCCTGGTGGGATACTGGAGGTGCTCAGGGTCTTAAAGGCACGGTGCCAAATTTTGTGGTTCTGCTGTGCTGTATTAACTTGCATGCAGCCTATTGGCTAACAATGCTCTATTGTTTTCAATGTTGTTTTTATTTCTCTTTTTTCACATGTGTTGCTGGTACTTTTTTTTTCTGTGCCCGGCTATGGGGCTTTAGAAAGTTTTTCTTGTAATTATAAAGGAGTGTGTTTAAAAAAAAAAAAAACTCCATAGAAATAAAGCATTTTAGCCTGTTTATCAACATAGTCTGCATTGCTGTTATACACATGTATACATGAATCTGGTATGAAAATTGTCTACTACAAAATGCTATATTTTTCATTTATATTTCATACTTATACATTTGTGTTTTTGTATATGCTCCGGGATCCCCGCACGAGGGCGGGAATATGAAAATAAGTTACTTACCTGTAACTGTGGTTCTCCAGTACTGGTATCTTTCATAGATTCACATGCTTGAATCATTCCCCGTCGTCGAAGTGGGAGTCCCACGGTATATAGAAAGCAATAAATAGAATATTTTTTTTTTCATTGAAGTCAATAGGAAAAAACATATTCAATTGTACAACCATCAGCCTCATTAGCAAAGGCCCAAACTTCAGCCAATCAGGCGAGACCACCCCTTTAGAATCCTCAGCACAGAGGCTCAGTCTCTCAGATTTCTCCGCACTAGTGATTACAGGAAAGTAAAAGAGGTGAGCCCCTCTGGGGAGGAGGGTGGGTCGCATGTGAATCTATGAAAGATACCAATACTGGAGAACCACAGTTACAGGTAAGTAACTTATTTTCTTCTCCAGTATTGGGGTATCTTTCATAGATTCACATGCTTGAATCAGAGTAGTCAGCAGTAAGAAAGATGGTTGAGTTCTGAAACACCAGAAGTATGCCTGTGCATAATTCGTCCTATATGGATTCATATAGGTAATTAACATTTGCAAATCAACCTTCTAAAAGATTATATACATGAATATATACATCTACACATAGATATATTTACATGAAAATATCAGTCTGGCAATACGTAGAGGATGGAGGGTAAAAGGTTATTGGCTCACCTTATGCAAATAAATTACGTAACACTGCTTGTCCTACCAAGGCATCCATTCTGTCCGTAGCTTCCAGGCAGTAGTGCTGGGTAAAGGTGTGAGCACCTGTCCACGTTGCCGCTCTGCAGATCTGGCTCAGAGGGACTCCTGCGAATAGAGCCGTCGAAGTGGATACCGCTCTAGTGAAGTGCTCTCTGACACTGGATGATAACGGTTTCCCTGCCAACTGGTGGCATAGCTGTATGGCAGAAGAGATCCAGCGCGCTATGGTCTGCTTAGTAACGGCTTTGCCTTTATTGATCCGTCCATAACTAATAAACAGCTGCTTAGATTTACAGAAATTGCTAGTCCTTTGTATATAAAACTTTAAACATCATTTAATGTCCAGAGAATGTAATGCGTGCTCCGCTGCAGTTTGCGGATTTGGAAAAAATGTTCTCAGAACCACAGGCTCATTTAGATGAAAAGACGATGGAACCTTAGGTATAAATTTTGGATTAGTTCTCAGAATGACCACCTCTGATTAGAATTGGAGGAAAGGTGGTGAGATTGTGAAGGCCTGGATATCGCTAACCCTCTTCGCTGATGTCAAGTCCAGAAGGAGGGCTGTTTTAAAAGAAATGAATTTGAGGTCTACCTTATGAATGGGTTAAAATGGATGCTTCATTAACTGGGAGAGCACAATATTCAAATGCCACTGAGGTGAAGGACGGTGAATCGGCGTAAACATCCTGAACAAGCCCTTAAGAAACTGTTTTATTATTCTGGATGACCATAAAGAAGGTGACTGAGACGTTCGTCGGAAACGGGATATGGCAGCCAGGTGCACTCTAATAAACGAATGCGAAAGGCTGGATTTAGCTAAATGCAATAGATATGGCAGAATCTGTTCAGGAGAGGACTTTAGAGGATGAACGCTGGAAGATGTACACCATATGCAAAATCTCTTCCACTTGAGCTTATATGTCCTGTTTGTAGACTGAGCCCTGGCACAGGCAAGTACCTCCCTGCAATCTGTAGGAATATCTAGGCCATCGAATTCATAGAATTCAGGAGCCAGGCTGATAAACGAAGAGACGTCGGGTTGGGATGACGGACCTGCCCCTGATTCGTTGTTAACAAATCCGGTAGTGTCTTCAGTCGAATGTGAAGCTGCTCCGAGAGTAACAGAAGTTCTGTGAACCAAAACTGGTGTGGCCATTTGGGAGCAATTAATAGAAGTCTGCATGGTTCCCTCTTCATTTTCTGCAGAAGTCTCGGGATGAGTGGAAGCAGGGTAAAAGCGTATGCATAAATCCCTGACCATCTGATCAAAAACGCATTCCCCTTTGATCCCTTCTGCGGTCGCCAGCTTGCGAAGTGTTGGCATTTCTTGTTGTCTCTGGTCGCAAACAGATCCAGACTGGGTTTGCCCCAAAGACGAAAGAGGCGGTCGAGAACTGACTGATTGAGTTCCCACTAGTGGCAGCTGGTTCGAGTCCTGCTTAAGGCATCTGCCCAGGTGTTGATGATCCCAGGGGGATGTTCTGCTCTGATGGATTTCCGATGTTGAATTACCCAATGCCACAGCTTCTGCATTTCTATCGATAATGCTTGCGATCTTGTGCCCCCCTGTTTGTTGAGGTAATGCATGACTGTGGTATTGTCTGTTCTTATCAAGACTGAAGAACCCTTGATGTTTGTGAGGAAGGACTTGAGTGCCAAGGAAACTGTCCTTAACTCCAATACGTTTATGTGAAGAGTGGACTCTTGAGTGGACCATTTCCCTCTCACTGAAAGATCCTGCAAATATGCGCCCCATCCCTCTAGGGATGCATCTGTTGTTATAATGTGCACTGGCTTGTCCTTCAGGAATGAAAGACCTTCTGAGATGAGGGGCGTATACTTCCACCATTTGAGAGCTTGTTTTGCTGATGGGGTTATCCGAATTACATCGTCGAAAGAACCTTCTATTTGCTTCAATTGATTGTCTAACTGCTGTTGAAGTGTTCTCATGTGCAGACGACAGTTTTCTATCAATGGAATGCAAGACGAAAGCATCCCCAGAAAAGACTTGTAAGTCCGCACAGAAGTGGACCTTCTTTTGCTGAGACGTGCTGCTAAATCTCGAAGTTTCTTTCGTCTGTCATGTGAAGCAAAGGCTTTTGCTTGGACTGTGTCCAAGACGGCTCCTAGAAAAGTGATGTTCTGGGAAGGATCCAGCTGAGACTTGGGGTAATTGACTGTCAAGCCTAGTGTTCCGAAAAGAGATAGACATGTCTTTGTGTCCCTGGCAGCTTTTGACGTTGTTCGTGCCTTTATTAGCCAGTCGTCTAAATACGGGAACACTTGTATCCCTAGTTGCCTGAGGTGGGCTGCAACCGGTGCCAAAACTTTGGTGAATACTCTTGGGGCCGACCTGAGGCCAAAGGGCAACACTCTGAACTGGTAGTGAGTGCCTGCAACCCTGAATCGTAAGAATTTCCGATGACTGGGGTGAATGGGAATGTGGAAATATGCGTCCTGGAGATCTAAGGATGTCATAAAGTCCCCTCGGTTGAGTAGGCGCAGGACGTCCTGAAGGGAAATCATGCGAAAAGATTGCTTCTTGAGGAATTTGTTGAGAGAACGAAGATCTAAAATAGGTCTCCAGTCTCCTGTCTTTTTCCGTATAAGGAAGAAGCGGGAGTAAAAACCTGTTCCCCTCTGGCTCCTTGGTATGATCTCTATTGCTCCCTTCTTCATTAAGATAGCAATCTGTTCCAGAAGTTCGTTGAGATGGGCTGGCGGGGGACCTCTTGGTGGCACATGAGGGGGAGGGTGGTTGAATTCTAGTGTATGTCCTCGGTTGACAATATTGAGTACCCATTTGTCTGAAGTAATTTTGGACCACTGGTGGAAATTCTGCCCCCTATTAGAGTGTTGATATAGGGGCTGGGTGCAGGCATCCGATAAAGGTCAGTGCTTTCTTGCCGTCTCCTTGGTCTTGTAAGTCGACTTTCCTCTCGCTTGTTGCCTGAAATGCGTGGATGACTGTTGTCGAAAGGAATGTGGTTGTTGCTGGCCAAAGGTGGAACAAAACTGTCCCTGGTAAGAGGAGTATTGGCGATACTGTTGTGCGCCTCCTCTATAAGAAAAGGTTCCTCTCCCTCTCTCTCCCCGAAAGGGCTGCCTCTTGTATTGCAATGTTGCCAGAGATCTGGCTGTCTGAGTGTCTGCTTTAATGGATTGTAACGCATCATCCACATGCTTGCCAAACAAGAGCTCGCCATCATACGGCATGTCCAGGATCTTTAATTGTACTTCTGGCCTAAATGAAGTAGCTTTCAGCCACCCTTGACGCCTGAGTACGGCCGCTCCGGCTAACTGGCGAAAACCTGTAGACGAGACGTCTATGGCGCAGTCTATGATCTCAGCCGAGATCTTTTCACCCTCCTGTAGAATCTTGCGCGCTTCTGCTCTACTATCTTCAGGTAACATGTCTATAAACTGCGACATATCAGACCACATCTGGCGGTCGTACCTTCCTAGGATTGCTAGGGAATTTGCTGCTCTAACTGTAGTGGCCGCCATCGTTGAGAACTTTTTCCCAATCAAATCCAATCAACGTCCTTCCTTGTCTGGGGGGGCAGTCAGAGATGCCGATGGATTTCTGGACCTTCTCTGAGCTGCCTGCGATATGACCGAGTCTGGTTTAGGGTGACTAACCAGACATGCTGGAGAATTGTCCGGTGCTTTATATTTCTTCTCAAGTCTCGGTAAGACTGCGGGAATGGAGAATGGAGTCTGCATGACCTTAAGGCCCTCCTCCCAAATGAAGTCAACTATGGCAATAGCCCTTACAGATTTCCTAGTATCCTCTTTGAAGTCATAAAGAAAACAGCCTGACTGCTTTGATGTTATTGGCAGTTGGAATCTTTTAGCAGCTCTTTCCATCACACTATGAAAACCACCAATATCCTGCGGTGGAGAGTCTACTGGCGGTGGCGTAGAAGGAGATGGTGTTTGAATTTGATACTCATCCCATTCTGGAATGAGTGAGTCAGTGTCCTGAATTTCACCTTCTTCCTGCTCGTCCTCAGATGAAGGTGGAGCCATATCATGTCCAGATGAAGGAGCTGTGGTAGGATCAGGAAATTCAGATGGTCTAGCAGGGGTGGACACTGGTGTATGCGAAGGTTGCACCGGGGTAGAAGAGCCTGGTGGAGGAAATCTAAAATAATAATCCTGCATCATCTGTTGTAGGTTAGCTATCAACGAGGTAGGCATCTGAACTGTCTGCTCCTGTTGCTCTTGAAGTTGCAGGTGACTTTGATTCTGCTGATCCGAATAAGGCTGATCATCTTCTTCTTCATCTTCCTCCTGACACTTAATCCGTAGTTCAGATGGGCTACGTGCCACTGGGAAGAAACCATCATCAGAATATACATCATCTTCATCCTCCTCATCAGCAAAGAGATGTTGCAGAGGTACTGGTGTTACTTTACTGGGCGATGTATGTGATGGAAGTAGGAGAGAAGCCTTGCTCTTTACTGGAAGAATTCTCTGTGGTAGGTAAGGAGATGCTCCAAAATGTTTTGGTATCTGATCAGGGTATTGAGCCATCGGCGGAGCCGTCGTCGACGGAGCGTCCGTTGATGGTGTTCTCGCCGACGGAGTAGGCGTCGACGGAGCCGTCGTCAGTGGAGCTGTTATGGATGCTGTGAGCGTCGACGGAGTTGCCGTCGACGGTGCCACCGTCGATAAGGTTTCCGTCGACGAGGCCGCCGCCGACGGGGTTGCCGTCGACAGGTGTGTCGCCGTCGCTGCTTTCATCGGTGAGATCGTCGACAAAGAACTTCTGAATTTACTCGTCGATGAGAGCATCGACGGTAGAGATTTCATCTTCTTACCCGTCAACGGTTTCTTTGTAATCTTCAAGGTGTGAGCTGACGATGGACCGTATTTCAAGCTCACCGATGTTATAGTCGTAGATGACAGTGGAGACGAGGTGACGATCATTGGCGACGATGGAGCCGTAAACGTGGCCATCGCTGTTGTCGTCGATGAAGGAAGGCCTGCCGTCGACGATGCGCTCGACGACGGTGTCGTCGACGGTGTGGATCTCCTGGACGCCGACTGTGGCAGGGAACTTGAAGTTTTTTTTAGCTTCTTTGAGGAGGAAGCAGGTGTAGATGGCTCTGAGCGAACCTTACCACTCATTTCTCTGGACGTTGAAGCTTGTTCCTCCGGCTTGTCCTTAAATGCATGCAGCTTCTTGGCTGACTTACTGCTCTTGGGGGAGAAGCTCTCCACAGACCTCTTCCTCTTCTTTGAGGCCACTGATGCGTCGCTGTCCTCCTCCTCAGAAAGAGCTTCTCTGGCCTTTCTTTTCTGAAGCCAAAGTAAGAGCCTGGCTTCTCTGTCTCTCAGAGTCTTGTTGGCAAAGGTCCTGCAGATCTTACAGTCTTTGACCTTATGCTGTGGATGGAGACAGTATATACATTCCTTGTGAGGGTCCTCACAGTGAAGTCTTAATTTTCCACAGGTCCCACAAGGTCTAAACAAACCTTTTCTTGCTGTAGACATGATGGAATAATACTACAGTAAGAACAAAAGTGAAAATTTAAGATTATCTCTTGAAGAGAAAGAAAACTGAGCAGAGCTCAGGGAGACTCCCTTACACACGACGTGCGGTAGAAAATCTGAGAGACTGAGCCTCTGTGCTGAGGATTCCAAAGGGGTGGTCTTGCCTGAATGGCTGAAGTTTGGGCCTTTTCTAATGACGCTGATAGTTGTACAATTGAATATGTTTTTCCTATTGACTTCAATGAAAAAAAAAATATATATATTATATTTATTGCTTTCTATATACCGTGGGACTCCCACTTCGACGACGGGGAATGATTCAAGCATGTGAATCTATGAAAGATACCCGAATACTGGAGAATCAATGTTTATGACTATTGTTGAGGATCCCCTGGAAGAGAAGTCAGGGTTTTGTGGAGGTTGCAGCAGGTTTGGTAAAACCACCCTTGCTTTTACCTCTGAAATTGTTGCCCCTAAAGAAGACGCTGTCATCTAATCCTGGGTGAGGTGTTGTGTGGCTAGGGACGTTGGTAAGTTTGTGGTGGGGGGGTCTGTGGAAGTAGGTTTTGTTGCTCCACAATATGGGAAGCCACGCAAAGAGCTGCGTTGTGAACATGTCAGCAACTAGCCCTTAGCTTTGACCGTCTCATTTTCTTTCTTTATCTTTTCTAGTACAGTGTCTACTTTAGGGCCAAAGAGTGTGTTCGTCATCAAAAGGCAGTGCTAGGATGTGTTATTGCACCTCAGGTTTAAAACCTGAAACCCTAAGCCATGCATGCTGAGGAGCACGCTTTAATTGATGCCTCTTGCTGCTGTCGGCTGCATGAAGGGCGCATTTAATGGAGGAGTTGGCAATTAATGTACCATCTGCGGCTATCTCGAAGGCCCTCTTTTTATGTTCCTCAGGGAGGTGTTAGGGTAGTCCCAGTGAGCCCTGTCGTAACAAGAAAGTGGACCAAAGGAGTTGGCAGTTCACCACTGATTAGCAGATTGGACAGCTACCCTTTTTGATGCAACATCTAAATTTTTACTCTGTTTATCTAGGGTAGGTGCCTCACCAGAAGTTTGCAAGTTTGATCTCTTCCTTGCTATGGCAACCACCAGTCAAGAGAGTTGTTCTCTTATGTAAATAGGGTCCATTTAGGACAGTTTATATTTCTTATCTACCCTCTGAGTAATGACACACGCCTTAACTGGGTCTTTAAAGATGTCAGGAGTGTATCTAAGCACGCCTTTCAATATGGGCAAGTACTGTGCAGATCGTTGACTAGAAGAGATTATCTCAAATTTAAAAAATCATCTTCTAGTGGTTCTATATGTAACTGTACCTTGTGATATACAGCTGCACTAACTACGATATTGTGATCGGTAGGGGTGTCATTAGGTGGAGACGGCTTTGCCAGATAAAGGTCAGGGTTTTTATCAGTAGGAGGGTCTATGTCAGCAGCCCACAAGTCATCATGTGGTGGAATAGAGTATTGGTCTTAATCATCCCCCTCAAAAAAATGAGTAGACCCTTGTGGGGGAACACAGTGGTGGTGCGGGGGGTGAAGGAGGTGCAGGAGCTGATGGTGGGGTAATGCTAGCCTTGTCAGCCTTTTCATTTGCTTTGGTGGTATAGGTATGTCCAAAGCCTACTCAAAAGTGAGTTGTCTTTTAGCTGGCTGTGCAGCAGTCTGTGGAGGTATTGCAAGAACACGACCAGTGTCTGGGTGGATAACCAGGAGTTTCTGGTGTAAATCAATGTCCTCCTGTGTCCGTTTGAGCACAGGTTTGATATTTTCCAGATCGACTGTGCATTTTGGTGCTGAGAGAGAGTGATGTTTCGGTTCTGAACCTCTTAGATCCGAAGGTTGGCTCTAGTCTGATGACTTGAGAGTCAGAGTGAGAGTGGGTGGTTCCTGCTGTTTTTTCGGCTCCAAGGCTACGCATTTTCAATACAGCTGCTCAGTTCTGACCATGGCCCGAGGGCAGTGGTTGTCCAAGGGAAGTGTTTGGTTGGTCCAGGCCCTTTGGGATTGACTGTTGGTGTGGAAAAGTTGCCCAAATATGAGGTGCATAGCCTCATAAAAGTCACGGAGTTGGGTAAGGGCGGCTCTGTCTCCTAGAAACTCAGGGAGACACAGAGACAGCGCAGGCTTAACTACAGAGCCAGGCCTCAAATGGCGATTGTAACTTATGTCGTCAGAAGGGACGCCCAAATATGAGGTGCATTACCTCATAAAAGTCACAGAGTTGGACGAGGGCAGCTCCGGCGCCTGGAAACTCGGGGATACACAGAGATAGAGCAGGCTTAACTACAGAGGCAGGTCTCAAATGGCGATGCTGCCTTATGTCATCAGATGACTTCAACGGACAGGGAAAAGTGAAAGACCTCTTCGTCCTCTAGTTCTTTTTCAGCTCATGGGACTTACCTGAATGCCTAACAGCTTACAGTGCGATGATGAGTTCTTGCAGGGGCTATGCAACCAATTCCAGGACATTCCTCTTGACTGGGATCTAGGCCATTGTGGAGTTGCACGTCGAGCAGCAAGGCGTTTGGGGGACCGCTACCTCAAGGCTTTGGTGTGCATGGCACGACAATCGACACAGGTCTTGGCGTTGTGGTGACGCTCAAGGCACCAGAGGCAGACGAGGTGCGGGTCTGTCACCGACATTTACCAGTGAGAGGCGCCATAGAGCTTTAAACAGCCTTCCTCACAAACATCCCTGCCACACTAGGAGACAAAGTTTAAAAAATCTTCAACAAAAGAGTCAGAAAAAGGTCTTTCAAAAAGTGACTGGGTGTAGCTCTAATCTGGATCTGTGCTGACTGATGTGGGAAGCAAAGAAGTGACATAAGCATGCTGGGGTGGCTCCTATATAGACACCAAACACGTCACTTCCGGCACAGACGACACCATGTGCAGCTGAACTACGCCAATTACTGACGCACAGGGATACTGCTTACTAAAAATGTCCTGATCTAGTCTGACGCCTGGGGATTTAGTTTAAGGTAAGGAATCTTAGTTGAGATGTCGCTATCAGATACGTGAACCAGGAATAAACTGTGAGACAGAGAACGCATTCACACTAGGAAAGGAATACACAAACATCAGTTACACAATAGAGACTGACTTACATACTGGGACAAAGAGTAACTAATACATAGAGTAGAACAGGCAAACGCTGACACTAAGACAGAATATACAATACCGCTAGGGGTAGAATACACAAACTTTAGTGGAATGATAGGGAGACAATTATTCAAACACTGGGAAAGAGATTCAGACACACACACCAGGACAGTGGAACAGTGAAATCACAGACACATGTACAAGGAATACAGTAACAATGAGACACAGTAGATTAACTCTAGAATTGAAAGGCACAATCACAAATTGTGTCATAGAGAGATATTGACTCATACGCTGAATGACTTCAAGAGAAGATACAGACTATGGAACAGAAAAAAACAGGCATATGAAGAGTTAACAATAATACCTGGTCAGACTCAACAAAGTATAGTGGAACTCTGTAAATCTGTACTTCGATTGGTGAACTCCTAGCCCAATGTGCAGACTTACTTTTCCAAGTGTACCCTATTGCTGAGATGTCATAAGAGGTTCTTAGCGACAGAGGAATGTTAGCAAGATGGCATTATGACTGGCGATGTACCATGCGCAACCATAGAGAAGTAGAACTCTCTGCCCTTACCTGTCTGCACGGGCTGCGCTGCAGGTGTGGGGGGTAACTTGGTCTGCGTTCTGGGCAAAGTCCCGTGATCGCCTGATAAGTTCTTTACCACTGTGGTCAAACAAAGTGAGTAAATATGTTAATGCCACCTCTGGTCTGCTGTTGTTTCTTAAGTCTGCATGTGTGAGCTCTGAGTGGGGGCTGACAAATATATGTATACATGCTAGCTGGTTCCACGACTTTATGTAAAATTGCCAGGCAATCTACTCCTGTTTATAAAACTGCATGGCTTCACTACTCGTGGGTGAAAATCTGCAGGCCTTTGCAAGTGTACGTACAAGCGCAAGCTGGGTCCATATATGCCAGCCTCAAATGTACATGTACAATTGCAAGCCAGCTCCGCTTAGAGAACAAGCCCACCGCACTGTACAATTGCACAACTCTATGTAAATGTGCATGGCAGCTTTGCACCTGTATGTGAAGCTGCTTGCTGGCTCCATGTCTGTATGCACAGCTGAGTGGCTTGCAGACATATGTACAAAGGTTTGCCAGTCCCACACTTTACATACAGCTGTCTCTAAAACTGCCTGGACCCTTTTCACCTGCAAGAGGGTCAGCAAGCCAGATCCACTCTTGGATACGTAACTGCACTCTGAACCTAGACCTGCATGAGAAACTGTACACCAGCTGCACTTCTGTACGTAAAGCTGTGTGGCTTCTCACCTTTGTGTGCAAAAATGCATGTGGGCTGCACAGGTGTATGTACAACTGCAAGCTTGGCTCATGCCTCTATGTTCACCCGCATGTCTGCTCGACAACTGCAAGTGAAACCCACAGCTGCATGTAGAAATGCAGAAGAAAATAAGTTACTTACCTGTAACTGTGGTTCTCCAGTATTGGTATCTTTCAAGGTGTGGGCACGTGTCCACGTTGCCGCTCTGCAGATCTGGTTCAGAGGGACTCCTGCGAATAGAGCTGCCGAAGTGGATACCGCTCTAGTGGAGTGCGCTCTGACATTGGATGATAACGGTTTCCCTGCTAACTGGTGGCAGAGCTGTATGGCAGAAGAGATCCAGCGCGCTATGGTCTGCTTAGTAACGGCCTTGCCCTTATTGATCCGTCCATAACTAATAAACAGTTGCTCAGATTTACGGACACTGCTAGTCCTTTGAATATAGAATTTTAAACATCGTTTAATGTCTAGAGAATGTAATGCGCGCTCTGCTGTAGTTTGCGGATTTGGAAAAACAATTCTCAAAACCACCGGCTCATTTAGATGAAAAGACGATGGAACCTTAGGTATAAATTTTGGATTAGTTCTCAAAATGACCACCTCTGATTTGAATTGGAGGAAAGGTGGTGAGATTGTGAAAGCCTGGATATCGCTAACCCTCTTCGCTGATGTCAAGGCCAGAAGGAGGGCTGTTTTCAAAGAAATTAATTTGAGGTCTGCCTTATGAATGGGTTCAAACGGATGCTTCATTAACTGGGAAAGCACAATATTCAAATGCCACGGAGGTGGAGGACATTGAATCGGCGGAAACATCCTGAAAAAGCCCTTAAGAAATTGCTTTATTATTCTGGATGGCCATAAAGATGGTGAATGAGATGTTCGTCGGAAATGGATATAGCAGCAAGGTGAACCCTAATAGACGAATGGGAAAGGCCTGATTTAGCTAAATGCAACAGATATAGCAGAATCTGTTCAGGAGAGGAGTTTAGAGGATGAACGGTGGAAGTTGAACACCATATGCAAAATCTTTTCCACTTGAACTTATGTAGACTGAGCCCTGGCACAGGCAAGTACCTCCCTGCAATCTGAAGGGATATCTAGGCCGTCAAATTCATAGAATTCAGGAGCCAGGCTGATAATCGAAGAGACGTCGGGTTGGGATGACGGACCTGACCTTGATTCGTTGTTGACAAATCCGGCAGTGTTCTCAGTCGAATGTGAGGCTACTCCGAGAGTAATAGAAGTTCTGTGAACCAAAACTGGCGTGGCCATTTGGGAGCAATTAATAGAAGTCTGCATGGCTCCCTCTTCATTTTCTGCAGAAGTCTCGGGATGAGTGGAAGCGGGAGAAAAGCGTATGCATAAATCCCTGACCATCTGATCAAAAACGCATTCCCCTTTGATCCCTTCTGCGGTCGCCAGCTTGCAAAGTGTTGGCATTTCTTGTTGTCTCTGGTCGCGAACAGATCCAGACTGGGTTTGCCCCAACGACGAAAGAGACGGTCGAGAACTGAGTGATTGAGTTCCCACTCGTGGCAGCTGGTTCGAGTCCTGCTTAAGGCATCTGCCCAGGTGTTGGTGATCCCCGGGAGATGTTCTGCTCTGATAGATATCCGATGTTGAATCACCCAATGCCACAGTTTCTGCGTTTCTAGTGATAATGCCTGCGATCTTGTGCCCCCCTGTTTGTTGAGGTAATGCATGACTGTGGTATTGTCTGTTCTTATCAAGACTGAGGAACCCCTGATGTTTGTGAGGAAGGACTTGAGTGCCAAGGAAACTGCCCTTAACTCCAATACGTTTATGTGAAGAGTCGACTCCTGAGTGGACCACTTCCCTCTCACTGATAGATCCTGCAAATGTGCGCCCCATCCCTCTAAGGATGCATCTGTTGTTATAATATGCACTGGCTTGTCCTTCAGGAATGAGAGACCTTCCGAGATGAGGGGCGTATCCTTTCACCATTTGAGAGCTTGTTTTGCTGATGGGGTTATCCGAATTACATCGTCGAAAGATCCTTCTATTTGTTTCCATTGATTGTCTAATTGCTGTTGAAGTGTTCTCATGTGCAGACGACCGTTTTCTATCAATGGAATGCAAGACGAAAGCATCCCCAGAAAAGACTTGTAAGTCCGAACAGAAGCGGACCTTCTTTTGCTGAGACATGTTGCTAGATCTCGAAGTCTCTTTCGTCTGTCGAGTGAAGCAAAGGCTCTTGCTTGGACTGTGTCCAGGACGGCTCCTAGAAAGGTGATGTTCTGGGAAGGATCTAGATGAGACTTGGGGTAATTGACTGTCAAGCCTAGTGTCCCAAAAAGAGACAGACATGTCTTCATGTCCCTGGCAGCTTTTGACGTTGTTCATGCCTTTATTAGCCAGTCGTCTAAATACGGGCACACCTGTATCCCTAGTTGCCTGAGGTAGGCTGCAACTGGTGCCAAAACTTTGGTGAATACTCTTGGGGCCGACCTGAGACCAAAGGGCAACACTCTGAACTGGTAATGAGTGCCTGCAACCCTGAATCGTAAGAATTTCCGATGACTGGGGTGAATGGGAATGTGGAAATATGCGTCCTGGAGATCTAAGGATCTCATAAAGTCCCCTCGGTTGAGTAGGCGTAGGACGTCTTGAAGGGAGATCATGTGAAAAGATTGCTTCTTGAGGTATTTGTTGAGCGAACGAAGATCTAAAATAGGTCTCCAGTCTCCTGTCTTTTTCCGTATAAGGAAGAAGCGGGAGTAAAAACCTGTTCCCCTCTGGCATCTTGGTACGATCTCTATTGCTCCCTTCTCCATTAAGATAGCAATCTGTGCCAGAAGTTCGTTGAGATGGGCCGGTGGGGGACCTCTTGGTGGTACATGTGGGGGAGGTTGATTGAATTCTAGTGTATGTCCTCGGTTGACAATATTGAGCACCCATTTGTCTGAAGTAATTTTGGACCACTGGTGGAGGAACTTGGAAATTCTGCCCCCTATTAGAGTGTTGATATAGGGGTTGGCTGCAGGCATCTGATGAAGGTCAGTGCTTTCTTGCCGCCTCTTTGGCTTTGTAAGTCGTCTTTCCTCTTGCTTGCTGTCTGAAATGTGTGGCTGACTGTTGTCGAAAGGAATGTGTTTGTTGCTGGCCAAAGGTGGAATGAAACTGTCCCTAGTAAGAGGAGTATTGACGGTACTGATGTGCGCCGCCTCTATAAGAAAAGGTCCCTCTCCCTCTCGCTCCCCGAAAGGGCTGCCTCTTGTATTGCAATGTTGCCAGAGACCTGGCTGTCTCAGTGTCTGTTTTAATGGATTGCTACGCATCATCCACATGCTTGCCGAACAAGAGTTCACTGTCATACGGCATGTCCAGGATCTTTAATTGTACCTCTGGTCTAAAGGAAGTAGCTTTCAGCCACCCTTGACGCCTGAGTACGGCCGCTCCGGCTAACTGGCGAAAACCTGTAGACGAGACGTCTATGGCGCAGTCTATGATTTCAGCCGAGATCTTTTCACCCTCCTGTAGAATCTTGCGCGCTTCTGCTCTACTATCTTCAGGTAACATGTCTATAAACTGCGACATATCAGACCACATCTGGTGGTCGTACCTTCCTAGGATTGCTAGGGAATTTGCTGCTCTAACTGTAGTGGCCGCCATCGTTGAGAACTTTTTCCCAATCAAATCCAATCAACGTCCTTCCTTGTCTGGGGGGGCAGTCAGAGATGCCGATGGATTTCTGGACCTTCTCTGAGCTGCCTGCGATATGACCGAGTCTGGTTTAGGGTGACTAACCAGACATGCTGGAGAATTGTCCGGTGCTTTATATTTCTTCTCAAGTCTCGGTAAGACTGCGGGAATGGAGAATGGAGTCTGCATGACCTTAAGGCCCTCCTCCCAAATGAAGTCAACTATGGCAATAGCCCTTACAGATTTCCTAGTATCCTCTTTGAAGTCATAAAGAAAACAGCCTGACTGCTTTGATGTTATTGGCAGTTGGAATCTTTTAGCAGCTCTTTCCATCACACTATGAAAACCACCAATATCCTGCAGTGGAGAGTCTACTGGTGGAGGCGTCGAAGGAGATGGTGTGTGAATTTGATATCAGTGTCCTGAATTTCACCTTCTTCCTGCTCGTCCTCAGATGAAGGTGGAGCAATATCCTGTCCAGATGAAGGACCTGGGATAGGATCAGCAAATCCAGATGGTGGAGCAGGGGTGGATATTGGTGTATGCAGAGGTTGCACCGGGGTAGAGGAGCCAGGTGGAGGAAATCTAGAATAATAGTCCTGCATCATCTGCTGTAGGTTAGCTATCAACGAGACAGGCATCTGAACCGTCTGCTCCAGCTGCTCTTGAGGTTGCAGGTGACTCTGCCTCTGCTGATCTAAATAAAGCTGGTCACTTTCTTCTTCATCCTCCTCCTGACACTTAATCCGTAGTTCAGAGGGGCTACGTGCCACCGGGAAAAAACCATCATCCGAATATACATCATCTTCTTCCTCCTCGTCAGCAAAGATATGTTGCGGAGGTATTGGTGTGACTTTACTGGGTGATGTATGTGATGGAAGTAGGAGAGAAGACTTGCTTTTTATTTGTAGAATTCTCTGAGGTAGGTAAGGAGATGCTCCAAAATGCTTGGGTATAGGATCAGGAAATTGAGCCGTCGATGGTGCGTTCGTCGATGGTGCTGTCGACGACGGTGTAGGCGTTGACAGAGCCATCGTCAGTGGAGCCATTATCAGTGATGTGAGCGTCGACAAGGTTTCCGTCGACGGGGCTGCCGCCGACAGGGTTGTCGTCGACGGGTGTGTCGTCGTCGAAGAACCCCGGAATTTACCCGTCGATGAGTGCGTCGACGGTAGAGATTTCATCTTCTTACCCGTTGACGGTTTCTTTGTAATCTTCAATGTGTGAGCCGACGATGGACCGTATTTCAAGCTCACCGACGTTATAGTCGTAGATGACAGTGGAGACGAGGTAACGATCATTGGCGACGATGGAGCCGTAAACGTGGCCGTCGCTGTTGTCGTCGATGAAGGAAGGCCTGCCGTCGACTATGCGCTCGTCGACGGTGTCGTCGACGGTGTGGATCTCCTGGACGGTGGCAGAGAACTCGAAGGTCTTTTGAGCTTCTTTGAGGAGGAAGCAGGTGTAGATGGCTCTGAACGAACCTTACCACCAATTTCTCTGGATGTTGAAGCTTGTTCCTCAGGTCTGTCCTTAAATGCATGCAGCTTCTTGGCTGACTTACTGCTCTTGGGGGAGAAGCTCTCCACAGACCTCTTCCTCTTCTTTGAGGCCACTGATGTGTTGCTGTCCTCCTCCTCAGAAAGAGCTTCTCTGGCCTTTCTTTTCTGAAGCCAAAGTAAGAGCCTGGCTTCTCTGTCTCTCAGAGTCTTGTTGGGAAAGGTCCTGCAGATTTTACAGTCTTTGACCTTATGCTCTGGATGGAGACAGTATATGCATTCCTTGTGAGGGTCCTCACAGTGAAGCCTTAACTTTCCACAGGTCCCACAAGGTCTAAACAAACCTTTTCTTGCTGTAGACATGATGGAAGAAGTACTACAGTAAGAACAAAAGTGAAAATTGAAGAATATCTCTTGAAGAGAAAGTAAACTGAGCAGAGCTCAGGGAGACTCCCTTACACACGACGTGCGGTAGAAAATCTGAGAGACTGAGCTCTGTGCTGAGGATTCTAAAGGGGTGGTCTCGCCTGATTGGCTGAAGTTTGGGCTTTTTCTAATGAGGCTGATAGTTATAAAATGGAATGTGTTTTTTCCTATTGACTTCAATGAAGAAAAAAAAAAAAGGTTTTTTATCTATTTATTGCTTTCTATGTACCGTGGGACTCCCACTTCGACGACGGGGAATGATTCAAGCATGTGAATCTATGAAAGATACCCCAATACTGGAGAACAAGACAACTCCACATCTCTACTACACCATGCGGGCACCTGACCCGCTGCTTCAAAGTCTAACATGCCTTACCCGAAGCTTTCTTCTTCAAGCTTCAACCCATACCCAGTCTGACTTCAACCCCCAGATTCCAAACCATGCCCAGACTGACACTAGTGAGCAGGGTCCACCCAAGCCCAGTCCGACCCCCGAAAGGGAAATGCAATCCTCTCCCAGCAAACGATTGGCTGCATGAGAAAACCTGCTACCCAGCTCTTAAAATCTGCATCTTTAGAAGTGAATCAGTCACCTGGTCAGCTCCTACACCTAGAAGTGATTTTTAACCCCCCAGGTGATCTCACTTTCTGGCTGAGTATCATGTGCAGGCTCTGACTTCTGGAAGTTCTTGTCCAAAGAATGACTTACAAAACACATATTCCCATTGCAGCTCTGTGAGTACAACATATGTCTTTTGATTTACTCTGCTGTCTAACACACTGTATTGCGCACTTGGTGGTCTAGATGCCCCCCTTTGTAAGGAGGCCTGGTAGTCAGTTCACAAAGAGAATGCTAAGGGCGCCATGTCATTCCTTCCGGCAATCTTCCTTCTGTGACTGGCTGTCTCTCCAAGTAATCAGGATTTTGTCTCTGCGTGTTTTTCCTTAACAAAGATTGTAATTTAGCAGCTTTTGTTCCTGCTGTAAATTGTCCGTATATGTACTATGACCAATCTCTACAATACCCTCTTGTGACACCTCATGAACCTCAAATATTCATTTTAAAGTGGTAAAGCTCTTTACCGAATCCTGCATCATCAACAAATATGATTTTGAAATGCTCTTTGTTTTGTGGGCGCCTGGCTCTCCTTACCAAACCCGGCAACATCAACATCCCTTATAATCAAACGTCCTAGAAGACCAATTGTTTGATGATGTCTGGATGTCTCTATCATAGCCAGTACTTTGTTCGATGGCACCTGGCTCTCTATCCCCAAAGCGCTATCACCAACAACGAGGATTGTAGAATGTCGCATTGTTGGATGAACCTGACTTTCCATCCCCCAATGTGTCAAAAACAACAATGGGGGTTCTAAATGTTCTTTGTTTGCGGGCACCTGGCTTTCCAAACACAGTGCACCTTCTACAACAACGAGGATTCTGGAATGTCCCTTTGTTTGATGGTACTTGACTCTCCAGAACAAACTTGTTATAACCAACAATGAGTATTCTGGCTGTCCAGACCCAGTGTCATAACCAACAGCAAGGATCCTGGAAGGTCCCTTTCTACGATGGCACATGGCTCTCAATCCTCACTGCACCTTCACCAGCAACGAGGATCCTGGAAAGCCCCTTTCTAGGATGTCACGTGGCTCTCAATCCTCACTGCACCTTCACCAACAACGAGGATCCTGGGAGGTCCCTTTCTATAATGGCACGTGGCTCTCAATCCTCACTGCACCTTCACCAGCAACGAGGATCCTGGAAAGCCCCTTTCTAGGATGGCATGTGGCTCTCAATCCTCACTGCACCTTCACCAACAACGAGGATCCTGGGAGGTCCCTTTCTATAATGGCACGTGGCTCTCAATCCTCAGTGCGCCTTCACCAACAACTAGGATTCTGGAAGGTCCCTTTCTACGATGGCACTTAGCTCTCAATCCTCACTGCACCTTCACCACCAACGAGGATCCTGGGAGGTCCCTTTCTATAGTGGCACTTGGCTCTCAATCCTCACTGCACCTTCTCCAACAATGAGGATCGTGGAAATCCCCTTTCTACGATGGCACATGGCTCTCAATCTTCACTGCACCTTCTCCAACAACGAGGATCCTGGGAGGTCCCGTTCTTTAATGGCACTTGGACCCCCAGACCCAGAGCGTCATACCCAGCCACGAGCATCTTGGAAAGCCCCTTTGATAGCCACTGGTTCTCTGTACTCATTTCATCGTAACCAGCAATGAAGTTCCTAGCACCTCCATATGTTTGAGAACTACAGGAGGGGTTTTGAGAACTATCCTAACATCATTCAATCAATGTCCTATTACACTTTCAAAGGTGTAAAGAATGGAGGTTAGAGCTCAGTAATATGTGCTGTTGCCTGGTGCTGGTTGAATGTTGAGAGCAGACCCTGCAGCCATGCTGTGTGTGGCAATGGTGAGCTCTGACGCGTTCTGTTAAGTTGATGTATCCAGCTGGCAAAGCTGGGCAAGATCTGGACTGAGTATTGTGTGCTTTTTCATATGGTGGGGTTAGGTTATATTCTACTTATATTCACTATAAAATGTTGCCACCTCATGACGCTAACAAGTGCTTTCAGAGATGTGCCTAGTCTCCAGCTCATTATATCTTCCATTCCATATGTTTCTCAAAGCCCTGCCAACCTTATGCCAGCCACTACTGAGACAAATTCCTAATCCGGCTTACCGTCACCATTTATGTAGAACTGTGCATCTTCCTCTTCACGGTCGCCTTTCTTATCTTCCCCGTCCTCCTCCTCCTCATCTGGTGGTGGGACCGAAGGGATGGGTGGTGGGTCCCAGCTATTAAATTGAGGCCTGGTGGCTCCTTATCAGAAACAACAAAACAGATTAAACGGTGCCAAAAATGAAACAAAAGTAAAAGTGTCCGCCAGGCCACCAGGTCGGGTAAACTCACACAGTCCACATTAAAACATCAACTTTCATGTCTTATGGGGATAGTGACACTGCCCTGATTTCCTTAGAATCTGGCACCAGCAACCTAAAGACATTCATCTCCAGGTTAAGAGAAGCTGTAGTTATGTAGCTTTCACTCCAGTGGATAAAAAACTAATTCACTTCAGAACGAAGTGTGCGGAGGTTGAAAGACTTCAGATTGGTCAATTCACACGTTTTTTCGCGTTTCACACGTGCTGGTCAAACCCCGCAGCATATCACCACATCGTGAATCAAAACACACAAAAGGCCTAAAAGTATGGACATCCTCGAGGCCAACCACACAAGAAGGACAAACTGGATGAGGGCACTTCTTATGGTGTTAAAGATGTGGAGAAAGGCATGGTCCACATGGTTTCCTAAAAGACATTTGTAAGGCCTAAACCCCAAATCAGCTGTCACTGGGAGCATTTTAACCTGGTGTCACAAAGTCAAAGACTTGATCCATCTTTGAAGTAACTTTATGCACTTTACTTCCAATTGATTGAAGCATTTTGTTTATCTTTAATAAATATATGTTTTTGAAAGTCCTGTATCCTGCCATGATGAAACGAGGTACTATCTGTACAGTTCCTGCAGTATTCACCTGAGCATTTAGCTGCTACTTTTGTTTACCACAAAAGATACCTGGACTGTTCACTGTGTTTCCCCATCTATACTGGGTGGTACCCTATGCCTTGGCAAACCTGAGCACGTCATAAAGTTTGATCAAAGTATAAACAAACTCCTCACCTGGGAACTGCTGCTGATTAAGCAAAGGGTGGCAATCTATCATCCGTGGCTTCAGCACCCCTGCCGCACTCGGCCCCTCTCGCCACAAGAAGTCACCCAACAGCACCCACACCAGGGCTACCTGCTGTCAAAGAGCACCATCTCCTCACACCTTGTACCGGTGCAGCTCATTTCATGCCTTCAAGGGACCACCCTGTGCGAAAAGAGCATTGCTTGGTCTTTACCCGAACATGCACCGCTAACAGTCACCGGCAGTAGGTATTCTAGAATGTTCTGTGGCTGGATGACATCAGCTAGGCTTCTGAGATATATTGCCACATCAGTCATCAGGTGGCCACAACTCCAAAAGTAAGCATGTTACTATTTTGACTTAAAAATCTTATCTTGATCGGAGGTTTAAACAATCTAAAACTAAATTTGATTTGTAGCTACCACTGATGATGCGTATATTGAATATTACTAATAACGAGTTATTTGGATTATGTTCTGAAATAAACTACATTTGACTCAACTTTGAACTAAATTCATCCAAGAGAGAAATCTTAGGGCATGATTTATATGCTTGCGGTATGTATACTCCGTCGCACCTGACCTTATGTTTGACAGCCGCAGTGACTACTCCATCACTGCCATAGCCAAACCTCTCCGATGGCCCAACAGAGTAATGGCTGTCAGAGAAATGGTTATATATGTCCACCCACCCAATTAGGTGCCTCCTTAAGAAACCATCCGCTGACCCAGAAGAACCAAAGAACTACTGGCCCATCTCCCTGTTCCCCTTTACTGCAAAGGGTCTCAAAAAGGCAATCTACCAGCAACTCACCGAATACCTGAAACATCACAACCTCCTGGACCACTCTCAATCTGGATTCCAAACCAACCAAAGCACAGAGACAGCCTAGATAGCAGCCATAGACAACAGGAGCCCTCCTCCTCCTCGACCTGTCAGCTGCTTTCGACACCGCCCCCAACCACACCTTGATCAACAGACATCACCAAATCAGAATTCAGGGAGATACCCTCAAATGTATCACCTCATACCTCACCGGAAGAACACAGAGAATCAATCTCCCAGCATACACCTCAGAAACTCAAGATAATCATCTGAGGCGTCCCACAAGGATCATACCTAAGCCCGGCCCTCTTCAACACATACATGATCCCCTAGCCAACACAATGTTGAATCTGTGCAATCTGACTATCTCCTACGCCAACAACACCCAGCTCATCCTCTCGCTGTCAGAAGACGCCTCAAAAACCACCACCACCACCACCACAGCCAACTTCCACAGATGCATGATGAATGTCGCTGACTGGATGAAGGACAATTGTCTCAAGCACAACACGGACAAGACGGAAGTCCTCATCTGTGGGAGCAACACCTCGCCATGGAATGATGCCTGTTGGCCTGCTAAATTCAGTCGTCCACCACCCCGACAAACCAAACTCTGCAACATAGGCATCATCCTGGACAGGAAGATCTATGCAGAAACAGGAAGACACAGTCTTATCCACCTGCTTCCACACCCAATGCTGCTCTGCAAGATCTTCAGGTGGCTCCCAATCAACACTAGAAGGGCCATCGCCCAGGCCGTCGTCACTAGCAGGTTGGACAATAGAAACACTTTCTACGTAGGAATCACTGCACACCTCCAGAAGAGACTACAAGCAATACAAAACTCAGCGGCAAGACTCATCCTCGACCGCTCCGGACAGACTCACATCACCCCACACCTCAAGGAACTACACTAGCTCCAGATCCAGAAGGGATGACATTCAAGATTTTGACCCACGCATACAAAGCCCTGCACAACAAAGGACCAGCATACATCAACAAACAAGTGGTCTTCCACCAACCAACCAGACACTTGCGATCCGCCTCCCTCTCCCTCGCAGACACACCCCCGGATCAACCAAGCCAACAGTGGAGGACGCTCATTCTCTCACCTGGCACCCAAGGCCTAGAATGACCTTTACCTCAGGACTGCCTTATCACTCCAGGAATTCAAGAAAGGACTCAAGACATGGCTATTCAAATGAACAGAGCACCCCAAAGCAGGCAGCTATAATAGCAACTTGAGGCCCTCCAGGGTGATTTGCTGTGCTTTATAAATCCTGACTGGAGGATGACTGGGACAATTAGCTATTTTGTTACTGTCTGTCACCGCCAGGTAACCATGGTGGTGAGGGACAGTAAAAAGCACATAATGATCCCCCAACCATGGGAGATGATTCCCATGGTGAATGGAGCATTACGTTTTGTTTTTTTAAATCCTGGTTTAGGTATTTTGTTTCTGAAAATAAAAAAGAAAACTGTTTGGTGCAGGGTGGCATGATGCTGACACAGTCCTCCACCAAACAGCAACATGCACTGACAGGAACCATTATGATGGCAGTGCCTGCCAATGCATTTGAAATGATCCCCTGCTTGGCGGTCCCTCTGCCATGGGGACAGAGTAATGATGATTCTTATAGATTTACTGAATTAAGAATCAAGATTTTATTAAAGATAAGGAGGCTTGCATTATGCATGTAACTTGTATTTCGCTTTCAAATACAGCATTAAAACATCTCAATGAAAAATAGGATGCTCAGTCCCATGTATACTGCTTGACCTCCATCTTCCTCCTCTTTGTTTGCTCTTCTTCTTGACTCTACTTGAAGAAAAAAAAAATCAACTATCAATCTATCCTCTTAATTATCTGCAAAAGGAAACCAATTCATAAACCCTTAACATCAACATAAAAGAAGAATCTTTCCAGCTTAAAGATCTGTAACAACAGCATCACAGGAATATATCAATCTTCACCCCTCAAACCCTCCACAAGGGAAGGGCAGGTGGGATAATACTAGTCTTTAATAAAATCGCGTTTCTTAATTCAGTAAACCTATAAGCATCATAATTGTATGTCAAAAGAGGAGGCTAGCATAATGCATGTTCAAAATCTTTCAAAACACATTTTGAAACATGATCTACAGATTTAAAATAAAACCTCCTAAACCATCTCTGTAGATGACAAATCCGCTGCCTTCAAAATGTCCTCCAAACGACCACCCAACATACAAACCTTACTCGCCATAGCTCCCCGTACTGAGTGAGCCATAAACTTTGACACATCCACACCTGCCTCCTTCATAGCAGCTTACACCCATCTAGGAATTGAAGCATTTGTTACTGCTCTAAAAGGTTCCACATCAAAGATTAATAGTTGGTCTACTCCTGCACCTCTCTTCTCCAGCATCCTGGTCTCATACTCTTTCAAACATCGTACCACACATAAATCAGTTGAGTCGTCAAACCTTGGATAAAAAATAGACCCAGACATAGGGCCTCATTACGACTCTGGCGGGCGGGGGAGAAGTGGCGGTAATACCGCCAACAGGCCAGCGGAAAAAAAAATGGAATTATGACCTTGGCAGTTACCGCCATGGTCATCCGCCACTTTTTCACTCCGACCGCCGGCGGTATCAGGACCCTGCATACCGCCATGGATTTCGGGTGGTTTGGAACCGCCAAGAAATCCATGGCGGTAGGCACTATCAGTGCCAGGGAATTCCTTCCCTGGCACTGATAGGGGTCTCCCTCCCACCCTCCCCCACTCCTGAATCCTCCTCCCACACCCCCTACCCCCCTGCCACACCCCAAAGGTGGCAGGACCCCCCTCCCCACCCCCACCCTTAACATGCACATGCACACATCCCCTCCCCACCGCCACCCTTAACATGCACATACACACACCCCTACACTCACACATAGACTACAACACATACCCCCACACATACAGACATGCACACATACCGACCCGCACACATTTCCCATACGCACAACACCCCCGCATACATACATGCACTCACACACCTCCTCTACATAGTCACACGCACACACCCATGCACGCACACAACACCCTCCCACCCCCCTCCCCTAACGGACAATCAACTTACCTTGACCGTTGATCCTCCGGGAGGAGATGGGATCCATGGGGGCTGCTCTGCCGCCAGCACCCCGTCACCAGACCACTGCCACGCCGAATCATGGAACGTGATTCGGTGGGCGGTGTTCTGATGACGGGTGGTGGAGGTGGGGCAGCCTCCACTTCCCTGCTGACTGCCAATATGGCTGCTGGCAGCTCTCCGTCCGAAAAAGGACAGAGGGCTGCCAGCAGTCATAATACGCTGCGTGGAAAACCACCTGCACTGGCGGTCTTCAGCACGGCGGTACCTCGGCGGTCTTTAAAAAAGACCGCCGAGGTCGAAATGAGGGCCATAGTCTTAGTTCGTCTACAAATGTCAAAAACCACACCATTCGGTTGAAAACATCTATGTGACACCTCCAAAGATATTACATCTGAAACTCTACGGAAATAAATGAGACAAAGCAACATAGCCATCTACCAAGACAATTTTCTTGCCTCTAAATATCTATTGGTTGGCCAACCCTCAAATATTTGAAGACCCAAATCTATGTTTCATATGGTCTGATAATTTGAATTGGGCAGTCTCCTCAACCACATCCCTTTCATCACCCTGCAAACCAAAGGACTTCTACCAACAGATAAACCCTGCTGAAGTCACAGCTGATCTGTAACAATGTACTGTCCTACATGACAAACCTTTATCAAAAAAACCTGCTAGTAAATCTGGCACCACAACAGGATCCAAAGCCTTTTCCATGCATCAATGTAACCATACCATCAATGCCCCTCTACACCTTCTCTTTGTACCTGGTGCCCATGATTCATCAGGAAAGCTTGCAGCCTTACCTAAAAGTTCTGTGAATCTTCCAGAGCACCTGATATCCTAAACACTAGATGATTGAGAGAACCCGACTCCACCAACGGATGTTCTGTGCCTTCTGCACCTACCAAAAGACCTTTGCAAGACATTATCAAAATTGGCTCTTACGCTGCCATTTTCATTACTGTCAGAAACCACACCTGAGTTTCCCAAAAGAAAATTAGTTACTTACCTGTAACTGCAGTTCTCCAGTATTGGTATCTTTCATAGATTCACATGCTTGAATCATCCCCGTCGTCGAGGTGGGAGCCTCACGGTAAATTTAAATATATAAAAAGCAGTAAGTCAGTAAAAATAAAACCAGTAGGCCCAAGTAGGCCTCATAAGGTATTTTACAGTCTATCCACTTTGTTTTGTGAAAAGACCCAAACTTGAGTATCAACCAATCAGGATTCAGCCCCTCCCAAACACTCCCAACAGAGGCTGAATTCCCTCAGATTTTCTATTAGGAGTGTGAAGTTTAATATCTGTATAATAGGGGAGCCTCTGAGGGGAGGAGGGTGGGTCGCATGTGAATCTATGAAAGATACCAATACTGGAGAACTGCAGTTACAGGTAAGTAACTAATTTTCTTCTCCAGTATTGGATCTTTCATAGATTCACATGCTTGAATCCGAGTAACGAGCAGTAATGTTTTCTTACTTACTGAATTACATTGACTGTAATTCCATCGTAATTCTATACGTGATGTGATTCACATTAGTTCAGTTTTAAATATGCACTTACATATAATTATATTTATATTCACAAACATACGAATATAAAAGCAATAAAATGTGTGTGGCAAGAAATCCTGACACAGTTTATGGTATTATTATGGAGAATACGACACGTTAAACAGTAGAAGAAAATGAACCATTAATGACCATACCTCGAGTGTGGTGGTGGGATGTGTAAGAGGCTCACCTTAACGAAATAGATGCCTCAGCACTGCTTGTCCCACTGCTGTATCGACCTGGTTTGTCTCCTCTAGACAGTAATGTCTTGTAAATGTGTGTTGGCTGGACCATGTTGCTGCTCTACAGATGCTATGTAGTGGTACACCTGCAAAGAGTGCCGCTGAAGTGGCTACCGATCTTGTAGAGTGGGCTCTCACCTTGGTGTGGAGCGGCTTTCCTGCTTTTGAATGGCAGAATTGAATCGCCAGGCCAATCCATCTTGCTAAAGTCTGTTTGGACACCGCGTGTCCCTTCTTTGTTCCGCCGAACGCTACAAATAATTGATCCGACTGGCGGATGGCCTGAGTTTTCTGTAGATAAAACTTTAAACATCTTTTAATATCGAGAGAATGTAATGTTTTTTCAGCCACTGTTTGCGGATTTGGAAAAAAGGTTTTTAAGATGACTGGTTCATTTAAATGAAATGTTGAGGGAACTTTCGGAATGAATTTAGGATTTGTCCGCAGGATGACACCTGAGTTTGTAAACTGGAGGAACGGCTGTTTGATGGTGAAAGCCTGAATGTCACTGACTCTTTTTGCCGAAGTAAGAGCTAACAGTAACGCTGTTTTCCATGCGAGGAATTTTAGGTCAGCTTTGTGGATCGGCTCAAAAGGAGCTTTCATGAGTTGCATCAACACAACATTCAATGACCATAGAGGCGGGGGTTTCCTAATTGGCGGGAAGACCCGAAAAAGGCCCTTCATAAATTGTTTGACAATTCTTGTGGAACACAAAGAGAGTCTATCTGGTGATCTGCGGTATCTGGAGATTGCTGCCAGATGTACCCGTATGGAAGAATATGCAAGTCCTGATTTTGCCAGGAGCAGGAGATATGGAAGTATCTGTTCCGGAGTAGAAGATAAAGGATGTATATTTTCCGCTGCACACCAAACACAAAACCGTTTCCATTTAAGTCTATAGGTTTTGTTGGTAGTGTCAGCTCTAGCTTTTGCTAAGATGTCTCTACACTCTGGGGAGATTTTGAGATTTAAGTATTCATTGTGTTCAGGAGCCAAGCCGACAAATGAAGAGACGATGGATGTGGGTGTGTGACTTGTCCCTGGTGCATCGTTAAAAGAGTCGGACTCTGTCTGAGTGGTAGATGTGGTCGTTCGGAGAGCATGAGGAGCTCCGTATACCATATTTGTCTGGGCCATCTGGGAGCTATGAGTAGAAGTCGACACCCCTCCGTCTTCATTTTTCTGATGACTCTCGGAATGAGCGGGATCGGAGGAAAAGCGTAGGCATAAACTCCTGACCATCTCATCGAAAACGCATTCCCCCACGAATCTTTTTGGGGAAGCCAACTTGCGTAGAACTGGCATTTCTTGTTCTCGAGAGTGGCAAATAGGTCTAAGTTTGGTTTGCCCCATAATAGAAACAGGCCATTGAGAGTTTTCTGGTCTAGCTCCCACTCGTGATAAGGAATTACTGTCCTGCTCAAGGTGTCTGCTAGAACATTGATCTGTCCTGGCACATGCTCCGCTTTTAGTGAAATATTGTGTTTGATGGCCCATGTCCAAATTTGTTGGGCTAGCTGCGAGAGTTTTAGGGACCTTGTGCCTCCTTGCTTGTTTAGATAAAACATGCTGGTCATGTTGTCCGTCCGGATTAAGACGCTTGAACATTGTATCTTTGGCAAGAAAGCTTTTAGAGCTAAATGTATTGCTTTGAGTTCTAGATAATTGATGTGGAGCTGGCTCTCTTGCTGATTCCAGATTCCGCTGATTTGCAGGTCCTGGCAATGTGCACCCCATCCTTCGAGAGAGGCATCCGTTGTTACTATGTAACTTGGTGTTTGAAGAAGAAAAGACAGCCCTTTTGAGAAATTGGTTGGAGTCGCCCACCACCTCATAGTGTTCTTCATTAGAGGCGTTATGCGAATCTTGTCTTCGAAGGAGCCGAGGACCTGTGTCCATTGTATGTCCAATTGCTCTTGCAGGGGTCGCATATGGAGCCTGCAATCTGGGACTAGCGGAATGCACGATGATATCATTCCGAGCAATGATTTGTAGATGCGGACTGAAACGAACTTTTTTCTGGATAGGTTGTTTGCCAACGAGGTTAACTTTTGTTTCCTCTCGTGTGATGGGTACGCTTTGCTGCGTACTGTGTCCAAAATTGCTCCCAAGAAACTCAATTCTTGTTTGGGGTATATCTGAGATTTCTGGTAGTTGACTACAAACCCCAGGCTGTGTAACAAATGAAGGCAATAGGAAATATGATTTGTTACTTGGAATTTTGAGGGTGCCTTTATAAGCCAGTCGTCCAGGTAAGGGAAGACCTGGATACCTGCCTGGCGAAGATGTGCTGCTACTGGAGCTAGCATTTTTGTGAAGATTCTGGGGGCTGATTTGAGACCGAATGGTAGAACCCGGAATTGGAGGTGCATACTTCCTACCCTGAACCTTAAAAATTTGCGATGGTTGCGATATATGGGGATATGAAAATAAGCATCCTGGAGGTCTAGGGATGCCATCCAATCGCCCGTGTTTAAGAGACGCAGGACATCCTGCAACGTTACCATCCTGAACGATTGTTTCTTTAGAAACTTGTTTAGTGCTCTCAAGTCCAGGATGGGGCGCCAGTCTCCTGAGGGTTTCTTGAGAAGGAAAAACCGGGAATAGAATCCCTTGTTCCTTTGAGATAAAGGGACTGGTTCTATTGCTCCTTTTGTTAGCATTATCCTTACTTCCCTGAGAAGTTGGCTCAACCTCAGAGGCGGTGTACCCGATGGAGGGACACTCGGTGGTGTTTGGATGAATTTCAGAGAATGACCTCTGGTCACCACATCTAGTACCCATCTGTCCGATGTTATAGCCTTCCACTTGGGGAAATAAGAATTGATGCGACCTCCGACCTTCAATATTGATTGGGGAGGTGTTGAGATTATCCGCTGGTCATTGCTTTCTGCCTGTATCTCTTGCTCGGGCAGCTCCTCTTCCTCTAGCCGGATGTTTGTAAGCTGCGGCTGGTGGTAATCGATAATGCTGCTGTTGTTGATGGTGCTGATGTCCTGGTCCTGTGGAGGAAGATGTATATTGTGACCTGTATTGTTGGTATCCACCTCGAAAGGAGTAATTACCTCTACCCCTTGCTCCACGAAAAGGTAGTTTTTTATATTGCAGGGTACCTAGGGATTTTGCCGTATCGGTATCCGTCTTGATAGCCTGCAGCATATCATCGACATGTTTGCCAAACAAACTCTCTCCATCGAAGGGCATGTCGAGAACACGAGTCTGGACTTCTGGTCTGAATGAAGTAGCTTTAAGCCACCCTTGTCTGCGCAGGACTGCTGCTCCAGCTAATTGTCGAAAGCCAGTGAGGGAAATATCTATTGCACTGTCTATTATCTCTGCGGAAACCCTTTCTCCCTCCTGCAAGACCTTTTTAGCCTCCACCTTGAGATCTTCTGGCAGTGAATCTACAAAAACGGACATGTCTGCCCACATCTGCCGATCGTACCTTCCCAGGATGGCGAGGGAATTTGCCGCCTTGACCGTTACTGCAGCAACCGAGGAGAATTTCTTACCGATATTGTCTAGTCTCCTTCCCTCTTTGTCTGGGGGAGACGCAATAGGTGTAGAGGGGTTTTTGGATCGTCGTTGAGCCGCCTGTGATATAACCGAGTCAGGTTTCGGTTGTGAGACTAAACAGGCCGGAGAATCATCTGGGGCCTTGTATTTTTTCTCTAGCCTTGGCATTTGTGAAGGCACTGTTGCCGGGTTTTTCATTGCCTTCAAACCCTCCTGCCACAAGAAATCCACAATAGGTATGGCTCTTACAGATCTCTTTGATGGCTCTTTAAAGTCATACAAAAAACACTCAGTTTCATGGGAAACAATTTCCAGGCCAAAACGTTTCGCCGCTCTCTCTATGATATTATGGAAACCTCCTATGTCTTCTGGAGGAGAATCCACTGGAGCTGCTGGAGGTGGAGATGGTGTGGGAACGAGATAGTCGTCCCATTCACTAGCCGCTGAATCTGCTAGCTCGCCCTCTTCCCTTTCGTCGTCCGACGAGAGGTAAGCTTCCGGAGCTTGGCTAGTTACAGGTCTACTAGCCTGTGGCGTTTCGGAAACATTAGTAGTTTGAGCTTGCTGGTAACTCTGAGGTCTAGGTGGCGTGGACTGAGTTGACGGTGGGAACCTTTTATAGTAGTCCTTCAACATATGTTGTAAATCTGTCACTAATGTGCTAGGCATAGCTAGAGGCGATGGTTGGTTTGCCTGTGGATAAGATGTTGAAGCATAACTATGCTGGTAATGTTGATCCTCTTCTTCATCAAACTCTTGACATTTGACATTTAGTTGGGACGGGCTACTAGCTGCCCCAAACATGCCTTGAACGTCATCATCCTCATCGTCTAAAAGATGTTGCGGTGGGTATGGCAGCACCTTACTTGGTGATGTATGCATCGGCAAAATGTCAGATGGCTTGTCCCCTATATTAATAAGGGAAAGGGGTAAGAATCTGGTGGAGTCCTCATGATGGTATGAGGAATGAGCTGGTGAAATGTCCAAAGGTTTGTAAACTGTTAATGCTGTGGTGATCGTCGGATCCATCGTCGACGGTTCCCTCGTCGACGGTTCCCTCGTCGACGGCTCCCTCGTCGACGGTACTGTCGTCAACTGTACTGTCGTCGACGGGTCTCTCGTCGACGCTTCCGTCCATGACTGCGTCTTTTCCTTAGTCGACGGTCCCTTCGTCGACGGGTATTTTAGCGACGACGGTCGCTTCGCCGACGTAGTTTGCGTAGATGGGAGTGCCCTGGATGATTTGTGAACCCAGGAGGCCTCCGCTGTCGACGATGTGGTTGCCGACGAAGCTCTTTTGAAGATTTTTGCAGTAATAATCGTCGTCGATGACAAAGGCGACGACGTCATAATCATCGGTGAGGATGGTGTTGTGAACGTCGACGATACCGTGGTCGCTGTTACCGTCGACACTGTCGTCGACGGGGCGGTCGTCGACGGTTGTTTTTTCACCAAAAAGAGTTTTTCTGACTCTTTTTGTGGTGACAGAGACAGGGATGGTTTCTTTGAGGTGCTTTTCCGGTGTAACGGCGTAGTAGGTTCTGAATGAACCTTTTTTGGTCCATGTTTAACTGCCTCTTCAGTTAAGACTTGTTTAGTCTTTTTGTGCATTTTTCTTGGTGGTTCATCCGCACCTCTATCTCTCTCACCTGTTCTTTTCTGAGGGCGAGAAGTTTGTGGTGACTCTTCGCTGTCTGATGAAGGATGCTCTAAGGCTTTCTGTTTTTGCAGCCATAAGAGAAGTCTACCCTCTCGGTCTTTGAGGGTTTTTTGACTAAAGGTGCGACAGATTTTGCAGTCTCTCACCTTATGGTCTGGATGAAGGCAGTAAATACACTTCTTGTGGGGGTCATCAATATGTAGTCTCTTCTTCCCACAGTTGTCACAGTCTCTGAACAGACCCTTCTTTGCCTTTTCAGACATAGTAAAGTTGTAACTAGTTTCCTGAGAGAAAAAACAATCTTCAGTCAGAAAATAGGAAAAAAACTGAGCAGAGCTCAGGGAGACTCCCTTCACACGACGTGCGGTAGAAAATCTGAGGGAATTCAGCCTCTGTTGGGAGTGTTTGGGAGGGGCTGAATCCTGATTGGTTGATACTCAAGTTTGGGTCTTTTCACAAAACAAAGTGGATAGACTGTAAAATACCTTATGAGGCCTACTTGGGCCTACTGGTTTTATTTTTACTGACTTACTGCTTTTTATATATTTAAATTTACCGTGAGGCTCCCACCTCGACGACGGGGATGATTCAAGCATGTGAATCTATGAAAGATCCAATACTGGAGAAGGGTGTAATCAATACCATTCAACACGTCTGTCTCCTCACCTGCACCAACACTGTATGAATCATTAAGAATGGGAGAAATAATAACCCCTCATTCCTTCACAATTCGGTGTAAACGTATCCACTGCCATTGCTCCCAGATCCAGCCTCCAACTGGCATATTTTGGTAATTGAATGGTTAGCCTGGAAGCAAAATGGTCCACCTCCAAAGGCCCTGTCATGTTTACAATAACCTGAAAAACACCCTCTCGTAACTTTCAATCGCTTTAATGTGACACATTCTGAGAATTCAATTCAACACCCCCGCGAGTATTCTGCCTTCAAGCTTATTTTGTGCTCCAAACAGAATTCCCACATCTCCTTTGCTAATTCAAACAGTCCTTTGGATCTGTTTCCTCCCAACATGTTTATATACGGCACGCCAGTCAAATTGTCCATTCTCAACAATACAGATCCCCCTCTCAAGTCTGCCCTGAAACTCTGTAGGGCAAAAAAAACCTGCCTGCAACTCCAATCAATTTAAGTGTCTCCCCCTTTCCAACGGAGTCTAAACTCTCCCGGTCTCCTGACCCAAACATGCAGCTCCCCGACCTAAGTTGCTTGCATCCGTCTCTAATACAAAATCTGGTTTTGTTCCAAAAATTGCCCAACCATTCCAAACATTAAAATTCTCCTTCCACCAAATCAACTCCTCTCCTGCTTCCAAAGATAGAGACGCCAAGTCTCTGTACCACAAACCTCCTCTTGCTAGACCAGAAGTCTTAAAATGCTGAAGGGCCCTGTAATGCAATGGGCCTGAAAAAGCCAGTTGAATTGACAAAGACAATAAACCAATCACTCAAGCCAACGCTCTCAACTTAACCTCCTTTCTCTTCAACATCATCTGCACCTCCTGCTTTATTTTCCTCACTTTCTTCTCTGGAAGTCGCAAGTGACACAACACTGGGTCCACCACGAACCCCAAGAATCCCACATACTGCAAAGGAATCAATCACCATTTCCAACTGCTCCTTCAATTCTTCCATATCCAGATTCATTATCAAGATATCGCCCAGATAAATGATTATCCTTACTCCCCTCTCTGTGACTCATCGGTCTCAACAACTTCGTGAAACACCAAGGGGCTGCCGCCAGCCCGAAAGTAAGACTTTGAAACTGATACAGTTGGCCTTTCCACTTGAACTGCAGGTACCTCTGACTCTCCTTTGTACCTGGTATTGTGAAGTATGCATCCTTGAGATCCATCTTCACCATCCAATCCTGAAGCCTATCTCTCATTAGATGTATACTCTCCATCTTGAAATGTTGTTATGTCACAAACTGATTCAAATCCCTTAAAGTTATCACCAGCCTCCACCCTTTGCCTTTCTTTTCCACTAAAAACAAAGTACTGCTCTCCTACTTTTATTATCACACCCTTTTCCAACATCTGTAATACCTCCTCTTGCACTATCTGTTCTAACTCTTTTTGAAACACCAACCCATTGGGTTCCCTTCAGTTGTACTGGTTCTCTATTTGATAACCTTCTATAGTCTGTAACACACAGGTTTCTTTTGTCACTGCCTTCACACGAATATGTGATGAGCTCTGGATTCAGATTCGGTGTCATAGTCACCTTCTCATCAGCAAAGGGCCTGGAACACTCAGCTCGCATTCCATTTCTTTCATCTTGTCCCCAACAAGATTCAGGTTTCCTCCTCGGCGCCGAACCAGGTCACAGACAAGTAGTAGATCTTGGCGTAGGGCCAGGACAAGATCCTCTATGCCTGCCCTAAGAGCTCAAAGGTCTTGATCACGCAACTCCACACATAGATCCCCTTCATGGTCTACGTCCACAAGATCATCAAAGAGGGATTACTCACCAACACTTACGGACACTTCACCAGTGAGAGTATCCTCAGTAGATGACCTGAATATGTTTAATGAGGTATTGGTTAGAGGAGCTGATAAGCTGAACATTGATATTCCAGAATGTGCTGATCTGCGGGGCTGGTACTGAGATATGGCTTGTTGATGCTGTTGGTGGCCGGGAACCCAGTAAGGGGTCTGAACCCTCTGATGGTAGGGGTGTGCCTCTCATAAGGCCTATGCCTTCGATGAAATTCTTTCAGCTGCTCAAGGCCCACAGCCTTGAGCGTGTCCAACTCGATTTTCACCTTTGTCATCTCGTCATCCGTGTGAGACCCAAATAATGAGTTGCCAGTGCAAGGAAGTTAGGATGTGCTGCTGCGCCCCTGGCTTATGACCTGTAAGACGAAGCCATGATAAGCATCCGGCACATATATCGTGTGAATATGCGTGCACTGCCAGGTCAGAACCATCTGCTACCGTCCTAATTATTTGTTTAGAAACCAAACCTTCATCTTGCAGGATCTCCTTGAAGTCCTGTCTGTCTTCCCTGGGTTGCCTTTCTGTAAATCTGGCCCGTGAGTCCCAGAGAGAACTATTGTATTGCCCCAGTAATGCTGCAGCACTAGACACCTTCATAAATTAGGTTGATGTGCCACACATTTTCCTGTCCAAGGAATCTATTTGTTTACTTTTTTTATCCAGCGGGACGGACGACGAAGCTGCAATGGAGTACGTATTCTTGGTGGCCCCTATAATAACCGAATCTAGTGGAGGGTCAGTTCTTAGAAATAAAGGGTCTTGATCCTGGGCCTTTTATTTCATTGAAATTCTCGCTGGAGCTGCTCGAATGGAGGCTGCTGTAAGAAAAATGTCTATCACTAGTTGTAGAATACCTGGGACCAAAGGTAGCAGTGGTCTTGAGGAAGACTTGTGATTTAGGGTCTCAAAAATGTCTGGTAAGAGGTTTATCAAAGGGAAACTCAATGTAAATTGGGCATTTTTAGCCTTTAATATAGGCTGTATTCCATGATTGAGATATATATATATATATATATGTATATATATATATATATATAAATGTTGTATTTAATATGTGGTCCAGGGTCCCCGCACGTAGGTGGGAATATTCAGTGCCATGACTATTGATGAGGATGCCCTGGAAGAGAACCATATCTGCACAAACATGATTTGTGCTTCTCAAATCCTACCCACCCAGGACTACATAGGCATGAACAGGATTTGTGCATCGCACACCCACCCTAGACTACATATATAAGAATACAACTCAAGCTTAGCCCAATTCATTCTTTCATGGTACCATGTCCGCTCGAACTTGACTAGAGTGTTGCAAAATCCTTTCCACCTTCAACCACATATGCATGAACATGACTCAAGCATCACACAAATCATCCTCGCCCTGGACATAAACATGACTTGTGCATCACCCAAATCCCACGCGCCTGAGACCACATCAGTATCAGCATGACTCAGGCACTGCCCAAATTCCTAAGCACCATGGCCCTAAATCACATCATGTATGACCATGATTACACATCTGAATGAGCAATACAAATACACACTTAGCACATCACAAATAAAACACCACGTGATGAAAGTGTTGATCTAAAGTTTCTTAACTAATGGCAAACAACATTCATCGAGGTCCCGAGAGAAATATCTCTTACATTTTTTAGTTTTCATTCTGCGATTAAGAGAGAAACAAAAAATAATTGTTTTTCCTTTGTCTTTTTTTTATGTAGCGTGAAGCAATAGATCATTTTTGTCGCCAGGTGTCTGTTCCTGTGTGGTTGGAAGGTCAAGAAGGACTAAAGTTCAATTTAAGTAGATAAATGTAAGTTACCTCTTGAATCCTGTTGGCTCAGGCCCCTGGGGCCACTGAGGCTTCCCCCTGCAGTGTTCTTTACGATGCCTGCTCCATTGTCCTCGTTAATAGGTATGAATTCTACAAAAATAAACATAAGCTGAACATAAGTTCTCCGTAGTTTTCGGAGGGAGAACAGGATCCCCTGTGCATAAAACATTTTTATAATACATTTTTCTCCTCTATGAAATTATTTTTCCTGGTGGAGAAAGTCCTTCCCCTCCATGCATTGGTTGTTGAACCCTGCATGCCTGTAGTACCTTCGAATTCGTTGTCTCTTAAGTGTATTTCAATGTGGTGGCTGGTTCCTGCATGTGTAGCTTCTGAGGGATAGCAGAGATTCATCACCTTGTGAATATCCCCAGATTGGATCTAGAAACCTCAAAAAGCAGTGCCCCTGCATGTAAGTGGTATCTTTGGACTCTGCGTCAACTCCGTTCTGCTTCCGAAGTGACAAGCGGAGCCACATTTAAGTGTCATCCATGCATGCTGATGTCAGGTTCTTTCCATAAGCCTGCCCGCGCCCACAGAGGCAGAACTCATCAGCAAATTTAAAATCAGTGCTCAGATTCCTAAAACTGGGACTTTTGTAGATGGCAAAATATTATTCTAGCTGACGGGGATCTGAAAGAGCGGTGAGGAATCTGAAGGTACATAACTGGAACTTGTTCTTCTAATGGATACTTCTAACCACAGATTCCTCAGTCTGTGAATAGACACCAAAGCATTACCTGCCAAGGTGGTGGGTCTGAGAAGTAGCCAAAAGTGAGTAACTTTTTCATCGGCATGATCCATTATTGCACATGCATGCCTGTTGATCTGTTAATGCCATAGCACCTTTAGTGTGATTACTCACCTCCTAACTCTATTACATTGTGGCTGTTCATTCTTGCATGCCCTTAGCGCGATTCCTTATCCTCTAACTCTACTGCACTGTGGTTGTTGATGCCTGCATGCCTGTAGCATCAGCTTGGTTGCTTCTTTCTCATCTGCTTTGCATGTGGTTGCTGGTTTTTGCATGCTTCTCCCACATCTAGCTGGATAAACACGGCTGATATTATCCAAAGTAAAGAGAACTGCACTGAATTTCAAGAAGCCTTTGGTTCACTTCTGTCAGTGAAAAGCTGCATTTGGTGTGTTGGGGAAGCTCACAGAAAGCACATTCAGCAGCTGAACTCACCTGTGATCGGTGTAGACGAAGGTAATATTAAGCTTGTCTTATTTCATATGTGATACCAGGGGACAACTGAGCATACTGGTGAGCTTTACGAGCCTTCATTCAACAACTCCACAAACCCATGCAATGTGTAGCTTTAATAACAACCTAGTCCTACCCCCATCACAAACTTCAGTGCAAAAGGCAAACTTACCAATAAGTTATCCCTTCCGCTCCTTTCACACCTATGTATAGCTGCACACGATGCAGAATTGCGAAGGACATATTCCCTTATTACAACCCCACACGCACCCATACATAACGCAGAACTATTCAGACTCATGTTTCGCTCCTACTCACACCGATGCACAGCCAAGACTTACTCAGGGTATCCTCATAGTCGGTCTCCATGCAATATGGCACCAGAGCCCTGCTGGTTTTCTCTACAAAGTAATTCATGACTTCGAAGAGTGTCTTGCAGCGAACCTGGGGGCGAAAACATGTAATTACTTCCAGTGAGTACAAAGGGCAGATAGAGACACGGTAGCCTGACAGAGAGACAATTGTGAGAACTGACAAGAAACGAGAAGGGATTTGAGAGAAGAGGCTGAAAAACAAGTGATATCAGCATGAAAAAAACCAGGAGAGAAACTGACCAAGAGGATTGGAAATTAAAGACAGCGGGAAACAACGGGGAGCAAGGAAAGAGGGGCTTTCGGCATCAGAAGTCACATCTGCAGGTACTCTGTGGTACCTGTTTGGCATTGCCCAGCCACTGCGGTCACCGGATGCCCATGATGTGCCATTACAATTACAGGGTCTGAACCACATAGTTGTAAACTCGGACATATGGTGCATAAGCCTACACCTAGTGGAAATTCACGCTGTGAATCGTATTCGCCAGTCTTTCTGCAGAGCCATGTGTAAATTACAATAACCAGACTTTGTGCAAGAAAAGACATGGGGGCCTGAGTATTACAAAAAAGAAAAATATTCATGACGAGGTTTGTTACCTCCAAATTTCGCAGATATCCGCCACTGGGCTATTTAGAGGTATTTCTACAAGTACATCCATAAAGCTGCACCAATTGCAGGCTTGATATGTCTACTTTAGGAAAAACATATTTTCACATGCAAAAAAAACATAAGCAATTCCCTATATTACCTGGATTTACTCCTGCTTTGACATCAATAAAAGTCCAAACCTTTCCAGAACAGGAGAGTGTCTAACATAAAACACACAGTCCCCAATCAGAGATGGGATTTACTTTCATAAGATGAACAAATGTGCACAAAATATCTTTTTTACTTCATTCTTATAACTGATCGGACTTGTTTAACATTCTCGCTTGTTCTTACCCTGGAAAAAATGGAGAGCACCGGTGCTCTGTCACACACCGCCGGCACCTTCCACTCCAGGGTCTGGCCAGTGTGCAGACGAGTGGTGCACTGTGCGGATCTCATTTCGTTTGTAATTTCACGGATTGCATACTTGGCCCACTCCTGGGAACTTTTGTGAACTTGCTGTAACTTACACACACATACATGGAACTTGTGTGAACCTTCTGTAACTTGCACACATGAATATGGAACTTGGTTGAGTCCTCTGTAAGTGGCACACATAGCTAGAACCTCCACATATATTTTAGGTGCTGGCATTTACAACCTAAGGTCCAACCCTTTCTCGCCAGTAACAGTTACTTCAGAAAGAGAACAGAGATTTACTAGACCAAATGGCTGGAGTAACCACCTTCCAGCGTGGGAAATGGAACGGATCATCTCCAGATCTGGAGTGGGTTTAGGGAAGCAGTTGTCTCGAGAGGAAACAAGCATTTGCAATGCAATGGGTCTCGTATTTGCTCGAGTTAGAGCTATTGGCGTTGTAAATTCCTAACAGGACTTTTCTTGCCACAGGGTCGATGTCCAAGGCGGTAACCAAACCGCCCCAAGGAGGGACAAACATAAGGCATTTACCAGAGATAATAAAGGATTTTTGAAAGGCAGCCCAGGAACCAGTGAAAGTGATGGGCGTGAGGGGGGTGTGGTTAAAAGCCCACCATACTTACAACAGGTCAAAGATCATGCACTCTTGACCTTAAACAGAGCAATGACTGCTTCCCCCTCCGTCCAAGGATGGATTTGTACACTATGTAAAATTCAGCACTGGGAAATGGGACCCCATGGAACTTGTCGCACCAAATTCTCAGTACTATACCTGACTGCAGGAGTACGGGAGGGATTTAACACTTTTTGTGTGCTTGGGGCCCAATGTATTTGCATGCTTAATTTATTGTGATGCTTCAGTAAAGTATTCATTTCTCTTTGCACCACTCGCATGCTATATTTCATGAGGTGTATTCCTGTGTTTATGCAGTTGGGTGCCATTCTCAGGCTACTTGCAGCAGTTTGGCTTAGCCTTACAAGTGCAAAACATCGTTTTCAGGATGAGTCTGTGTGAGTAAATCTATTCCAGTAGTTTGGAAGGGACTGTTGCAGGAGTCAAATGCCAAGAAGGTTTGTGAAATTCCACAAACGTATATATTTGTGAGTATTCCTAATCCATTTTCTGACCCATTCCCATTGTGGTATGGTAAGATGTATTCACTCCAATCATGGGCAGGAGTAAATTATTTTCCAGGTTGGGAAAGAAACACGTCCAAAATCAATAGCTGTGCAAGGGAAGGGGTTTTCCCAAGGAAAAAGTATTTTCCCCGTGGAAAAGAAACATCACAAAACAATTATCGAGTGCATTTGTACTTGCTCGGATTTTTTACATGCACAAACATAGGCCTGCAAGTTATTGCATGCAAAAAAAGGAGTTTGCAAATGTTTTCCAGGAGTACGCCTGAAAACCTATGATGGCCACTCCGTCTTGTAGACTTACTAAAGTTTTGTGAATCCTAGAAAGTCATCAATACGCTGCCTGTCAGGGGAGTAAACTTGCGGTACAGTTTTATGTCATTCTTAATCAACTGGGCCATCAGTCTAGGTCGGTTTTGTTCCCTTTTGTGTGTCGCTGGATGACAAACAATCTCTTTTCAGATTGGCTTTGCAAGAAACTGTACATCCAGAGAGTTGAGTCAGAGCTGAAGGGTAGTGGACGGTTCTCAGAAAAGCAGTTGGTTTTAACAGTAACGCAGGACTATATACTGGATGTGCTTTGTTTTATATTGTAGGGTTTTTAGAGGCCGTAATGAAAACAGTTCTTAAGCTCATAAAATATAGGGACTTTTTGTGGCATAGAAAAGTATGGCTGACACTGTACACTGTCTTGGTTCCAAGGATAGGGCCAAAAATCACAAACTAAAAATATCTACACCTGTAGATTTACATACATCTACTGTCTTACTACTACCTGGGCCAAGGAGTAGGGTATAGACTGACTTGGAAACCTGCATGTGTTTATCATCGGAAACCCACAGTTCATGAATAGCAAGAGTCGGTTTGCACACGTAAATGAAGCCATTTGAGTGTGTAAGTCAAATTTTACACACACAAACCGCATTCTGAAGTGGCCTATACAATTCATAGTTTGCAAGCAAAGTGGCAGAAAATATCCCTTACATGAATTTTTGATAGGCATCATTTTCCCCATGAATCTAAACCTTATTTTACTTGCTTGGTACAAAGGTACAAACTATCCTCTGCCTCCACTCTCTGACTCAGTTCAAACTTCATTCTACTAATATGATCTCCAAAATAACCCCTCCTCTATCCCTCCTTGGATCACACCAAACCTCATTTAACGACTAGGATCTCCCAAACAACCCTTTGTAAATACTTCCCTCACTCATCCCACAACTCAATTCACTAGTATGATCTCCCTAAATTCATCTCGAGATACTCTTCCCACCTCCATCTCCCCTTTTACTCATCCCATACCTCATCTTACTACTATCATCTCCCAAATAACACTTTCTAGACTCTTCCCTCTTCTATCCCTCCATTATCCTATCCTATCCAAATAAAGGACACAGCTCAGAAGAACTCATATTTCCCTAAACTAATCCACCACCGATCTTTTTTGGGTTCCGGAAAAGCGTGCTACTTGCCAAAAAGCGCTTTGACGCCTCATCAGTGGTAGTAAGCGCTACATAAATAAGATTACAATTATACAAATAAACGGCCTGGCATTATTTATTGAAGTAGAGAGATTTCAGGGAACTGATTGTTTTATATCTCCCCCCACCTCGCCATGGTGTCCAATTAAAGCAATCATTGTTGCACAGGGCGCCACCAGCGCTACGGCCGGCCCTGAAAACAATGTGAGCTCCAGAATCAACATATTTTCTGCATGGCACTTGGGTAATCTCACAGCTTTCATGGTTATCTTTTCCGAACACTCACTCGGTGTGAGGAGTAGCATTTATACATTCCATTGAACGTATCCTGATTCACTAGTTAACCTCACACTGTGCGTTGGAATTAACTATCTGCGTTTCCCCAGCAGGTGTTGGTGTCATTCTTTTTGTTTCTGTAGAATAAATTGACTTGTTTTAAATATTTGAATTAAACAATTTTGCAATAGAGATATACAATATAGAAACAATTACCTTTTCTGAATATCTCTTATTTTTGTTGCAACATTGAAAGCTACAAAAGATGAGGCATTAGGCACCCGCTAAACAGAACCTAGGGGATGCTTTCTAAAACTTACAAAAGCATAGGAGGGGGTTATAGTCAAGTATTTCATCTGAGGTCTTCCAAGAACCTAAAAAAGATAATCAGTGCTACTACAGATGAGAGGGTGTGTGACAGTCAGGTGTACAGACCCAAGCCCCTTCTGAGAATCACCCCATAACAATGTGTGAAAGGATTTGTCTAGTTACAGGTGAGAATGTTCAATATCCGAAGCAGAATAAAATGGAGAAATACCCTACACTTGCTTGGACAAGATATTGTGTCTCTCAAAGCATGTGACGAGCCAGAATCCCGTGGTATTCACAGAGCTGCTATATGGAACATCAAAGGAACAGCAATAATATTTCAACAATGAATAGTCCTGCCAGGCTTGGTAGAGAACTGATGTTACAGATTAGTCTAGAATCCATAAACAGAGTGGCAGCACTCAGCCCGAATGAGCTTTCCTCAACCATGTTTAAGGTTGATATGAAGTTGTTATCTGCTACGTTGCATACTCAATTGAAATCATGCCAGCAGGATCTACCCTGAATATTGTAGTAAAATAATACATTGGTGTACTGTTAATATAACATTAGCAATCGAACTAACGATGCTCTCGAAAGGTATAATGAGTCCAATTCTTCAGTGAAGAATTTGACCACAAAAATATCATTGTGTTTGGGAAGTGAACTGGAAAGAGGGATTACACCGCTTGGCATCTCAACTGACATCCCATCTCAAGGGTGCCAAGGTATTGTTTTCTCACAGTGTGGTTTAGTAAAAGTGGTGTTTCCAAACAACATGCTACTTATTTAAATTTGAAAGCAATCAAAATAAATATTATGCTGGGCTCTTTAGATTATAATTGCCAATCTCCACCAATGATCCAGTTGCGGATGCTATTCAAAGCAAATTTCTTCCATCCTTAACTTATGCATTAGAGGCATTTGTAGGTACAGTGGAGAAGTTCATTGAGTTTGCAAAAATCTTTTTCATTCTCTGCTAGACGTTTCTGAATTCACATCCGAAAGTCCCGTTAGGCTGAAATTTGGCCCACATCATCAACCACAGGTAGAGAGCACTAGAGAGCTTCAGGGGTAAGCAGATATGCAAGGAAAGTATCAGATTAACCCTTTTAAAGAGGTTTCTGAAGAATTTAATGAAATTATAGAGTTTTTAAGAGGACTATGTTGATCTTATTTTTTAAGATATTAAGGGTTTATAAATGCTTATTATATGATTTTTGAAAATTCAAAATATTGTATACTGCTATAAATCACATTAATAAATGTAAGTTTTTAAAATCCACTTCCAACAACTTTCATCAGTCAATCTCAGAGGATCATGGAGAATTCCATGGACAATACCACTGGTGTAGGAAAACCATGCAAATCTGTCAGAAGGCAGTTGCCAAAGGCATGGCGGTGGATGACATGCCACTCATAGGTGCTGTGGTCAAAGCTATGGATTAGCCTTACTACATCTGGCCAGATGTTAATGCACTTTAAGTTGCAGGAAATGCCACCATTAACACTGATTTACATTTTCGGCACATTGTTTAATATCATCTAATAATGTTTATTATAGTTTATGTATCGTGCAAATGTTTTTGTTAATTATAAAATACAATTTTCCACTACAAGTAACATGTAGCGGCATTTCTTGGAACATTACGATATCTCCTAGGAATATTGGCAATGTGTGTGTTGCACTACAATTCCCCTTGACTCTTACTGCAACATTGTGGCTTGGTATAACACAGGGCACTGACAGCAGTATATCGCAGCACTGAAGGAGCTAGCTTATGGCACTGCCTTGAATAATGTGCACCACCGAGGGGCAATGATTTCTCTCACTGGTGAGATATTCTCTGGGTCACAGACTGCCAAGTATCTGTGCCACAAATGGGCACTGCTCTGCGCCAAGGGCGGACACTTTTCTTTGCCACAGACTGGCAAATAGTATGGCACTTCTGGGAAGTGCTCTGTAACACTGCCAGACATGGCTTTGTGCTGAAAGGCACATATTTTTGGGCGCCAGTGCTCGTTGGTACAACAATGGGATCATTCTTGTATTGTGGGCTTCAGATGCAGGCCCGACGATGGGACATTCCACGCTGGATTGCTATTTGTACATTATACCCAGAGTGGCTGGAATTCTGCAAATATGTGGCAATGGAGGACCGAATTATGGACAGGGCTGTGCAGCAAGAAAATGCAATCAGTGACTCACAGGTGACAACTGGACACTTGGAAAGGGTCAGCCACTGCTCGGCAGCACGCATGGAACTTTGTTTAGTAACCTTTGATCCATTTGAGCTAGGAGCTATTTTTTAGTTGAAATCGGCTAACTCTGCCGCAGACTGTGGACTACGTGGCAAGTGTGGTACTTCTATTATGATGCAGGAACCAGTGCAGACGCAGAATCGCATGATTGCAGTGCCACAGGTTGCACCATGACGAGTGCCCTCTGACACAAAAGGCTGTGAGATTCAAGGCCAGAATATTACCTGGAGGTAGTTGGACCTGAAAAGTATGAATTCTTGTTAGCACGGGGCCCCTTGGCCAGGGACACGGTTTAGGGAATCACAGACCCAGGGAACACAGTTTGCAGCAAGAATTTTGACTCGGCATGCGTGCCGATTTACGACCCTTAAAATTCACAAAGCGTCCCAGAACTCCGTCTTGAAAACTCCATCGTTCGCAGGGTTCCATGTGTACTTTTGGAAAACGTTTAAAATTCCTATTTGTGACAATGGAGAGGCATTTCTGCATACAGAGATCTGCATGATGTACACTCACACGTAGTGACACAATATTGTTTGTAGAAGGGCACATTTTTTGATAAACAGGGAAAATAGTTTTCTGCAAGTAAAACCTAGGGCCAGATGTAGCAAGCAGTTTTGCCCATTCTTTGTCTATGGGAAAATGTGTTCGTACATATGGCCCCTAATCTTCACATCAGCAGGAATTTTAGGGGCAGGCCTCTGCACTTTCCATCATGGAAAGACATTGACTGATAACCAACCATTTCCAGGGTGGGAACGAGCCGAAGAGGAGTTTGAAAATAACCTGCATCTTCTCAAGTTTCCAAGTTAACAGGGGAATTCCACAGGAAAACGCCCACATAACACCCTTTCTGAGGAATTTACTCATGTGCAATTCTACTCCACCACAGGGGGATTTTACGCTTGAGTAGAAGGAGTTGCAAGTGCATGGTCAGCTTTTGTGAATACCATGCACTAGTAAAGGGAGCAAATTCCCTCTTGTCTAATCTCCCTGGTGATGTTGATAGAATCAGTGACCGCTCAATTTACCGTATGCGTGCAGTTGGGGTGGTATAGAGTACCTGAATCAATTAACAAAACATCTCCCACACCTATATGCCGCAACACTGGAAATAGGAAGCCTCACTCCACTGAGTCGAAGTATTTCTCAGCATCTAGGCGCACAGCAGCTGCTTTTATGTCTGGGTTAAGGCATATAATTGTAGTGAATACAGTCCAGAGATTGGGGTGAATCTATTTTAGTTCCCCAACGGGGCACAGGAGTCAGCTTAGCCATGGGCTTGCAGGCCTGTTGCCCTTTTTACCTAGTAACCTTTTACCCACTTAGCATATTCTGTTTCATCCTATTTATTTAATTATTTCTTGTAGCACTTCTGCAGCTGCTTATATTTTATCAGAAATATTTAGCTTTTGCTTATCAGTGCTATTCTGAGAAGGCATCATTATCAGTGATGAACACAGGTATTGTCATCATGTTCCTTTCTCACTTCTGTTGGACAGGAACATAATGCACACTTGTTAGGGATTGTTTGTGTAATTGCTGACACAAGTCTGCTACATTATCAGTTGTTGTGCTACATACCTGTGGCAGGAATCCTACATGATCAATATGAATACACCTCACACGGACAAGGTCATTAGAGGGGTTCCTTCCAGATGCTGTCTATGCTGCATGTCACCTTGCTGCAGAACTCAGCCTTTGTGTCTTCACGGAGTCTGATCTAGAGACCTTATTCCAAGGTAACAGGGACTGGGGGTGCTTCTCATGGACATTGTACTGGCAGATTAGGGCTTATCACACCTAGCTCTAATTAGAGTAGAGATTAGGCGCTCTTTGTTAGGAATTTCATATCTTATGTTTATTGCAATATGGTGGGGTTTTCATATTCACAACTCTCATCATCATGATTTTGCTTTTATTATTGCTCATCCTAATCATTGCAATTCATGCATTTTACCGTAGATTGCAGTCTTTTCAATAAATATGTTGAGAACTTTCCTGCATCTCCTTTCTTGCCTCTGTGTGTATGAGACTTGTTGCTAACAAGAGAATAGGGTAACTTCTGTTTCACCACAACTCCCCTGAGAAGGCTCATCTAGAGACCATACATAAGGTTTGAGGTCTGAGTTTCGGTGAGGCACGGCTTGTGAGCCGGGAGGGTTGGGCCGACAGTTGCGACTTGTTGTAGGAGTGACTCACTTGCCTACAAACAGAAGTGCTCCTCACCCTTAAACCAGCAGTCCTGCTAAGGAGCGAGAGTCCAGCAATGACAAAATTGTAAGATAGTGCACAGGCCAGTAGAAACCCAGACTGCTCTTATCCCACTAACTCAGGAAGCAGGGGTGCTAGCCTGTTGGGCAAGATTTTAGCTTATATTTGTTCGGGTCTACATTCAATAGTGATAATGGTCTATAGGACCGACAATTGTCTGCAGGTTTGCCAGGCTTCAGAAGGGTCACCAACAAGGCCTCTCTCATGGAGGATGGCATGCTTCCATCTTTCACCATTTCCTCATATAGAGAAATCAAATACGGGATCAGTTGATCTTGGTAAGCCTTGCAAAAGGTGACTATCATTCCATCTATGCCTGCTGCCATGCCAGCAGGCATATCCTTTAGTGCAGCCCTGACTTCCGCTGTGCACAGCAGGGCAATAAATTGCTCCCTATGCTCATTGGTAAGCCAGGTCATAGCAATATGAGCTAAAATGTCTTCTGCAATGTGGATTTAGAGGCGTAAAGTTTGGTGTAATATTGACAAATTCAGTCTGATATCTGTTCCGACGCATACAGCAGTATTCCTTCTTCATTTTCTCATATTACCAGGATAGTATCCTCTTTGCGTTGTGGGTGAAGAAGGGCAGCCAGTGTGGCATCATGGTGCTGCCCCTCCCCATACACTGGAGCCGTTGTGTACTTCCTTAAGTGATTAAGCTTACTCTCTGCGGTGTGTTGATAGTATTCAAGCTTATCATGAATGTCCCCCAAAAGTGTAGGATCTGGGTTTCTCTATGTCTATGCTCTATAGGCCCGAGTCCTGCTTCCAGTCTCCTTAAAGGATAACAAATAGAACAGAAGACTCCAGCATGTTTACAGATGGTGACCCCCTTAATGTATACTTTAAACATCTCCCAGACTGTGGTAAAGTTAGCAAATGAGCTCATATTTAGTTGAAAAAAATCATCTATTGCCAGGGCCAGCTCATCTTTAAAGACCGTTTTGAAAAATGAATAAGGCAGAAATTGCAAAATAAATGGTGCAAGGTGAGTATGGATAAGTTACTTACCTGTAAATCCTAGTTCTCTTCCAGGGGTATCCTCATCAAAGTCATAAACATTGAATATTCCCACCCTTGTGCGGGGACCCCGGAGCATATATAAAATATATACACATTATACATGTGTAACAAACAGTCATGCAGGCTATCATGTTAAAAACAGGCTAAAATGCTTTATTTCTATGAAGTTTTTTTTTTTTTTTTTAATTAAATACTACAATAGAGCCTAAATAAGTACCCAAGCTCCTAAAACTAGGCTTGGGGAAGTAAGCAGTAGCAAACTCTAGTGAAAAAATAGAGAAAACTGCATTGAAAAACAATGAAGCATTCTTAGCCAATAGGCTGCATGTAGGTTAACACAGGAGAACCATAAAAACTTTGGCACTGTGCCTTTAAGACCCTGAGCACCTCCAGTATCCCACCATGCCTCAGGGGTGAAGGAAAGGTGACAGTTGGTTCACAGTTAGGTCAGTTCTTTTTACGGTGACAATTTGTATAATTGAATCAAAATACTGTCTGTCCTGCACTTCCAGTAGACGTGCGTCCGGGGAGGAGGGTGGGTTGTTTATGACTTTGATGAGGATACCCCTGGAAGAGAACTAGGATTTACAGGTAAGTAACTTATCCTTCTCTTCCAGGGGATCCTGATCAATAGTCATAAACATTGAATAGATTAGCAAGCCCATCCCTAAACCCAGCGGACTGTCCGATAGAAGTGCAGGAATAGACATGTCTTACGCAAATAAATTCCTTAGAAAGGCCTGCCCCACTTGGGCATCCGCTCTTGCATCTGAGTCTAAACAATAATGTCTTGTAAACGTATGGACAGACTTCCATGTAGCAGCCTTACAAATCTCAGATATAGGAACATTGTTAAGGAGAGCAGCAGTAGCCGCTTTTCCCCTTGTGGAATGCGCTCTAGGCCGCGCTAGCAATTGTCTATTAGCTAGCTGGTAAGTATTAACAATACAAGAAACTATCCATCTTGATGTTGTTCGCTTAGATGCTGCTTCTCCTGTCCTTAAATGACCATAGTTCACAAACAAGCGGTTAGAGTGTCTAATCGATTTTGTCTTGTCCAGATAAAATTTCAGCACTCTTTTCAAGTCTAATGAGTGCAATGCTTTCTCAGCCGGAGTTTCCGGATTGGGAAAGAACGTCGGTAAAGTTATGGTCTGATTAATATGGAATTCTGACACCACCTTCGGAAGGAAAGATGGGTGAGTTCGTAGAACTACTCTATTGTCATGAAAAACCGTGTACGGTTCTTTTGCAGACAAGGCCTGGATCTCACTGACCCTCCTCGCTGAAGAAATGGCCACCAGAAAAGCCGTTTTCCACGTAAGGTGTTGTAAGGAGGCCTTATGGATAGGCTCGAAAGGAGGGCCCATAAGTTTTGCTAGGACTATGTTCAGTTCCCACGGAGGAGAAGGCCTCCGAATTGGCGGAAAAACTTTCTTCAAACCTTCTAAGAAATCCTTGACTACAGGTTTCGTAAAGAAGGATTCCTGAGAAGGTGACTTGCGATAGGCAGTAATAGCAGACAAATGTACCTTAATAGATGATACCTGCAGACCGGATTTCGCTAGGTGAAGCAAATAGGACAGTATGACGTCCTCCTGCGCCCGTATGGGATTATGGCCTTGCTGACAGCACCATATGTAGAATCTCTTCCACTTAAAAGCGTAGGAACGCCGCGTGGAAGGCCGTTTGGACTCTTTCAAGATGTTCATGCACTCCTGAGAGAGTCCTAGGTGCCCATACTGCAGGAATTCAGGAGCCATGCTGTTAAGCTCAGAGAGGGTAGGTTGGGATGCAGAATCCTGCCCTCCATTCTGCTCAGAAGATCCGGTCTGCACGGCAGCCTCCTGTGAGGTTTTTCCGACAGGTTGAGGAGATCCGTGTACCAGAATTGTCGAGGCCATTGTGGCGCTATAAGAATCATTCTGGTCCTGGATCCGTAAAGTTTGCTGATCACTGCCAGAATGAGGGGAATCGGCGGAAAAGCGTAAAGAAATGTCCCTGACCAGTCGATCAACAGGGCATTCCCTCGAGATCCCGGACGGTAGAACCTGGATGCGAAGTCTGGGGATTTCCTGTTTACATCGTCTGCGAAGAGGTCCAGTTGAGGCCGACCCCATTGCGCGAAGATGTATTCTGCGACTTCGTCGTGCAGGACCCAATCGTGAACGTCCTCCAGGTGTCTGCTTAGAAAGTCTGCTTCTACGTTCTGCTGACCTGGCAGGTGAACTGCTGTGATTGACATTCCTCTGGCCAGGAGCCAATGCCATATCGCTTGGGATTCTCGTGAAAGGGGTAGGGATCTCGTTCCCCCTTGTTTGTTCAAGTAATACATCGTGGTTGTATTGTCCGTCTGTATCAATAGAGTTTTCCCCTGAATTAGCGGTGTGAAAGACTTGAGAGCCAGATGGACCGCTCTGAGTTCTAGCAGATTGATGTGGTACTGCTTCTCCTTGTCTGACCACAGACCCTGCGCTTGAAAAGGACCCAGATGAGCCCCCCATCCCTGAAGAGACGCATCCGTTACCAGAGTGTCGGATGGAAGTACCTGGTGAAACGGAGCACCCACTGACAGGTGAGGTCTGTGCATCCACCATCTCAATGACTGAAGTGCTACCTCCGGTAGCCGCATTGTGTCCTCCCAGCGACCTGTTCTTTGGCTCCAATTGGCCTCCAATGCCTCTTGGAGGGGTCTCATGTGGAGTCTGGCATTTGGGACAATAAAGATGCACGATGCCATGGAGCCCAGTAGTGATGTCACCTGACGTGCCTTAGGTGCGCTGGCTCTCAACAGGTCCTGGCACTTCTTGTTTATTGAGGACAGTCGTTCCTCCGAAGGATACACTTTTTGTAGTTCTGTGTTTATGATAGCTCCTAGGTAGTGAAGACTCTGCGTTGGAGTCAAGGTTGACTTCTGGTAATTGACCTGAAGACCTAGAGCTTCGCAAACTCCTAGTACAATGTCCCGATGGCTTCTCGCCTGCTCCGGAGAAGAAGCCTTTAGTAGCCAGTCGTCTAGGTATGGATATATGTATATCCTTTGTCTTCGTAGATGTGCCGCCACCACTGCCATACATTTCGAGAAAACTCTTGGAGCAGATTTCAGGCCAAAGGGTAGAACCCTGAACTGGTAATGCTGTAACACTACTCGAAAGCGCAGGAATTTTCAATGCTTTGGAGCTATTGGGATGTGGAAATACGCATCCTGCAGGTCGATGGAGCACATCCAGTCTCCCTGATGCAGTTGAGGGAAAATTTGGTGAAGCGCTAGCATTCTGAACTTCTGCTTTCTTATGTATTTGTTCAGCAGTCTTAGATCCAGGATTGGCCTGAAAATGCCCTCTTGACCCTTCTTTGCTACTAGAAAGTAACGGGAGTAGACCCCCTTTCCTCTGTGGGCAGGTGGAACCCTTTCTATGGCATTCTTTCTTAGGAGGGCGAGAGCCTCCTTGCGTAGCAAGGTGAGATGAGACGGATTGTGTTTGGTTGGTGGCAAGTGTGGTGGGGGCTGTTTGAAAAGAAGAGAATAGCCATGTTCGACAATATTGAGCACCCATTTGTCTCTTGTGATAGAGTGCCACTCGTGAAGATGAGCAATAATATTTCCCCCCACCGGAGTGGTGTACAGTGTCGAGGGAAGCGAGACTTCATTGCTTAGTGGGTGCTTTTGGAGTGGACTGTTGACGTCTGCTTGACCCTCGCTCCCTTGTGTTTCTTCGCTGAAACAGAGGGCGTCCCTGTCGTTGCTGAGACCTTTGCGACCAATGAGGGGTTTGAACCCTCTGTTGGAAAGGGCGTCTATCGTACGGTCTGTACCTCCGCCTGAAATCTTTCCCTCTTTCGAGGCCTACCGCCTTCATGGTATCCACCTCGGTCTTCATGCGGGCCATCTCTTCGTCTGCATGGGCACCGAATAGAGAATTCCCGGCAAATGGGAGATTCAGGATACGTTGTTGTGCCTCCTGTTTCAAGCCAGTGAGCCTCAGCCAGGAAGATCTCCTCGCACAGATACCATGTGCGTACCCATGAGCCGCCAAATCCGCCCCATCCGCTGCCGCGCTGATAACTTATTTAGATACCAGGCATCCTTCCTGTAGAATCTCTTGGAAATCTTGCCTGTCTTCTCTGGGCAGTTTTTCTGTAAATCTACTGAGGGAATCCCACAGAGAACGATCGTACCTGCCCAGGAGCGCAGACGCACTAGAGACCTTCATTGCTGAAGCCGCTGTCCCGCACATCTTTCTTCCCAGAGAGTCTAAATGCCTGCTCTCTTTATCCGGGGGTACCGTGGATGAAGATGCCACCGAGTGGGTCTTTCGGGCGGCAGCTATGATCACTGAGTCTGGTGGCGGATCCTTCCTAAGGAATAAAGGGTCTTGCTCTGGAGCCTTGTACTTTTTAAGAATCCGAGCCGGGGCAGACTTAAGCGAGGCTGGGGCCAGAAAAGTGTCCATGGTTGGCTGCAACAAACCAGGCACTAGAGGCAGCAACTTTTTCGACGCTGATCTCTGTTGTAGCGTCTCAAAGATGATTGATGAGGAGGTAGACGGTTCTGGAACCTCTATATTGAGTTTCTGCGCTCCTCTTAGCAACACCTCGTTGAATGTGGTTATGTCATCCACTGGTGAGACTCTAGCAGGTGGTGAATCTGTAAGAGTAGGTGAGTAACGCCCGACAGAAGAACCTGATGAAGACCAAGAGGGTGATCTTCTTGAGCGCGACCTGGATCTCCGTTGAGAGCGAGATCTGCTGCGGGACGCTGTAGCCGAGCGCCTAGGCCTCGCGGTCGGCTGTCGAGGAGCTGAACGAGCCCGTTCTGCCCCGGCTGTCGGCGATGGCGTTCTTGGCGGGGAGGCAGTGGGTGAATACATTCGCGAATATTGCGAATCTGGGGAGGTCGCTGGTCTGTTGAGGCTCTCCAGCCATCTCGGAGATAGGTTGATGGGCGAGACATGCCCAGGAGATGCTCTTGATCGAGAAGAGTCGCTCGGTATGGAGACCACTGGAGACGGCGCCTTGTCTGGCGAGGGGCGATGTTCTGCTCCCTGTTGGACAGGTAAAACCTGCGTCGACGTCGATGGCTGTTTCGACGTCGAAGGACGCCCAGTCGGTTGGTCCTGCCTCGACGTTGAGTGCCTCGACGATGAGTGCCTTGATGTCGAACGGCGTTCCTTGGACCTCGACCTGCTCGCCGTCGTGTGCCTCGACGTGGAGCGATGGGAGGTTGACGGCGGATGTTTCTCGTGCCGTCGTGGAGATCTCGACGCCGTGTGTCCTGACGTCGGGGGGCGCACAGCCTTTGGCGGCGACCGGGCACGCCGGCGATGGCTCGACGTCGATCGGCGGGCTGCCGTCAACGGAGACCTGCCCCTGCTCTGATGTTCCCTCGACGCCGTTCCCTTCAACGTCGGGTGTGTCGCCGTCGACGGCGATCTATGCCGGTGGGACGGTGGTAGCGACGACGTCGACGGTGAACAAACAGGTATTTTCCTACCTGTCGACGTCGACCGGGCCATTCTCTCCTGAGAATGGCCTTCTGGATGCCTGGGGAGTGAGGAGGACGATGTTCTTTTCCTCTCCTGAAGCCCATGAAGTCGGATCTTCTCTCTGTCTTTCAGAGTCCTCCTAGACATGTTCTTACAGTACTTACAAGTGTCAGGGCAGTGACTCTGAGGCAGGCACACTATGCACAGAGAGTGGGGATCTGACTGGGCCTTCTTCTTCCCACAAGCAGGGCATTTGACAAAAAGAGAAGGCATTTTTCTGTCAGAAAAAACCTTCCTAGCTCAGACAAAGATGTTACTTGTCGAGTGAAAATGAAAATGTCACTTACCCAGTGTACATCTGTTCGTGGCATCAGTCGCAGTAGATTCGCATGTTCTGCAATAGCTCGCCATCTGGTGTTGGGCCGGAGTGTTACAAGTTGTTTTTCTTCGAAGAAGTCTTTCGAGTCACGGGACCGAGTGACTCCTCCTTTTGTCTCCATTGCGCATGGGCGTCGACTCCATCTTCGATTGTTTTTCCCCGCAGAGGGTGAGGTAGGAGTTGAATTGTAGTAATAGTGCCCATGCAATGGAGTGACTAAGTATGCACCTATTTAAGGTTGAGATGACACATATATAAATAATTGAAGGTAACTTCCAAACTGCTACAGGCTCCCGGGGAGGCGGGTGGGCACATGCGAATCTACTGCGACTGATGCCACGAACAGATGTACACTGGGTAAGTGACATTTTCAGTTCGATGGCATCTGTCGCTGTAGATACGCATGTTCTGCATAGACTAGTAAGCAGTTATTTCCCCAAAAGCGGTGGATCAGCCTGTAGGAGTGGAAGTAGTCTGAAATAATGTTCTTAATACAGCTTGACCTACTGTGGCTTGTTGTGCGGATAACACGTCTACACAGTAGTGCTTGGTGAATGTGTGAGGCGTAGACCATGTGGCTGCCTTACATATTTCTTGCATTGGGATGTTTCCTAGAAAGGCCATGGTAGCACCTTTCTTTCTGGTTGAGTGTGCCCTTGGTGTAATGGGCAGCTGTCGTTTAGCTTTAAGGTAGCAGATTTGGATGCATTTAACTATCCATCTGGCTATACCTTGTTTTGAAATTGGGTTTCCTGCATGAGGTTTTTGAAATGCAATAAAGAGTTGTTTAGTCTTTCTGATGTTTTTTGTTCTGTCAATGTAATACATCAATGCTCTTTTGACATCTAATGTATGTAGTGCCCTTTCAGCTACGGTATCTGGCTGTGGAAAGAACACTGGAAGTTCCACTGTTTGATTTAGATGGAACGGTGAAATAACCTTTGGCAAAAATTTAGGATTGGTCCTTAGGACGACTTTATTTTTGTGTAGTTGTATAAAAGGTTCCTGTATTGTAAACGCCTGAATCTCGCTTACTCTTCTTAGGGAAGTAATGGCGATGAGAAATGCCACCTTCCAGGTTAGGAACTGTATGTCGCAGGAGTGCATGGGTTCAAAAGGTGGACCCATAAGTCTAGTTAGGACAACATTTAGGTTCCATGAAGGAACAGGTATTGTTCTTGGTGGTATAATTCTCCTAAGGCCCTCCATGAATGCTTTAATGACTGGTATCTTATATAGGGAAGTTGAATAGGTAGTCTGCAGGTATGCAGATATTGCTGCAAGGTGTATTTTAATGGAAGAGAAAGCTAGGTTAGATTTTTGTAAGTGAAGCAAGTAACCCACTACATGTTCTGGAGTTGTGTGTAATGGTTGTATTTGATTAATATGGCAGTAGCAAACAAACCTCTTCCATTTACTTGCATAACAGTGCCTGGTGGATGGCCTTCTGGCTTGTTTTATGACTTCCATACATTCTTGGGTAAGTTGTAAGTGCCTGAATTCTAGGATTTCAGGAGCCAGATTGCTAGATTCAGCGATGCTGGATCTGGGTGTCTGATCTTTTGGTTGTGCTGTGTCAACAGATCTGGCCTGTTGGGCAATTTGATGCAGGGTACCACTGATAGGTCTAGCAGCGTTGTGTACCAGTGTTGCCTTGCCCAAGTTGGTGCTATCAATATGAGTTTGAGTTTGCTTTGACTGAGTTTGTTTACCAGGTAAGGAAGGAGAGGGAGAGGAGGAAAAGCGTAAGCAAATATCCCTGACCAGTTCATCCATAGGGCATTGCCTTGGGATTGTTTGTGTGGGTATCTGGATGCGAAGTTTTGGCATTTTGCGTTCTCCCTTGTCGCAAACAAGTCTATCTGAGGTGTTCCCCAGAGTTTGAAATAAGTGTTCAGAATTTGGGGGTGAATTTCCCATTCGTGGACCTGTTGATGATCTCGAGAGAGATTGTCTGCGAGTTGATTTTGGATCCCTGGTATAAACTGTGCTATTAGGCGAATTTGGTTGTGAATTACCCAATGCCAAATTTTTTGTGCTAGCAGGCTTAACTGCGTGGAGTGCGTCCCCCCCTGCTTGTTTAGATAATACATTGTTGTCATGTTGTCTGTTTTGACGAGAATGTATTTGTGAACTATTATTGGTTGGAAGGCTTTTAGTGCTTGAAAAACTGCTAGAAGTTCTAGGTGATTGATATGCAGTTTTGTTTGATGTACGTTCCATTGTCCTTGTATGCTGTGTTGATCGAGGTGTGCTCCCCACCCTGTCATGGAAGCATCTGTTGTTATTACGTATTGTGGCACTGGGTCTTGGAAAGGCCGCCCCTTGTTTAAATTTATGTTGTTCCACCACAGAAGCGAGAGGTAAGTTTGGCGGTCTATTAACACCAGATCTAGAAGGTGACCCTGTGCTTGAGACCACTGTGATGCTAGGCATTGTTGTAAGGGCCTCATGTGCAGTCTTGCGTTTGGGACAATGGCTATGCATGAAGACATCATGCCTAGGAGTTGTAATACCATCTTTGCCTGTATCTTTTGTGTTGGATACATGCGTTGTATGATGGTGTTGAAATTTAGAATTCTTTGTGGACTTGGAGTGGCTACTCCCTTTGATGTGTCTATTATGGCTCCTAGGTATTGTTGTACCTTGCGCGGCAGAATGTTGGATTTTGTAAAGTTGACGGTGAACCCGAGTTTGAAGAGGGTTTGTATGATCTGATTTGTGTGATTTGAGCACTGTATGAACGAATGGGCCTTGATTAGCCAGTCGTCCAAATATGGGAACACATGTATTTGCTGCCTTCTTATGTGTGCAGCGACTACCGCTAGACATTTGGTAAAGACTCTTGGTGCGGTTGTTAATCCGAAAGGCAGTACCTTGAATTGGTAATGTATTCCTTTGAATACAAACCTTAGGTATTTCCTGTGCGATGGGTGTATTGGTATATGGAAATAAGCATCCTTGAGGTCTAAAGTTGCCATGTAGTCGTGTAGTTTTAGCAATGGCAATACTTCTTGTAGTGTGACCATGTGGAAGTGGTCTGATTTGATGAAAGTGTTCACTACTCTGAGGTCTAGGATTGGTCTCAGTGTTTTGTCCTTCTTTGGTATCAGAAAGTACAGTGAGTAAACTCCTGTGTTTATTTGTGTGTTTGGCACTAATTCGATTGCATTCTTTTGCAATAGTGCCTGCACTTCTATCTCCAGGAGATTGGAATGGTGTGTTGTTAAATTTTGTGCTTTTGGTGGTATGTTTGGAGGGAATTGTAGAAATTCTATGCAATAACCATGTTGGATAATTGCTAGAACCCAAGTGTCTGTAGTGATTTTCTCCCATGCTTTGTAATAATGACCTATTCTTCCCCCCACTGGTGTTGTGTGGAGGGGGTGAGTGACATGTGAGTCACTGTTTAGTAGTAGGGGTTTTGGGGCTTTGAAATCTTCCTCTATTTCTAGGGAATTGCCCTCCTCTATATTGTCCCCGAAAACCTCCTCTATACTGTCCCTGGTAACTGGACGGTGTGGCTTGTGAGGTGCTGGCTTGTGTGCTTTGACCTCGAAACCTCCCTCGAAAGGGCGTTTTACGGAATGTGCTGTAGGTCCCTCTGCTCTGCGGGGAGTAGAGTACGCCCATGGCTTTGGCAGTGTCCGTATCTTTCTTGAGTTTCTCAATCGCTGTGTCCACTTCTGGACCGAACGAACGAGTTACTTACCTTCGGTAACGACTTTTCTGGTGGATACATTAGCTACCTGTGTATTCCTCACCTCATGAATACTCCCATGGCGCCAGCATTCGACGGAAATCTTCTTACCAGTCTCTGCACGTCGACGAGGACGTCACTGTCTCGCACGCGACGCCGTCTGACGTCATACAGGCAATAAGAGGTCCTCGACGACGTGCGGACGTCAGTACCAATCATTTTTTACGTGCATGAGAACAACCAGGCAATGCAATGAAAGAACAAAGCAACATCCATTATATTGTAAAAATACACCACATTGTATGAATAACTGTAAATCTTTTTATGTACATATATATATATATATATATAAAACTCTCTCTTTTAAAATATATACACACACCAAGTATATACATAAAGATATATACACATATACCCATATATATATAAATATATTATATATATACATCTATTGCACCCTCAAAGATCAAGAGGAGCGCACTCAAGGATTACTTGGCAAGACCATAAAGGCAACGGGGAGGCGGGTGGGACCGTGAGGAATCCACAGGTAGCTAATGTATCCACCAGAAAAGTCGTTACCGAAGGTAAGTAACTCGTTCTTCTGATGGATACAACTACCTGTGGATTCCTCACCTCATGAATAGAGTCCCAAAGCAGTACCACGCCCGGCGGTGGGTGCCTAAATGGTCAAACCAAGAAATCCTGCAGCACTGACCGTGCAAAATGGCCGTCCCTTCTAACCTCAGAATCTAAACAGTAATGTTTTGCAAAAGTGTGAAGGGACGACCAAGTTGCGGCCTTGCAGATGTCGACCACAGGAACACCTCTGGCTAAGGCCGAAGTGGCCGACTTAGCTCTGGTGGAATGAGCTCTAATGCCCTCAGGAGGATCCTTCTTTGCCAAAGAGTAACATATTTTAATGCAAAGAACAACCCACCTGGATAGTGTTCTCTTGTGGACTGCCTTTCCTCTCCTCTTGCCCACGTATCCAATAAACAGCTGATCCTCCAGCCTGAAATCCTTTGTTCTATCGATAAAGAAGCTCAACGCTCTCTTTGGGTCCAGACGGTGCAGTCTTTCTTCCTCTTTGGAAGGATGAGGCGGAGGATAGAACGTGGACAAAGTAATTGCCTGAGCCAAATGGAAGGGTGAAACAACCTTCGAGAGGAAAGCAGCCTTGGTCCTCAACACCACCTTATCCCCATAAAAAGTTGTATAAGGGGGTTTTACTGATAAGGCCTGCAACTCACTCACTCTCCTTGCTGATGTTATAGCTATCAGGAAGACTGTTTTTAAAACCAAATACCTCAAGGGGCAAGAATGCATAGGTTCAAAAGGGGACCCCATAAGGAAAGTCAGGACTAAGGACAAATCCCATTGCGGCATAACGAATGGCTTTGGAGGATATTGATTTAGAAGACCTTTCAAGAATCTGATAACAATAGGGGATTTAAATAAAGATGGTTGGTCTGGAAGACATATGAAGGCTGACAAGGCCGATAAATAACCTTTAATGGTAGCCACTGCACAACCTTTCTGCGCCAGAGATAGAGCAAAAGACAAAACGTCCGATAGATGAGCATGTAAAGGATCAATCTGCCTCTCTCCACACCACGCAACAAATTTAGACCACCTATTAGCGTAGATAGATTTAGTGGAGTGTCGCCTGGCCGCTAATATAACATCCACTACCTCAGGCGGGAGAGAGAAGGAACTCAGGTTGCCCCGTTCAATCTCCAGGCATGTAGGTGCAGACTCTGGAGGTTGGGGTGTAGAACCTGCCCCTGCGACTGCGAGAGGAGGTCTGCCCTGAAAGGGAGACGGAGCGGCGGGCACGTTGAGAGTTGGAGAAGGTCGGAGTACCACACCCTCCTTGGCCAATCCGGAGCTATTAAGATTACTAGAGCCCGGTCTTGGCGAATCTTCCTCAATACTCGAGGAATCAAGGGTATGGGAGGAAACGCGTAAAGCAACTGGCCGCACCAGGTCATTTGAAACGCGTCCCCCAACGCTTCCTGCATCGGATACTGAAGGCTGCAGAACAACGGACAATGCGCGTTCTCTCGAGTGGCGAACAGATCTACCCGAGGAAACCCCCACTTCTGGAAGATTAAACGGACTTGATCTGGATGGAGACGCCACTCGTGGTCTGCCGAGAAATGGCGACTGAGACTGTCCGCACGCACGTTCAAGACTCCGGCCAGATGGTTTGCTATCAAGCAAATCCGATGGTCCTTTGCCCAGGACCATAGTCGAAGAGCTTCTCTGCAGAGAAGGTACGACCCCACTCCTCCCTGCTTGTTTATGTACCACATCGTGGTAGTATTGTCCGTTAGGACCTGTACCGACTGACCACGAAGGGAAGGGAGGAAGGCCTTGAGAGCCAGACGTACAGCCCGTAACTCTAACAGATTGATGTGAAAAATCTGTTCCTCTGGAGACCAAAGACCTTTGATCTCCAGATCCCCCAGATGAGCTCCCCACCCTAGAGTGGAAGCATCCGTTATGACTGTGGCCACTGGTGGCGACTGCTGGAACGGTTTTCCTTGTGAAAGATTGTTGCTTGCAATCCACCACTTCAAATCCACAGCAGCATCTCTGGAGATCTTGACAGTACCCTCTAGATCCCCTCTGTGTTGAGACCACTGCCTTCGGAGGCACCACTGAAGAGCCCTCATGTGCCAGCGAGCATGCGTGACCAACAGAATGCAGGAGGCAAAAAGACCGAGCAGACGAAGGACCTTGAGGACTGGAACTACCGCTCCATTTCGAAACATTGGAACCAAATCCTGAATATCTTGAATCCGCTGAGGCGGAGGAAAGGCCCGACCCAATGTCGTATCCAGTACTGCCCCTATGAACAGGAGGCGCTGAGAGGGCTCCAGGTGAGATTTGGGCTCGTTCACCGAAAAGCCCAGGTCGAACAACAACTGGGTTGTTGACTGCAGATGACGCAACACAAGCTCCGGGGACTTGGCTTTGATCAACCAATCGTCCAAGTAAGGGAATACTGCTATCCCCTTCCTTCTGAGCTCTGCCGCAACCACCGACATCACCTTCGTGAAGACTCGAGGTGCTGAAGTAAGACCAAACGGAAGGACCGCAAACTGGTAGTGTTGCGATCCCACCACAAACCGGAGATACTTCCTGTGTGACTTGAGTATCGGGATATGAAAGTAAGCATCCTGCAAGTCGACAGACACCATCCAGTCTTCCATGTTCAACGCCAAAAGCACCTGTGCTAGGGTCAGCATCTTGAACTTTTCCTGCTTGAGGAACCAATTCAAGATCCTCAAGTCCAGAATTGGTCTCAAACGACCATCCTTCTTGGGAATCAGGAAATACCTTGAGTAAACTCCTTGACCCCTTTCCTGCTCCGGGACCAACTCCACCGCGCCCTTTAAAAGGAGGACTTCTACCTCCTGTTCTAGCAACAGGAGGTGTTCTTGTGAACAATACGAAGGGCGGGGCGGGATGAGGGGCGGAAACTCCCGAAAGGGAAGGGTGTAGCCTTTTCCCACAACACTGAGAACCCAAGTGTCCGACGTAACAGTCTCCCATTTGGTGAGAAAATGCTGTAATCTTCCCCCTACAGGAGAGGAGTGAGTGGGAAATGGTGGAAGCCTAAGGCTGCTTCCCCTGCTGCACCCCGCCAGAGGATGAGGAAGAGGCAGAGTGCTGCTGAGAGGCTCCCCTGGTGCGGACCCTACCCCTCCCCCTAAAAGATCTATAGGGATGGGAAGAGGCAGGTTGCTGATATCTTCCCCGAAAGGAAGAGGAGGAAGAGCCACGCCCAAATCCACGAAACCTCCTGAAGAATCTGGAAGAGGCCGTGGAAGAAGGAGCTTGGAGTCCCAACGACTTAGCCGTGGCCCTGCTCTCCTTAAAACGTTCCAAGGCCGAATCAGCCTTAGCCCCAAACAGTTTGTCCCCATCAAACGGGAGATCCAACAATGTGGACTGTACATCTGCCGAAAAGCCCGAGTTACGGAGCCAGGCCTGTCTCCTTTCCACCACAGTTGTGCCCATTGCTCTGGCTACCGAGTCGGTGGTATCCAGTCCCGTCTGGATAATTTGGGTCGCAGCAGCCTGGGCATCAGAGACAAGATCCAAAAGACCCTGGGGAAGCTCTGTAAACGAAGAGGAGATGTCATCCATCAGAGCATGAATATACCTCCCCAGGATACAGGTCGCATTAGTGGCTTTTAACGCCAGACTGCAGGACGAAAAAATCTTCTTCGACTGCGCCTCTAGCTTTTTTGAGTCTCTGTCCCCAGGCACCGTCGGGAAAGAACCAGGCGCTGACTTGGACGAACAGGAGGCCTGCACAACCAAGCTCTCCGGCGTAGGGTGCCTAGATAGGAAACCAGGATCAGTTGGAGCCGTCCGATACCTCCTGGCCACGGCTCTGTGAACTGCTGGGGAAGATGCCGGCTTCTTCCACACCTCTAAAACCGGATCCAGCAGAGCGTCATTAAAAGGTAATAGAGGCTCCGCCGCGGCTGAGGCCGGATGCAACACCTCTGTCAAAAGGTTTTGTTTCGCCTCCACCACCGGCAAAGGCAGGTCCAAAAAACTAGCTGCCTTCCGTACCACTGTATGAAAGGAAGTAGCTTCCTCGGTATATTCCCCCGGGGACGAAAGGTCCCACTCAGGGGAAGTGTCCAGCCCACTGGCCGACTCCAGTCCACGCAGCCCATCACCCGAGTCCTCTAGCTCTCCTTCCTCTAGGGCTCGTTGGTACTCCTGCTCCTCTAGTACCTGGAGAGCACGCCTCCTTGAACGCAGTCGTTGCTCAATCCGCGGAGTCGACAACACCTCCGCTGAAGTCGGAGATCGGCGCCGATCTTCCGAAGCCACCGACGCCGCATCCGGCGCCACAGGTAACTTCGGCGCCGACTGAAGAGCAGATGAAACGGATGGACCCACCGGAGTCACAGGCCGAAATCTCGACGTCGACGGGATGGAAATCCCTGGGGCCAATCCCTCCGAAGCCATCGGAGCGGCCACCGGCGCCGACACTGGCGCCGAGCCCACGTTCCCAAACGGGAGAAAGGGCATAAAGGGTGCCGGCCGAAGAGGCGCAGGATCACCCAAAGAAAAGGCCAAAGGCCCAGCCGGAGCACCCACTGGAGCCATCTGTTGGAAGATGGCATACATCGCATTCAAGAATGCGGAACTATCGGCTCCAGGGGTGGGAAAAGCCGGATACTGGGGTGCCTGACTCGGAGGCGACCCCGACGCCGGCCTCGGCGTCTGCGCCGGAGAAAACACCTGAGGCTCCAATACCTCAATCACCGACGCCTGTCCAGGCGAAGTTGGAGACGTCGGAGAGAGCAACGGCGTCGAAGGATGCGGCGTCACCGTGGGGCTGACCTCCCATGTCCTCCGGCGCCGATCCGGAGACCTGGAACGAGCCTCCCTTGAATGACGCCGAGATTCTCTACGGCGCCGGGATTCTCGATGACGCCGATGTCTTGGAGAAGACTTTTTCTTGTGATGCTTCTCCTTTGACTTGGCCATAAACAGCTTCGCCTCGCGTTCTTTAATGGCCTTCGGATTCATGTGCTGACACGAATCACAAGTCGAGACGTCGTGGTCGGAGCTCAAACACCAAAGGCAATCGGAATGAGGATCCGTCACCGACATCTTGCCTCCACACTCACGACAAGGCTTAAATCCAGACTTTCTCTGCGACATTATTTCCACAGAGAAAGAGTACGCAGCAAGATATACACTGTAACCGCAAGAGTAACAGTTGCTCCCTCGAAGATAACCGTTTCGAATGCACGGAAAAAAGGGAACTGACGTCCGCACGTCGTCGAGGACCTCTTATTGCCTGTATGACGTCAGACGGCGTCGCGTGCGAGACAGTGACGTCCTCGTCGACGTGCAGAGACTGGTAAGAAGATTTCCGTCGAATGCTGGCGCCATGGGAGTATTCATGAGGTGAGGAATCCACAGGTAGTTGTATCCATCAGAAAGTTCTTTTTCATTAAAAGGCATATTGAGAACTGCTTGTTGAATCTCTGGTTTAAATCCAGACGTTCGGAGCCATGCATGCCTTCTGATAGTTACAGATGTATTAATTGTCCGTGCAGCTGTATCTGCAGCGTCCATGGAGGAGCGTATCTGGTTGTTGGAGATGGTCTGTCCCTCCTCAACCACTTGTTTTGCCCTATTTTGTAAGTCCTTGGGCAGATGTTCAATGAGATGTTGCATCTCGTCCCAGTGGGCTCTGTCATAGCGCGCAAGTAGTGCCTGGGAGTTAGCGATGCGCCACTGGTTTGCAGCTTGTGCTGCGACTCTTTTACCAGCTGCATCGAACTTGCAGCTTTCTTTATCTGGGGGTGGTGCATCTCCAGATGTGTGAGAGTTGGCCCTTTTCCTAGCTGCTCCTACAACGACAGAGTCTGGTGGCAGCTGTGTAGTGATGAAAACCGGGTCCGTAGGAGGCGGCTTATACTTTTTTTCCACCCTTGGTGTGATTGCCCTACTTTTGACCGGCTCCTTAAAGATGTCTTTTGCGTGCCGGAGCATACCAGGGAGCATAGGCAGGCTTTGGTATGAGCTGTGGGTGGAGGAGAGTGTGTTGAATAAGAAATCATCCTCGACCTGTTCTGAGTGGAGGCTTACGTGGTGAAATTGTGCTGCTCTAGCCACCACTTGAGAGTACGCGGTGCTGTCTTCTGGTGGAGATGGCTTTGTAGGGTATGCCTCCGGACTGTTATCTGACACTGGGGCGTCGTATAGGTCCCATGCGTCCTGATCTTGGTCACCCTGGCTCATGGTGGTGTGAGCTGGGGAGTGTGATGGAGTTTGTGCTGGTGAAACGTTAATCACGGGCGGAGGAGAGGGTGGTGGTGTAACTCTTTTCACCACTTTTGGTTGTGGTGTTTGTTCCGTCTGGAACTCCAACCTTCTCTTTCTCCTAATGGGGGGAAGGGTGCTTATTTTTCCTGTCCCCTGCTGAATGAAGATACGCTTTTGCGTATGGTCCACATCAGTTGCTTGTAGCTCTTCCTCAAACCTATGCTTCTGCATTTGGGAGGTTAGCGAGTGCTCTTCTGTATAAGAGCCTGAAGCTGGGTCGCTTGCAGTTTGTTTCGGCATCGAAACTTTGTCTGCGTGTTTTTTCGGCTCCGAGGTGACTTTTTTCCTTTTCGGGGCCGAAACCTCTCGGCGTCGATCTGTTTCGGTGCCGCTGTCTCGGCGTCGAGCCGTGTCCACACCGGCATCTCGGTGTCGAGGCTTGTCTCCAGCACTTTCTCGGTCCCGAGAAGGCTGCGTGCCGGTGTCTCAACCGGAGTCGGACGATCTCGGCACTGTTTGGGCCTTTTTCGGTGCCGACGGTCGGTCACCGAATTTATGGGTTGAGCCATGGCCTGGTGGCAGTGGCGTCCCCTGGGCCTTGTAAATGTTCCTCTGAGTGGATTTCGACGTCTTACTCACGATTTGTGTATCGTCGAATCCTTCGGAGTCTGAGTCTTGGATCGAGAAGGTACCTTCCTCTTCCTGTTCCTCGAACTCCCGTTGGGCTGTCGGTGCGGACGCCATCTGAAGTCTTCTGGCTCGACGGTCTCGGAGTGTTTTTCGGGACCGGAACGCACGACAGGCCTCGCAGGTGTCTTCGCTGTGCTCAGGTGACAGGCACAGGTTGCAGACCAAGTGTTGGTCTGTGTAGGGGTATTTATTGTGGCATTTGGGGCAGAAACGGAACGGGGTCCGTTCCATCGGCGTTCTTCAGCACGCGGTCGGGCCGACCAGGCCCCGACGGAGGATCGAAAAACTACCCCGAAGGGCACCGGAGCTCTTCGATCTTCGATGCGGTGTTGAATCTAAGTACGCCGATCCCGAACGCAACAATACAGACGAAAATCTTCCGAAATTAGCTAATTTTCCGTTCCGAAACTCGGAGCGACAGGAACACGTCCGAACCCGATGGCGGAAAAAAAACAATCGAAGATGGAGTCGACGCCCATGCGCAATGGAGACAAAAGGAGGAGTCACTCGGTCCCGTGACTCGAAAGACTTCTTCGAAGAAAAACAACTTGTAACACTCCGGCCCAACACCAGATGGCGAGCTATTGCAGAACATGCGTATCTACAGCGACAGATGCCATCGAACATGAAAAAACACTTTTTAAAAGAATTTTTCTGAGGAAAACTCAGAAAAACTGAGAGCTCAATGCTCCAGGATCCTCTCAGAAGAAGCCGGAAAAAAGAACTGACCTAACTGTGAACCAACTGTCACCTTTCCTTCACCCCTGAGGCATGGTGGGATACTGGAGGTGCTCAGGGTCTTAAAGGCACAGTGCCAAAGTTTTTATGGTTCTCCTGTGTTAACCTACATGCAGCCTATTGGCTAAGAATGCTTCATTGTTTTTCAATGCAGTTTTCTCTATTTTTTCACTAGAGTTTGCTACTGCTTACTTCCCCAAGCCTAGTTTTAGGAGCTTGGGTACTTATTTAGGCTCTATTGTAGTATTTAATAAAAAATAAATAAAAAAAAACTTCATAGAAATAAAGCATTTTAGCCTGTTTGTAACATGATAGCCTGCATGACTGTTTGTTACACATGTATAATGTGTATATATTTTATATATGCTCCGGGGTCCTCGCACAAGGGCGGGAATATTCAATGTTTATGACTTTGATGAGGATCCCCTGGAAGAGAATCCTCAGTTCCAATAGTACCGGTGAATGAACAGAATAAGTGCGTGGCAATGGTTCACAATTACGAACTCAATGCATCAAGCTGCATGATAGTAACCAATAAACTATGCATGTGTGGACATCATGCACTGTCCAATAAAGCGTATAACCATCACCTTCTGGGTGATGAAATCACCAAACATCTAGTAGACCATGCTGCGCATCAATCTCCTGTATAACGCATGCTGCTGCAGCAGTACATTGCAGTGCTCCTCTTGAGGGATCAAAGAGTGGATCTATTAAAGTCACCACCCCATATCTGAGGGACGTCACCCTATCGCATCAGAAGTGCATCTAATGCTTGCTAGAAATCAGAGTCATCATAATTGGGGCCATACACTCCCACTAACAGTACTGCAAAATCGTTTCTCGTACAACGAACCATCACATCACTACCACTCTGATCCACACACAGCTCCTGTAAGCACATCCCTGACCCTCATCAAACCCAAATCAGGACCCCACATGTGTGCAAGTTGAAGCCTGCTGCACAGTAAGTGCTCTGCATCCTGTGCTGTGTGAGTATACCACTCCGTAAATGGAGATGTGTCTCCTGCAATATAGCTATATCTATTTTATTGGAATACAGGTACGCCACCACCTTACAACAGTTGTTGAGGCCTCTTACATTCCAGGTGAGTAGCATATTGAGGGGGGTTTACATCACTCTCTGCACCACAATTCATGTTCATCCCCATATCTCTGTGCTTAAATCAGATAACCAAATAGGATCCGCAACCTTGTGACTCACATCTGCTATCACCAAAGCTGTCATAGACTGTGTAAAACATGTCCCACCCCTTTCCCATACCATGCAACAAAAAACAAGCGCAGTGAAAAAAAAAGTAACCACCCCAGCTCATTCAACCACAGCCATTTAAAGAGTAAAGAACAACAATGTGGAGCACACATGGGGGCAGATGTTACTTCGGCTGCTCCTTCTCAACCAACCTGAATGCTGCCAGCCATGTGTGGGTTTATACTTGTACCACTCTGTTCAATTCAAACATTCAATACAAAGCCCCCTCTATCTTCCATAACACTAACTTCAGTCAAAACCTGTCCACCCCTTCGTCCTAGGGTCAAAATTTAAATGCATGTGAACAATCAAATGGCAAGTACTAGGTAACCCTGTGTGTAAATACTGATGCCCAACAGACTACAACTATATCATATTGTGGTTCATTAACATTAGATCCTCAGTAGGCATCAATGGGTACTTCGGTACAACAAGAGTTTCCCAACAGCGGGGGGTATACCCCCTAAGAAGCATCCTGCAGTCATCTTGAGTGTTCAACTGCCATATATTACACTGGCTGGTTCCCTAGTCTTCCAGGCCCTGAGAAGCCCCCTCATACATGTCTTCTGACCCCGGTGACCTACACTTCAACCTCGTAGACTCATAGCGCTTCGGCAACTGGGCCAACTGTTTTGGGTCTCCAAAGGAATGAAGTGTTTTCAGACTTCCTGGACTTGCTGTGTAAAGTCAGGGTAGAACGCCAGGACTGTCCCCTCATAACACAGGTCTTTGAGGTCCCTTGCTTTGCGTAACACCACATCTCGATCTTTGCAATTGACTAGGCATGCTATTATTGGATCTTGAACCGGGTACTGGCTTGGGAGCCAACCAGCGATGAGCGCAATCCACCACAAACATACTGGAGAAAGTATTGTTTCCCAGTAAACTGATGAGCAGTGTCTCTATGAAACTTTCCATGTTGGCTATGTTTGTAGTCTCTGCCAGCCCCACTACGCAAATAATATTGCGGAATGATCTGGCCTCTAGGTCCTCAACCTTGGTTTGCAGGGTGAGCATCAATGTATCCAACTGCTTCTGCACTGCTACAACTGTAACTTGTTCGTCTTCTGCCTCCAATACCCTACATTCTACCATATCTAAGCACTCAGGGGGTGATTCCGAGACTGGCGGGCGGCGGAGGCCGCCCGCCAGTCTACCCCCGACAAAATACCGCTCCGCGGTCGCAAGACCGCGGAGGGTATTTTGAGATTTGCCCTGGGCTGGCGGGCGGCCGCCAAAAGGCCGCCGGCCAGCCCAGGGCAAATCTACCTTCCCACGAGGACGCCGGCTCCGAATGGAGCCGGCGTAGTGGGAAGGTGCGACGGGTGCTGTTGCACCCGTCGCGTATTTCAGTGTCTGCTTTGCAGACACTGAAATACTTTGTGGGGCCCTCTTACGGGGGCCCCTACAGTGCCCATGCCATTGGCATGGGCACTGCAGGGGCCCCCAGGGGCCCCGCGGCACCCCCTACCGCCATCCTGTTCCTGGCGGGAGACCCGCCAGGAACAGGATGGCGGTAGGGGGTGTCAGAATCCCCATGGCTGCGGAGCGCGCTCCGCAGCCATGGAGGATTCTCCCGAGCAGCGGAAAGTCGGCGGGAGACCGCCGACTTTCCGTTTCTGACCGCGGCTGAACCGCCGCGGTCAGAATGCTCGAGGGAGCACCGCCAGCCTGTTGGCGGTGCTCCCGTGGTCGGTAACCCTGGCGGTCACCGGCCGCCAGGGTCAGAATGACCCCCTCAGTGTATTTGTTAAGACACTCTGACATTCGGTCCATATGGAAGGACAGGGCCTCAATCTTAACATCTATTTTCTCAAGGCTCTTTTGCATCGCTGTCTATATTTGGTGCATTTCTCTGCCAGTCTCTGATTCTACCTCTGTCGAGGCTTCCCCTTCCTCATGAGGCTTAGTCGATTTGCAAGTGTCAAATTGTAATTTGGGTTGGGACTTATCTGTCGATGCAGTAGTCTAACAGGGCCCAGTGGTTACCTGACGTGTGACAGTGAACAGTCTCCCAAAGTGGCAGTGAGCAACAGATTCCCAGAGCCAGACCATGCATGCCTTTCCTTTCCTCTAGGACAATCACTGTCTGCGCAGTACCGTTTTGTTTGCCAAACAACCTCTCTAGCCGCTTGGCTCTTTATGGTTCACAGCGGTATGGTAACCCGCAGGAATCCCCCAGAGTGGTAGGCACCAGCCTCTGACATCCACTGCTGAGGACCCCTCCCAAGTGCATTACTGTTTCCTTTTAAGGCACACATTTTAGGCCTCCTCCAGCACTGTCTGTTACTATTTCTTGCTCAGAGGTGGTGCAGCAGTAATGCCAGCCCTCCACCCAGCTGGGTAAAGAGCAAATTTCCCACAAATATTCCAGGAGGCTTATTTAGTATTCCAACTTCAGTCCTGGAATATTTTGGAAAAAGCTATAAATTCCTCAAGTATTTTTAGGAATGGTTGAAAAGTAGTAATTTTGAATTGGAAAAAGTGCTGTCCTGAGGGTGTGACTCAGGGCAAAAAACTAGGAACACCTGAAGTAAGAGTGAAGATAGAGGGAGACAACATAAGAGTGAGAAGTGGGGTGTAGGAGAGGACCCTCATAGAAGGAGACAAAAAGTGGAAGAGGTAGAACTGGAAGAGGGGTCAAGATGAAGGGAGGAGTCATGAAGGAAATAGAGTTAAAATAGAGGAGAGACGGTAGGAGTCAAACAGAAGAGTGTGAAAGAGAAGAGGAAAATAGAGGCAGGAACCAAAGGGGGAAAGGCAGGGAAGGAAATGTGGAGATGTTCTTACCATCTGGTCCACCTCAATGATGTACACTCCACGGTTTTGGCTCACTGCGTAATGTCGCATCAATTTCACACTGAAACACAAAGCAAGTGGATTGCATCTGGGTGGGGGTATTTTAGAATTTAATACATTCAAACATTGGAAACCTAACCATGAGTTACGAAGGTGCTAAATAACAGTTTTATCAATAGCTCTGAATAACAAAAATACAATATTGTATTGTGGGGGCCTATACAAGGTCCTTTCAAGAAGTCACAGTCAGCAGGTAAATGCTCAGCTTGCCTGCAGGATTACAAAGGGAAGTCGATTCACCCCAAATACTGTTCATCAGGAGATAATGAGGACCTCAACGTTATTTATTTCCATAGATAGAGACCCCAAGGGGACATATCATGATCCCTGGAGGAAACCTATGAGCTGCTGGCAGGTCCTTTTACATCTCCCACTCTTTCAGGGACAGGTTTCAGGAACCTGCCCCTGAAGACCACAGGAAAAGACGGCAGGCCTACATACCACGCTTCCCCTGTTTCCACACCCCAACCCTTCCCCCCCAAGGAGAAGACAATGAGAATCATAGAGGCATTCACAGGCAGATAGTAAGGGCCACAGAACCCCCCTGCCAACCCTCAGCAACCCTCAGCACCCTCAGCCCCCTCAGCCAAATATCAGGACCATAGATAGAAACCCCTTGCAGGCAAATGTGATCCAAAGAGAAACCGCAGCAGCAGATATCCCTAGAACCTCAAATAGAACATCAGAGCCCATGGGCTAGCAGACAGAGGGGCTCACAATGAGCTTCCAGCACTGATTTTGGAACCTACCTACAAAGATGCTAGGAATCCTCCTCTCTCTTGCCTCAGTGAGGACATTAAGAATCACTGAGAAACCTGTGGGCAAGCATCCCACAAACCCCACTAGAAGAATTTGCAGGTCTTGCAGTGATATTCTTGTGGCAGACACTAGTTCCTGTCAGAAGCCCACCCAAAAGTAGTATCTCTGCAGACTTCCCCTTGACACCCACAAGAGGGCCAACAGCAGAGATCACTGTGACAATGGCTGTACCCTGCACCTTCACTCAAACGACCAGCATTTTGGCAGGCCTCACTCTGACACACTTTGCCAGGTGTGAAAATATACTGCAGCCTTTGCCACACAATATGGTCCCTGTGTGTGGTCATGGCAGACCAAGGAAGTGGAAACTAGTGGACCACTGCCCAGATATTGGTTTGTGTAAACCCCACAGTGGGCTGTTGCAAGGAGACAGGCAGATCACCACACTTCACTCCCAAGGTACTGAGAGATCTTGCACCACACCCGGGCACAAGCCTGGACATTTTCAGGTTTCACCTATGTGTGGACATTGGCACCACAGTGTGAGCATCAACAGGGATCACCCCACCGCTCATTTCACAACATAAATACGGGCAGGCAGCAAGTGTATCTCATCAAGGACAGTGACAATTAGCTGGACAAACCTGACCCAACCCTAAGGGCTCTAGTAGGGAGGCAGGCAACCTCACCACGGGGACTGCTATTTCAGCCCACAGCATCATGACCACTGGTGAACAGCATTACAAGCCTCTGTCCCACATTTATCCCCAACTAATGTAAGTTCAATTGTGCCACTTACCCATTACATTCCTGGCAGGTGGAGACAGAAATGCCATTACCGTCCTGCTTTGGGCGTAAGATGAAGTTGCCACGCTCAGGATGCGTATTCAGCATGTCCTCGGCTTCCATACGTGACACCTTGTAGAAGCAGCTGAAATGAGAAGGTAGGAAGTGCAATGCATTTACAACAGAACCAGTTGAAAGGAGTGGATAGAACATGTGATGAGGTAACATCAGAAGCAGATGAAGAGAGTGGGTGGAACAAATGATGAGTTTATACCTGAAGCAACTGAACAGAGTAGATAAAACATGTGATATGGTAACACAGAAGCAGCTGAACAGAGTGGATAGAACATGTGATGAGGTAACATCAGAAGCAGCTGAACAGGGTGGATAGAACATGTGATGAGTTTACACCAGAGGCAGCAGAAGAGAGTGGGTGTACCATGTGCTGAGTTTATACCAGAGGCAGCTGAAGAGAGTGGGTGGAACATGTGATGAGTTTACACCAGAGGCAGCTGAAGAGAGTGGGTGGAACATGTGATGAGTTTACACCAGAGACAACTGAAGAGAGTGGGTGGCACATGTGACCAGAGACAGCTGAAGAGAGTGGGTAGAACATGTGATGAGTTTACACCAGAGGCAGCTGAAGAGAGTGGGTGGAACATGTGATGAGTTTACACCAGAGGCAGCTGAAGGGAGTGGGTGGAACATGTGGTGAATTTACACCAGTTTGGGTGGAACATGTGATTAGTTTACACCAGAGGCAGCTGAAGAGAGTGGGTGGAACATGTGATGAGTTTACACCAGAGGCAGCTGAAGAGAGTGGGTGGAACATGTGATAGGTTTACACCAGAAGCAGCTGAATGGAGTGGGTAGAACATGTGATGAGTTTACACCAGAGGCAGCTAAAGAGAGTTGTGGAACATGTGATGATATAACATCAGAAGCAGATGAACAGAGTGGACAGAACATGTGATGAGTTTAAATCAGGGGCATCTGAACAGAGTGGGTGGAACATGTCATGAGGTAACATCAGAAGCAGATGAACAGAGTGGGTGGAACATGTGATGAGTTTACACCAGATGCAGATGAAGAGTGGTGGAACATGTGATGAGTCTGTATATAGTAGTGGTGCTTATAGACAATTCCTTATAATATATTACATATATATGCTCAAATGAACTCCTAATAATACTAATACTGTGCTCATATTTTCCTATACTAATCCACCAGTAATTCCTCTTGGGTTCCGGAGTAGCGTGCTACTCGCCGAAAAGCGCTTTGACGCCTCGTCAGGGGTAGTAAGCGCTATATAAATACAATTTCAATACAATTTCAATACAATACAATACAATTACATGGGTAAACCTTCTTATTGAACTTTGCCAACGGATTCGAAGCTCGCATTTCTCAGAAAAGAAGTCTTAACTGAATTATAGTCTGTACCTCATGGTGCTGAAATAATATGCACGGAATTTAGCTTCCCTAAATAAATAAAACAGTTATTTGTGTGGTTAACACAGCATTTTGTCTTTCACTGCTGCTAAAAAAAGAACGTTCACAATGGCAATGCTGCCCTGAGGTCTTTAAGGAGCACACCTGACAGGCTAACCATTGCAGTCTCATCCTTGATGCAAGCATCTTCCAAGGACTCTTCCCCTCAGAGGGGGAACATAAGAACTGTAAAAGCGGAACCCTGTCAGCAAAGAGTTACACTGTACCACATTGCACTTTATGTATGTCTTTTTGCAGTCAAGATCTGTTTGATTGTAAGATAAATGTTAAAAGCAAAGCTTACAATTAAGTACATATATGCATAAACCTATTTGAAATATTAGCACATTATTCTCAACAAAAAGACAAATTTATCAAAACTTTGACAAACATTTGTAGTCTGAGGGAAACAAAGAGTCTATGATGCTCAAATGCTCTAAATCATTCTAATGAGTACTAAAATCAATTAAGAAATCATTGAATATAAAAGACACATGACGAGTAACAATTGTGATGTGGCCCAATTTAGCCAGCTCAGGGTTCAAGTGAGAGAGACGTCTATTAGAGTAAAGTATTCCTATTGAGGGGAGCTCGTGGCATCATAAACCACAAGACCAAAGACATTGTGCAATGTCACCAGAAGCCCGAGATGGCCATATAGCACCATTGTGTTTTTTTATATTACATGTTTACCTTTTGGTAGTTCGTTTGATAAAGCTGCCTTGAAAGTGCAGCTAACCACGGGTGTTGATTGGAATGAATTGGTTTTAAGTTTACCTTTCATGAATACATTGTAGATGGAACAACAGACAATTGCGAGCATCCGCGGATAAAGGATTTAGCACACTTGCTGTATACTTTGCCTTTTTGCTGCACAGTTTGGATAACCTTGATGCAGAATCTGTATAAGCCTATTGGGCCTGACAAGTGAAAGCTCTACAGAGTGGGGGCTGCCATTATGATGACAAAACCTGCATTTCGCAGGGTGAAATACCTTCTTTATTTCATGGTTCTGTCTGAAATATGGGTTTTATACCACTGCATTTTGTGCTATAAAAGCACCCGAACGTATAATGTATAGAGGGTATGTAACTCGTAACTGTGTACTATGGTCCTATTTTGCCATCCAGATGTTCTGGTGACATCATAGACTTGACGCTGAAGTCAGAGTGTTTTTCAGTATTGCCAGAACCTCGCAACAATAACTTAGGAAGGTATTAGTCAAGGTACGTGTTAATTATATTACATGTTTATTTTTCGACAGGCAGCTTGAAAAATAGCTTTCTTCAAAGTACTGATAACAACAAACACCGACTGGAATTGGAATGTTTAGGTTTTGTCCAATTTTCAGTAACAGATTGTTGATAAAACTATTGATAACAGTAAAGGTCAGTGGGGGTCTGTCATTCTGTGGCAGCTGCATTTACTGCATAGCTGCGGATTTACCCCATTTGCCATAATTTGCACCGATTTCACCAAAAAATGTGAGTTGCTGAGATGAATGGAGATACTGTAAGAAGATATGACACCCAGTCTACCATTTTTGCTGAATAATTTGGTTCCCTGTGCTATATAATCAAAGTAGCCCTAACAATGCTAAAGCTCTGTAGAGTGGTTTGGGACTGTCACTATAATGATGAAACAGAAGCTTCACCATGAAATATTTTCCATATTGCACAGATCCCATTGAAATATAAGTTATTATACCACTGCATTCTCTGCAATATAGGGAGTGAAATAATGTGTGTGTGTGTCTGTGGAGAAATAGAATAAAACATTTTGTGAATTCCAGTCTTTAATGTATTCACATAAAATGCTATAATGTAAAGTAAATTTCCCAACTGTTTTTGATTTTCAGCGATTCTGGCTGAGCCACCTTAAGTCCTGTGTCTTGCCGTAGGACGCCCATTGACGCCACCAAAGGCGGGTAGTCCCATAGTTTGAAGAGTTGTGTCCTAGGGCAGGGTGTGGCAGCGAGAGGTGACCGACTAGGGACCACCAATAGAAAGTGTTGTATTGACTGTAGAATCACTAATTATCGCGCCACTGCCAGGACATGGTGTCAAATGTGATACTTCGTCTAGAGTGCCAAAACTCCTTGCACCACCATCATGACTGCAAACACTCTGTACTTGTGTGGAAGATCTGGGGAGGGCTTTTGTCTAGGGTGAAGGAACACTGAAAGAAAGAGAATCAAGCGACAGACTCAGCAGGTCGTGGTCCTTCCTGCACAGCACATTGGTACTCACGGGGGCAGCTCCTCGTCTTTGGCCACATCGTATTCTAGCTCAAGCTCTGCTCTGCGCCTCTGCTCCTTCTGAAGCACCTCAGACATCATGTGTCGGGGACCAGGCAGCAATGACAGACCTTCAGGAACCTTCAGCTGTGGAAACATGAAGAAAGGTGCTCATGGGCACTGCTCTGGGATACCACCACCAATCACCCTGGCACTACCAGACCAACTGATCCAAAGCAACACCCATCAACCTAGCAAAACCCATCACACTGATCTAGATCTACACCGAACACACTGCCAAAACTGTAGCTCCTGTGAACCACCAACTACACTGGTGCTAGTAAACCCTGTTATGCAGCACAACATCGAGCATCCTGGCAATATTAAACTCACTGCTACAGACAACACCCATCACACTACTCAATCCATTGATGAGGAGTAACAGTCATCACACTACCCAGCCCACTGCTGCATGGTAACAAGAACAACCACCCAGGGGCTACTCAAACTACTGATCTTGAGCAACAACAGTATAACTCCCTCATTGCCACCGACCAACAACAACCATCATCATCCTGTCCAACCCACTCTGCAGGGCAACACTCAGTACGCTGCACGAGTGTTCAGAGGAAGGCCCAGTACACTGCCCTCCCCACCGACCCACCCTAGTGCCCCACCCCACTGCTCTACCCCACTGCTCCACAACACCCATCACAATACACAACATCAACACCAACCATAAGATCCAAACCACTGCTCCATGGCAACACCCATCCCAATGCCCAATAGCAACATCAACCATACGACCCAAACCACTGGTCCGTGGCAACACCCATCAAAATTCCCATTCCAATGCCCAATCCCAGCACCAAACATGAAACCCAAACCACTGCTCCATGGCAACACCCAGTACTCTGTCTACCCCGCTTCTCCAGAGCAACACCCATAAATAATGCCCAGCTCCCTGCTCAACAGCAACACCCAAACCACTGCTCCATTGCAACATCCAGTATTCTGTCTACCCCGCTTCTCTAAAGCAACACCCATCACAATGCCTAGCTCCTTGCTCAACAGCAACACCCAACCACTGCTCCATGGCAACATCCATCACACTACCCAATACGCTTCTCTAAAGAAACGCCCATCATACTGAACAACTCACTGCTCAAGGGCAAAATCGCATTTTGCTCCACCCAACCCATTGCTCCAGAACCTCACTGATTGATCAAGGATAAACACATACATGACACTGCCTCTCCCTGCCTCACCCGCTGATCAAGGCAAACATCCACTGATTCCACTGCCCAGATCACTGCTCCAGGCAGGGCTTAAGTTGCAAAAAAATAAGTGTCAGGGCCCAAGATATTTCTCAGGAGGCCACTGCAGCTTGCATCTTCCACCGTTGCTGGCACCGCTGCCAAATGCCAGCACAAATTATCCATCACACCCCTACAAATGTAACAAATCTAGGTCACACAAAGCTGTACGAGTTACCTGGACAGGCTGGCAGTTTTATTTTCTAATATACACATTGAACTGTTGAATGTTATTTGATGTGCCCCCTTTAAAACTAGACAGACAGCACCCCAATGTGGAGGACCATCATAAGTATGTGCCACTGTTAAGAAATAAGTGCTGGTGCTGAGTACCCACAAACACGACTGACGAGGGCAGGACGGCTGCCTTGGTTTTACTGGATTTGAGTGTGGCCTTCAACACCGTATCCCATAGCCTTCTTCTTGAACAGCTGCGGGGTCTCGATATCGAAGGTTTAGTCTTAAGCTGGATACTCAATTTTCTCCAGAAACCGTACATTCCAGGTGATCCAACTGCCCTTTGCCTCAGAGATCCTCTCCCTCCAGCAGGGGGTGCCCAGGGTTGTGCTCATAGTCCATTTGTTAAGCTTAGCTGACTGGATGGACCTCCTGAAACTTAATGCTGGTAAAACACAGGTGCTGATTGTGGGAAAACAGCCATCTATCTGGTCCACTGCATGGTGGCCAGATGTGTTGGGACCTATCCCAACTCCAGAATCCAAGATAAAAAATTTAGGAATATGGTTTGACAATACTCTTGCTCTTTGATCATTAGATTGTCAACCTTGCAGGGGTCTGCTCTGGCATCTTAAAGATGCTCCGTAAGATCCTGGGGTCACTCCTGGATGTGGCCAAAATGACAGTAGTCCATACTCTACTGGTGTCCAGGCTGGACTACTACAACCTGCTCTACCTGGGGGTTACCCAAGGTAGAAAGGGTACTCTTCAACTTGAACAGAATGCTGCGGCTAGAACGCTGCTCCACACCCCTAGACTCTCCTCTACAGGTACCGCCCTTAGACAACTACAGTGGCTTCCGATGAGGGAAAGAATTTCTTTTAAAGCACTGTGTCTGCCACATAAGTATGAACTCAAAGGGTCCTCGTTAGAATTACCATCCTAATTGTTGTCTGAAGACTTCTGGTGCTGCTCTGGCTATAGTTCCCAGGACAACTAGAGCACACATAGGAGGTCGTTCCTTCCTCTATCTTGCCGCAAAACTGTGGAACTCTCTTCCTGTGGATCTGAGGCAGGAACGGCCTGAAATAATTTTCAGGAAGAAACTAAAACCTGTTTTTAGACAATCTTAAAACTTTCTTTCTTTTAGGCAGCGCAAATCAGGTTACTGTTGAAGTGTGGAATCTCAGTGGGGGGGCACTCCGGTTGGAGTAACCATTGCGCTTCATAAATGAGATAACATAACATAAATGGCAAAAATTAAGCAGCAGCTCCAGGGCAAAGCTCACTGCACAGCCTAAACCATTCCTCCAAGACAGCCACGCCCACTATACTACCCAACCCAGTGTTCCAGGAAAACCATACCCACTGCTACAGGGCATCACCAATCGCTTGGCCCAGTCTCCTGCTCCACGACCACAACCAGTGCACTGCACAACCTACTGCCTGACAGCAAAGCTTCCCAATTTTCCCAACCAAATAATATCCAAAGCACTGCCAACCCCCATGTTCCAAAAAAAATACCCACACTCATGTAGTGTCCCTTACATGAACTCTCCAGAATGCCACCTGATCTGGCACAATGCACAGAGAGCACCAGTGCTTGTTGCCCCAATATGACTCAGAAAGTTCATTAACACCAATTGCTTTGCATGCCAAAACGTTGCCGCCCTGAAGGTTACTTAGGATTTTTTATCAGTACTGTACCTCAGTCACCGTCACAATGAAACCCTTCCACATCTCGCGATGTTCCATGCTGTCAAACTGCCGAAAAAAAGGATTAGGAAGAAAATTAGAACGTGATGTCCAAGCTGTGCTTCTTAATGTATAGGGTATCATGTTAACTCAACACTCAGCAGAACCCTCTCACATTCTGATGTAACCCCATTATTTAGTTGCACCTTAAATAATCCCCTGAAATTAGCAACGTCATAATACAAAGTTAGATGGAATACACACTCAGCAGTACTGTTTTACATTCAGGTGTAAACACTAGTGCCCAGCTGAAATCTCGCACTACTGCCTTTCAGCCCGACGCCGAGGGTTCCACCGGTTGTTAAAGGCCCTGAACTCGAGTTATAGGCCCGGGCCGCAGGCGTTCTAATGAGACGTTCTAATCTCAGTTATAAACTCCCACACAGGACAGTTACCGTAAACACTCAGCTCCTTAGTCCAGCACTGAGCGGTAACATTAATCACCCGGCTATACGTCCCGGAGACAATATACACTCAGTTATAAGCCCCAACATTAGGCCATAATCTCACCCACCAAGTCATAGATACAATCTCTGACCAGTAAACCTAAAATCACTAGCACTAGGCAGTAACCTCATACAGTCAGTAACTAACACCATCACTGGGCAATAATAATAAAGACTGAGCTAAAATTACTAGCACTAGCCAGTAACCTCATACACTCCGTTATTAAAACCAGCACTTGGCGGTAACTTCAAATACTGGACATTAACAAACATTGTGCTAAAATCACTAGCACTAGGCAGTAACCTCATACGCTCAGTTATTAAGCTTGCTACAGGGCATTAACTTTAAACCCCGGGCATTAACGGCAAACACTGCGCTAAAATCACTAGCACTAGGCAGTAACCTCGTACATTCAGTTATTAAGCTCGGTACTGGGCATTAACTTCAAACACTGGCCATTAACTGGAAAAACTGTGCTAAAATCACTAGCACTAGGCAGTAACTTCATACACTCAGGGGGTTATTCTAACTTTGGAGGAGTGTTAATCCGTCCCAAAAGTGACGGTAAAGTGACGGATATACCACCAGCCGTATTACGAGTTCCATAGGATATAATGGACTCGTAATACGGCTGGTGGTAAATCCGTCACTTTTCCGTCACTTTTGGGACGGATTAACACCTCCTCCAAAGTTAGAATAACCCCCTCAGTCCTTAATGTGAGCACTGGGCATTAACTTCAAACACTGGGCATTAACTGCAAACACTGTGCTAAAATCACTAGCACTATGCAGTAACCTCATACGCTCAGTTATTAAGCTTGCTACAGGGCATTAACTTTAAACCCTGGGCATTAACCGCAAACACTGTGCTAAAATCACTAGCACTAGGCAGTAACCCCGTACATTCAGTTATTAAGCTCGGTTCTGGGCATTAACTTCAAACACTGGACATTAACCGCAAAAGGTGCGCTAAAATCACTAGCACTAGGCAGTAACCTCATACTCTCAGTTTTTAAGCTTGGTACTGGGCATTAACTTCAAACACTGGGCATTAACCGCAAACACTGTGCTAAAATCACTAGCACTAGGCAGTAACCTCATAGGCTCAGTTATTAAGCTTGGTACTGGGCAGTAATAACAAATGCTTTCTCCCCATCACCGGACGGTACCCTCGGACACATTACCAATAACGCTTTGATGTCAGTTCTTTTGGGGATACCTTTAAGTGTATGGTTCGGTCCCTCAGTTTTAGGGTCAGCTTGGCTTCTGTCGCGATTTTACAGCTGCTGTTGTCGTCCAACATAGACACAAACTGATCCAAGTTAATGACGTCCACATACTGGAAAACACGAACAAACGAGAAGCCATTGGTATAGATCCTGAATATATCGCAATCGGTAATTAGTAATCTGTTTCCATATGTTAATGTTAACAGGAGCGTAGTAATTTGGTCTTATATAGCGCTTCATATTGCTGCTTTAGGTTTCTATATGCTGTAACGGTAACTGTTACTGTTGCCAAATAAAATGGTGCTCAGTCAATCGTCCTCCTAAGGTTGAAAGTCTGAGGTGGTCGTGCCGTGCTTCCAGCCTGTTGTTACCTGGAGGCCAAGTAGAGATGTCAACAGAAAACACATTACAATTAATAAATCAATATCTGTATAGTGCAGCTGTATAGACCCGTGAGGGCCTCAAGGCACGGGGGGGGGGGGGGGGAGGCCTCACCCGAAGAGCCACGTTACATATGGGCAAGCTGTGGCGACTTTTTACACAAAGCCTTTGCTTGGCTCTGACTTAGGGTGACCACCTGGCACTGAGGCAAATTCTGGAAAGGACTGTCAAAAATTCAGGACAAAGGGTCAAAATTCAGGACAAAAAATCAGGACAAAGGGTCAAAATTCAGGACAAAATTTCAAGAACAAACGTCCGTTTTAAAGACACACGCAAGAGAGGCCATGCCTCACTATGTTGTCAGTGCATTTATTTACTCTTTTTTAACATAGCACTATTTATTCACTGTGGACCTTTTGTGATTGCCTCCTTGTGTGCTACATTCAGGCTTCACATTACGTCCTTGTTCAGTAGTAAATGAATGCCCTTCACGGCAAGGCCATCACCCCTACCCAAATCTACGCGATCTTTCCTGAAGAGAAAGTAAGAGCAAAATTTTGATTATGTTTCTGAACATTTCAAAACCCCTGGCAAACAGTTTGGGAAACGTTAAGGTAATTAACCTTATGCTAGTTTAAACAAATTGAACAAAAACATCTGGCTTACCCCAACCGCCCATGGACTTTCTCCGGTCAACTCCTTACTTACAACCACCTTAAATAATCATTAAGTGCCCTATTTCATGTCTGCTACCTAGCACTAACCCTACAAGAGGTGTGCCAGAAGCTCTGTACCATAGGAAATGGTGGCAAACTGATGGAATGGGTGTACAGACCTATCCTGCAACATGGAAACCACTCCAGGTCTTCTTGTCATACTGCCTGGGTGATTGATGTACCAAACCTCTGCAAGATATGGACTAAAATACTGGACTTTCCCCACAAAGTATCCCACAGCTGCTACTTTAAGTAAATTCATAGTGCTTCCTTGTGAATGCATTCTGCCCGTTGTTTGCCATTGGCCTTGTGGTTTGTAACTCACAATTTGTTGCTTTCAATTTGCTGGCTTTATTTGTTTTAGGCTATGCAGCTTGAATTCCTCCCTTCCCTTGCCAAAACCTTATTTACAGTATCCTGCTGAGTGCTCCCTTTCTGTAAACAGGCCTGTAAATCTTGTTCTTATCTTATCATATTTGCTCTGCATTCAAAGGACAAAGTCAAATGTCAGGCTCTGTCTTCGGTGGGAACTTAGTGTTTCCTTTCCTTTCTCTGACTTCAAAGTGAGAGGATTTATGCGACAATCTTGCTGGATACTGGGGTTAGGAAAGAGTTTTTTCTATCACATGACAACATTTAAATAGACTTCAGAAGATATCAGAATTAGAAGTACAAATCAAGCACATTTTTGTTAATTCTGAACTGTGCTGGAAACAAATACCTTTACATGATTAAAACAAATCATTGCATTAGGTGATGCAATTTCCACACATCATCGTCTCTGCACAATATAGTTTTATTTGAAAAACTGTATATCTGTGCAAATGTAATGGTAATTTCAATCAAAAATGTGTTGTCTGTAATGGCAGTGTGTTACCACACCATGCATGCTCCACTCCACTCTGCTCTGCACCACTCCACACCACTGCACCCTACTCTGTATCACTCCACTTTACGCCACCCCATGCCACTGCACTCTTCTCCATTTGGAACCACTCCACATTATGCCACTGCTCTCTATGCTACTTCACACTATGCCTCTCTACTCTACTCTGTATTACTCTTCTCTAAGCCACTGCACTTTACGCCTCTCTACACCACTGCGCTCTGCTCGTCTGCACGCCATACCACTCCAGTCTAGGCAACACCAATCTAATCTGCACAACTCCACTCTCTGCCACTCTGCAACGCTGCACTGTATGCCACTGCACTCTAAGCTAATACACTCTATGCTAATGCACTTTACTCTGTAACACTCAACTCTATGCCCCTGCACTCTACATCAATACACTGTACATCATTCTAATCTACTCTGCACCTCTGCACTCTATGCCACGGCACTCTACACTACTTTACTCTATGCCATCACAATATATGCCACTTTATGCAACTCCACTCTAACCTGCACTTCTCCACTCTAAACCACCTCACTCTACTGTGAAATAATCTACTTAATGCCACTGCACTCTGTGCCACTGCATTCTATGCCACTGCACTCTACCCTGCACCTCTCCACTCTATGCAACTGCACTCTACTCTGAAACAATCTATTCTACGCCACTGTACTCTATAAAACTCTGACCACTGCACTCTAGTTCAATGCACTCTACACCACTGCAAGCTGACAATCTGCAACACTGCTCTGGCCGCCACTATACTCTACACCACTCTGCTCTGTACTACTGCATTTTGCACCAATATACTATATTCCACTGCATTCTATGCCACTCTACTCTGCCCAATGTCACTCTATGCAACTGCACTCTACACCAGTGTACTCTAAACAACTGCACTGCCCTTTACTCTGCACCACTGTACTCTATGCCACTGTTCTCTGTACCACTCTACACCACTGCACTGGCACTCTACTCTGCAACTCTGCACTCTACACCACTCTACTCTATGTCACTGCACTCTAGGCACTATACTCTACTCTACACCACTCTACAATACTCCACTCTGCACCACTCTAAACCACTACACTCTATGCCACATGAGTCTACTCTGCACTCTATGACGCTGCACCACTCTGCATTACTGCACTCTGCTACTCTATTGTATGCCACTCTACTCCACTGCACTCTATGTAACTCTACCCCATGCCACTCTATGCCACTGCACTCTGCGCCAATGCACTCTAAACTGCACGCCACTGCCCTCTACTCTGTACCACTGTACTCTACGCCACTGCTCTGTGCCACTCTACTCCACAAAACATCACTGCACTGACACTCTACTCTGCAGTGTTGCACTCTCCACCACCGTACTATACACCAATGAACTATGTACTACTGCATTCTATGCCACTGCACTCTATGCCACTCTACTCTGCATCACTCCACTCTACAGCTCTTTGCCCTACTCTGCACCACTCTACACTACGCCACTGCACTCCCTGCAACGTGAGTCTACTCTGCAATCTATGCCACTGCACCACTCTACACTACTGCTCTCTCTGCCACTCTATTGTATGCCACTCTACTCCACTGCACTCTACGCCACTCTACTCTGTCCCATGCCACTCCATGCCACTGCACTCTAAACCACTGCACTCTACGCTAACGCACTCTAAACAACTGCACTGTACCCCACTGCACTGTACTTTGCACCACTGGGCTCTACGCCACTGCTCCTATGCTACTCTACTCCACTCCACACCACTATGCCACTAGCTTTAAGCCATGCTGAACAGCAGCTACTCTGGTGTATAACATGGCTAATGCTAAAACACATTAGCAAAGCCAATAACTCTTTCGTAGATGAGACCAACTGGCTTTGCCAATGTTTGTTAGTACTATGAGGTACCGAGGTACCTGAAAGAACTGTAAAAAATACAATTACATTATAATAAAGGCTGCAACAAAATGCGCAAATACATTTCAGTTAAATTAAAAAAAAAGAGCTTCTCAAATACAGATTTGAATAATATACAGTTTATACCTAGTGCTAAAAAAATGTTATAACACTCCATTAAAACCACACACTCCACAGCTCACCTTGGAAAACCATTACAATACCTCTCTGAAAGAAATATCTTTGCCACCAGAAAACTTCAAGTGGCTCCTTTTAGTAAAGTCAATGCAGGTTTTCAAGCCCCTTTGTATTTGCAGATTTACCAGTGGCCCACATTTGCATGTGTTTAGGGAAGGAGACCCCCTGGCAAGAAGGCCTTTTCTTATCTGTCTGCCCCTCCCTCAGAGCACAGGAGAGCGCCTGCCTTCCAGCCCAGCTGGGGAAACTCCTCTGCCCGTAATTTTGCCCTGCCTCCGTTGCCCTTTAGCTGAAAGGCTCAAATTACGGACAAATGCCGTCCGTTAAAACTTTCATCACGGACAACGGACAGCAGGGCGAAATTACGGACAGTCCGTGAAATTTACGGACGGGTGGTCACCCTACTCTGACTCCTCGAGCACCCCCTGGATACTGGACATCAGCCTCAGAATGCTGTCTGGCAGCACTGGTGCACTTCCCAACCCTAGTTATGCAGGACTCAGGCAGAGTAGTCCCACACCCCTAGGTACAGTCCTGGCCCGCTGGCACTGGTCTCCACTCCTGCAACAGAAGAATGCCCCGCCCACTCCATGAGGTTTTAATCACCTTCCTACTGTAGCCAGGGTGAGCTCTCATAACAGGTACAACCAAGCCCATAAATCGCAAATACCAACAATTAAAAGATACAACAAAAGTTAGGGTTCTGGGTTGGTTTTGGTCTTAGGATCCTGCTAAGGAGGCTGGGTAAATTGTAGGGTCAGTTCCAACCCTAGACTTAGGGCTAGGTTTAGGGTTAGACTGAGGGCCTAATAATGGCATTAGGCTCGTGTTCAGACTAGCCCTGGCCTTGGTTCCTCACATTTGGAGCTTTTTTAAGATTAGAGTAATAAAATATACAATTGTTTTATTATGTTATGTTATTCATATTTGTTTAGTGCACAAGTCACCCTAGAGGGTATCCAAGCGCTTGCAGATAGATTTGTACCCCCAGGAGGTGGGTACTTGAAGAGCCGCATATTCAGCTTCATGCAGAACTTGAGAAGTGATATGGAGGCTCAGATGTGTTGGGAAGGTCGTTCCAGGCTTCTGCGGGCGATGCGAGAGAAAGTAGGCCGCTCATTTCTGTTCTTTTGTATGCTGGATGCCTGTGCTAGTGACAGTCCTGCGGATTGGAGGTGTCTGGTTGTGTAGTGGAAGTGTATGCAGCCACTGAGGTAGGTGGAGCCTATGTTGGGTGGTGCTCTGTATGTTTGTGGGAGTAGATTGCATTGAGTGCGCTTGCAAACACTGCAGTCTTCAGGTATAGACAGATGTTGGTGCAGCGAAGTAGGTTGGGGATGAGTCTTGGTGTTGTGTTCTGGATGGTTTGGAGCCTGTTTAGGAGTTGGTTGGTGCTCCCTGCATTGAGTGTGTTGTCATAGTCGAGTCTGCTGGTAATCAGGACCGGTTTTACTGTTTTTCTGGTATTTTGCGGGAGCCACTTGAAGATTTTTCGTAGCATCCTCAGGATGTGGAAGCAGATAGATCACTGCACTTATCAGGGCTGTCTTGTTCAGTTTGCCATTTAGGATGATTCCTAGGTTCCTTGTGTGAGCAGTGGAGACCGGTGTGGGGCTGAGGTCTGCTGGTCACTAGGTGTAGTCCCATGCAGAAGTCTTCTTTCTGAAGATCTCCACTTCGATCTTGTCCGTGTTGAGCTTTACACAGTTGGATCTCAGGTTGTCACAGGGAACATGCGTCTGGTGAAGTAGTTTTTGGTTGAGGGTTCTTGTTCGAAAGGGAAAGTATCAGTTGAGTGTCGGCTGCGTATGAAAGAATATTGTTGCCGTGTGATATGCTGAGGTCTGTGAGTGGGGTCACATAGATGGTGAATAGGGTCGGGCTGAGAGATGACCCTTGGGGGACTCCGCATATGAGGTTCTTGCCTTCCGATTTGTATGGCGGCAGGCTGACTCTTTTAGTTCTTCCTATATGGAAGGAGCAGATCCAGATGAGGGCAGGACCCTGAAGGGCCACTTCATGAAATCTACTGATGAGGCTATAGTGGGAGACTGTTTTGAAGGCTGCAGCGAGGTCAAGCAGGATGAGGGCTGCTCTTTCTACGTGGTTGAGAATCATCCTGATGACATCAGTCACTGCGAGTTTTGATATTTTGTTTTCCATGTCATTGTTTTTAGGTATTACAATTGAGGTACTCTGGCCCATACCCTGGTGCCACCAAATGGTTCCAGGAAGGATAACCTAAAGCGAGTGTGGAAGATGTCAGCCTGTTTTCTTAGCTACGGTGCCATTGTGCACGGTGATGGAAAGTAGAGGGCCTCAGCAAAGAACGCTGTCCTCCTCCACACCTGTGGGCAGTAGTGGCTTTGTGAACAAGCCATTTGTGCATCATGCATGGGTACTATACATTACAATAGAAAATATATATGGGAGACCCAGCATCTCACAGCTGCACCTGTACATTGATTTTTTTTAACAAGATGAACATATAAGGTTCTTTCACATAAGTTACCTGCGTGTCTTTATGGTGGTTATAGAAGTAAAGTGCACTTCCCTGGAGTCCAGACCAGAACTTCTTGTAGACCTGGAAACAGAAATAAGATAGCATGATCACTGTTTTGATAAGAATGAACGTGACAGAGAGTATAAATACATTCTAATTTTATTTTTGGAGTTGTATTCAGCACAGACCACGTCACTTCAAAGACCAAGCAGTTTTCACACGAGAAAACATCATGCTGACAAGTAAAGGGCATAAAATTACAGAGCATGTTCACCTTGACATTAGGACATCAGGTTACTATCTGGAGTTCCTAACCTCTGATAAACCTTCATGATTACTGAAAGACTAGAGGGTTTTAAACGCTGAAGACTATGCATTAAAGTAGAGTACAGACAATCAAGGCACAAGAAGAACAGTGATGTGGTATTGCTGCTTACTGAGTAGGGCCATAAAGAACAGATTTAAGGCCTGATTTAGATGTTGGTGGACGGAATACTCTTTCACAAACGTGATGGATACCCCATCCACTACATCACAATCCCCATAGGATACAATGGGATCATAATATGTGGTGGGATGGGATATATGTCACGTTTGTGATGGAGTATTCCCCTCTGCCAACATCTAAATCATGCCCTTAATCTAGCCAAGTGCTACATTTCAGGATACTCAGCTGGAACAAGCATTTCAAAATAGATGTTTTGGTCCCCAGTACTTAAGGCTACCAACCAGGCTAGCAAAGTTAAGGTCCAATAAGGCCGCCATTCATCTTCCACTGGAGGTCATCCAAGTAACCAATGGTTCGGTCCCATGCAGGTGTCACAATCGTGGCTAGCCTGAGCTCAGTAGTTCTAGGACATGTTATCAAAGTCAATAAAATTGGCCTATTGCAATACTTTATGCAGTAACATTGCCTATGAATGCTTCATTATTATAAGAACGTTATTACTGTTTTCAGCAGTGCGTCATCCACCTAACCAATTAACTACTTACTTATCTACTTTACTCATCATGGTAAGTGGTGGTTGGGTTGATATAGTGGACGCGAAGTTGTAGTCATGCAGTATAATGCCAATGATGTACGGGGTGTACTGAGCCAAACAGATTATTAGAACCTCCAAAATGACTGCAGCGCTTCCAGGACTGTGCTTTGCTTTAGTTCAATATGTCAAGTTGTAGGCAGGTCAATAACTTGCCCTCTCCCCAGGAGCAGCTTCTAGCACTTTTATCAGAGGTGGTGTTAATGCGCTTTTAATTTGAATTGCATATCCCAGTGGTAGCTGGAAGTAAATCCACCATCTCTCCTCAAAGACCCAAGGTCCTTTTTTTTTTTTGAGACATCCTCCTCCTGCGCACGATTTAATTATGTCACTCTCTTTTCTGTGGGTCACACTAATGATGTCACTCGACCTGGTTCACACTAATGACCTCACTGTCTTCTTCTGAACCCACAGGAATGATGTCACCTACTACTTCTTCTGGGCACACACTGATGGTATAACTCTCCTCCTAGGCTCCCATTTTTAATCTCACACTCTTCTCCCGTGCATAGTTTAATAATGTCCCCCTTTCCATGCTAAGGAATAAAGTAATGTTTGGTTGCAGCTCCCATGTGATGTGACATAATTCATCTGCGTGCTCCCGGGCTGTGGAAGTCACTACAGTGTCAACTCACCTTGCATTTTTGCTATTTCCTACCTTGTGATTTACATGTTTTCATCATTTGTTCTGTCACTCCGCCCTGACTGACATGCCTGAATGGACCGCAGGCCCTGGCTGGCATGCTTACCGGATCAGTGCTTGGCCTTGGGTGCGTCTGGAATGCACCTCTTCTGCCCCAGGGGGTTTGGTAACAAAGAGGAATGGGCCAGAATGGTCCGGATCAGAGGACAGCGCCAAGTGCCACCTCTACGGGGCATCAGAAGAAAAAAAAAAACTACATTTGTGTGTCTAATATCCAATCTGACAGCAGCAGACTTGCAAATCCCATACATAACAGTAACTCGATTCAGGCCTCAATAGAAGACAATGGGGAAAAGACATTCTCCCAATTGTTTCTAGAAACCTCCCACTTTTCTCTTCTAAAACGTTGGCATGTATGGACACCTACTATGACATGTAATACATGGATTATCACCCTGCTGGGCACTTGGTCAGGGGTGGGGTGGGGGCAGCCCGGTGGGTATTGCTGAAGCAGAGTTGGTTCGTAATTTAACATTTTAAATGTTAAAGCTATAATCCTGTCATTTTTTTATCACACCATTAGTTTGCAACTTAAGGCTCTTACAAACTAGTTTCACATGTGGGGGACAAACACACATACCTTGCCAACAGAACAGTCAGGGTTGCCACCAGCTCCAAGTCACAAGGGGCCACCCTCAGCAGCCCGAGCCTTTGTTTCACAGCCTAGTGTATTCTGGGAGTGTGCACGTCGAATGAGCTCCCTGGAATGACACACCTGCCATGGACTTCTGATACCCACACCTGCCCACCGGCCTTTCCCGGCTACTATCGCGTCTCACTTCACATTACACGCTACTGATTGCTCGGTGAGTTTTTTAGGCTGGTACTCATGCGGGGTTTGGACTTAACGGCAACTGGGCGCAATGTAAGAAGGATTTATCTGGAGCTCTCCGCTCCACGCTCTACGGGAGTCATGTCACTGATAGCATTATTCACGCTTGCTTCCTTCTTACCAGCGCTCAGCTCTATGATCCGTCGTGCATTACTGCCCTATGTGAGTACACAGAAACTAACACTGCTTTCCCCTTAAACACCCTTTATACTTACAACTCTTTTTTTCTTGTGCACTCCCCCTCCATATTCACATGTACGCATGGTATGCATATTTTGGATTTCAACAACAATGCGCCTGATCACTTGCGCTCTGCACTTTTGGATGCCACACAGTTCTTTCAATGGCTACTTCTCTTTATGTCCCTTAGGCTTATCATGGCCTTTCTTTTTCCGACTCTCCGAATTAATTCTCTACACTGAAGACAGCTCAATATAGGTATGTGTGCTTGCTGATGTTATTCCTACTCACTCGCGGTGGTAGTTTTACATTAATTACTTTTCGGATTGCTACCTGGTGTATATATAGAATTAAAATACCGTAATGGCTGTAGTTTCACAATAACTATGCGGGAGTTCATTATTTGGGGAGTCCTTTACCGTCTACTGTATCTTATTATGGCAAGGAATTCTCTGCTTACGAAAGGGTGAATTTAGCTCGTGGTGAGAGAGACACTATGTAACATATACATATACTGTGGGCGGCTTTTTGGTTTATGCTTTTGCTCTTTTCTCAAGAGTACTGTATTCGACACAAACTTTGATCTACATTTGGACGCTTTTCCATTGATTATGGTATGTCTTTTCTTGTAGTTCCTCTTGTTTAGCCTAACTCTGCATGGTTTTAGGACGGACACACATTCGCCACCGGGGATTGTGGTAGACTATCTCTATTATCATCACCTTCTCACTGATTTATACCGGATTCTTCGATCTGGAATTTTTGAACACCACAATCACGCCTTGCATGTATGTTTTATTCCTTGACCACACTTAACCTCACCATCATTGAGCATTATGGGTATCAGAGGGTGATAACAATAAAAAATGTTTTGCTTGTTTCCTAATAACCCCGTTGCTCTGGGCTACTTAATCAAATACCGTGAGTAAAGATCACTGTTTAAACTAATATTGGGTTTTCCCAAACCTCAACAATTTCTACTATTCCCTGTTATCGTCATTCCATGACAGTGAACTTTCTTTCACAGATTACATTTTGCAGCCTTGAGAAAGTCTTGATGACGAAACACGTGTCAGCTGTTGTTATTGGACTCATCATACCATGGGAAGAATAAATCATAACCAGCAACAAGACATGTCCGGAATTCTTATCGGCTTGCCTTACAAAGTACATACTTTGTGGACTATCTTGGTGTGCCTTGGTTTTTGGAAATAACTGTATGTTTGTCTGCTGCCCTGTATTAACCAAGGGCTAACCATGGATTGAACCATTAACCCTTAGTTATTTCCACTAACAACTGCCTGCAATCTGCCTTCAACCTTACAGTGATGTGACCTATAGCCGGGGTGCAACATTGCAAATGTCAACTCTCAACGCTTCAGATGTGTGCTCCAGCCTAGGCCAAAACATCCCGGATGTGGTTTCGGGACATGGGCACCGCACTTCTAAGGTATCCTTGCAATATCACAGAAGCGGCTTCCAGACGTGGGTGCCATATAATAGAAGGGGGCTCACATCTCTCCATTGGGGGCTCCCAATTTTAGCACAACACTCCAGGTGTGACCTGACTAGGGTACAACACACCAGTGCTGGCCTTAAGGTACAGAGGAAAACAATTAGGTGGTTGGGGGAAATGTTTGAAATAACCTCAGCCCATGGTTATTATCTGGTGTTTGTGTACAGCCTAGACACCACTGGTGTGGCATCGCAGCGTTGTTGCTGGAGTCCGTACTGGGCCTGTATTTGTGGTAGGACAGGTGGAGGTATCCTGTGTTGGAAGAATTAGATGCAGTACTTAATATGAGTCTGTGGTTGCAAGTGGGGCCCACCGGCCCTTGTTTTTAGGAACCTGCATTTATTTTTTCTCACGAGACTTTCATCCCGGGCAAGAGAGAGAGAAAGAAAAGGGGAAAGAAGGGCGGAAGATAAAAAAGGGGAAAAAAAGAGTAAAAAGGGTGAAAGCAGAGAGGTAAGTAGAAGTGAGGAAAGGGACAGGTCATATGTCTGGGGTGGATGAAAGAGGCATGGCGTGGAGTCAAGACTATGCATCCTTGGTATCCAGCACCTCGATCTTCACAGCACTGGGCCTGGGCACTTATGGTTTTACAAATGAAGCTCTGGTTGGGGAAGTTTACAGATGGAAAGTGCGCCACAGAGAGTTGTGTTGTTCTACGTTGCTCGTATTTCATACACACCGTGCTGAGGCCCCTGGGGACGAGGAGTGATATTAAAGGGGTCCTCCTACGCGAGTACTGCGTTGTGCAGACAGTTCCATCGCAGGATCTGGGCCCAATGAATAGTGTTTTAAAGAGCCCCGTGCGGTTCCAGCTTCAGTCTTGGCGGCCCCTTGAGGCTCACCGGTGAAAGAATATGCTCAGGGCAGAAATTTGCGAATACCTTCAGTTGTTATGTAGAACATTTCCTGACAAACCGCTTTGGACCTGTGTCACCCTGGGAGGGCGGGTGCACTCCCAGGCAAGCAGTTAAGAACCTAGCAGCATCCAGAGATGCACAAACACGGGCAAATGCAGGGAAGGCATGCTGATGGGCACAGACGCACTCACTGGTACCCACTAGCACATGGAGAGAAGGACATGCACCTGTACATGCACACTCACAAAGACACACACGACAAAATACATACCAGAATAAGACCATCATGTGTACAAATGCCAGACATACACCAACACAAGCAGACACAGTGACGCTTAGATGTGCAGACAAAAACTGAGCACTGGCACATACCGTGAAGTACGTACTAACATACATGCACCGCATCACTGGCACATACCGTGAAGTACGTACTAACTAACATACATGCACCACATCACTGGCACATACCGTGAAGTACCTACTAACATACATGCACCACATCACTGGCACATACCGTGAAGTACGTACTAGCATGCACATACCGTGAAGTACATACTAACATACATGCACCACATCACTGGCACATACTGTGAAGTACGTACTAGCATGCACATACTGTGAAGTACGTACTAACATACATGCACCACATCACTGGCATATACCGTGAAGTACGTACTAACTAACATACATGGACCACATCACTGGCACATACCGTGAAGTACCTACTAACATACATGCACCACATCACTGGCACATACCGTTAAGGCACATACCATGAAGTACATACTAGCATACATGCACCACATCACTGGCACATACCGTGAAGTACATACTAGCATACATGCACCGCATCATTGGCACATACTGTGAAGTACCTGCTGGCATACATGCACCAGATCACTGGCACATACCGTGAAGTAGGTACTGGCATATATGCACAACATCCCTGGCACATACCATGAGGTACGTACTTTCATACATGCACCAGATCACTGGCACATACCGTGAAGTACATACCGGCATACATGCACCACATCACTGGCACATACCGTGAAGTACGTACTAACATACATGCACCACATCACTGGCACATACCGTGAAGGCACATACTGTGAAGTACGTACTAGCATACATGCACCACATCATTGGCACATACCGTGAAGTACGTACTGGCATGCATGCGCCTGATCACTGGCACATACCGTGAAGTACGTACTGGCATACATGCCACAGACCACTGGCACATAACGTGAAGTAAGTACTGGCATACGTGCACCACATCACTGGAATATAACGTGAAGTACATACTACATACATGCAGAAAAAAACACATGCATGGTGAAACATTTCTATTAACATGTACAGACAAACTGCCACACCCTGAGGTGCATAGTAGCAAGTAGACAAAGTGACATGTACAAACCTCAGTCACATACAAGCACCAGCAGAGACATACACACCACTGCAGACACAATCACACTTACATGTGGAGACACAAAGACATAATCACAGGCACATACTGTGGAGTGCATATACACCACATTAGCACATGCAGAGACAGACACACACATGCAGATACGGTGCCACTAACATGTACAGACACAAACTGGACTCCGTGAAGTGAATCGTTGCTTGCATGCACAATGACAGGTACAAACCTCAGAGACAGACACCAGCACAGGCAGGGATGCATTCATATTTGTAGACACAGTGACAGAAGTATGAACTGAGACAAATACTCAAAGACACATACCGTGAAGCACATTCTAGCATGCAGGCACAGTGATATGAACAAACATCCCTAGAAGCAACAGGCATGTCACAAACACGACCTTGCAGAGACTGGCATTCGTCATATAACTTTTAAGGCGAAGGCAAGACCTTGAATTTGCACAGGGATCTTCCAAGACTCCACTGAAAGTTGTCGCAAAGCTGAGACAGGTTAGGTGGATGCCAACGAATTCGACACCCTACCCGCAAAGCAACATACACAGCTAGCCAATAGCTCAAACACACACAGATTTTGGAGAGGCTATTGAGATGCAACTCTTCTAAATTGTTGTTGTAGATCGGTGCATATTCATAAGAAACAGTTGATGCGTGGCAGCAAATGAGGCTTCATTAGGGGTTAAGTCTTCAAATAACCATTTATCAAGATGCCATAAGGTTACTTTGTATGTCGTCAGATTATGCTAAATGTGCCTGAAGGAGTTCAACAATTTGCAGACATAAGCCAGGTATTTAAAAGGATTAAAGCAGGGGTGTAGCTTGGTCACTAAGATTGGGGGGCTGTGAATTTAAGATTTTCCGACAATCACGACGGCCTATAATGTTAAAATTCACTATACGACTAGCAGGGCGTATGAGAGGGGCTTAAGGGGCAGCGGAAAGGGAGAGGAATGCAGATTGGTATGGGTACTAAGCGAGGGTAAACTAACCTCATTTTTAAATACAACAGTGAGAGGGAGAGTTTGTGCGCACGCGTTTTTGTCTCTATGTAAAAATGCCTGGTAAAATCCAAGAGACACCCCACCATGCCTGACTGAAAGCACCTGTACCCAAATATTTACGAGAAAATACATGTATTTCTCCCCCCTCCCTCCCCCCCCGAGCTATGCCCCTGGATGAAAGGCATGTGAGCCTAACCATAATTAAGGAGTAACATACTGGGGGAGCTTAGATTTGTTACAGCATTTTGAGTCTTGCAAGGGTTACAATGGAAAGTTGTGAGGTCTACTCCACTCTTCCGGGCTGACACACAATTTAAACCACTTTACTTGTAGGTACATGGCTAGAGGAAGGAGTCTGACCAAAGGTCTTCCGCTTACAGGTAAATCCCCTAACAATTACATCCACAAACTCAATCCCACATGCCCTGAGGGTTAGCTGGCAGTGAGCGTTCTATAAAGGCTCCAGCGACGGTGGAAGAGTGACAAACATCCATACCACCTGTAGAGGATCAGGATAGGAGCGGGGTTAGCTTGTCCATCATCACCCCAGAAGGGCAGGAACTGTAGTAGATTTTCAGGATATCCACATGGGATAAAGTGACATCTAGTTATTCTAAATGAAACACATTTAGACAGTCAGTGGCTAGCAGGTAAATATAGTGCATGGACCTGTATTCAGCACCCCTGACAACCTCTAGAGAGGGGTGGGTGTAAGGAATGTTTACTCCCATGTGCCAGTAGCTTTAGTTCAATCGCCAAGATTTAAAACTTTCAACTTTGCCTATGTCTTCATTTGAGCCTGGGTTTTGTCCTGGGCCGGGCTTCAGATCGCAATGTCCCAATCCGCGATTCCCAACCTCCGGATCAGCCATATGCTGGCATCCTCCCCATGTACACACTGAGAGTTGGGGCCTATCTGTGAGCACCATGGCAACAGCACATCTCACACGTGGCAGTCCAGCTACTCTCTGGCAAAGGGCCAAGGGAAATTCCCAGGTTTCAGCACACATAGATAAACTGATATTCTAGCATTATTGAGTGCAGTTGTTTCCGTCCCCGACCAAGAGTACCAACATGATAAAGATGGCACAGGAGAATTGCTGTTGGCAGGAACATGGTTTTCCTTAGCTTAACCACATTTAACCTTCTTACAGAGATTGCCCGAGTCACCCTAATTCTAACCAGAACTTCCCAAAACGTTGGCCAGGCTGGCCTCGGGATTCGAAGGCGCTGCACCTAAAAGATGGCCCAACAGCAAGGTTAGAGAAATTGATCGGTATTGATGAACATCAAAATAAAATATTTAATCTTGTCTTAAAAACTACTAAGGTGACCTTTGTTCGCTCTACATGCAGTAAACCAGGAAACAAAACACCAATATGACACATTCTACGCACTATAATTCTTGGCATGCCGGGACATCAGAAGGAGAGCATTTGCCCTCAAGAGTAACAGTCAGAGATTTCAGAAAGGAATTTCAAAAGCATGCAGGTAGCGTGACAGCAACCACGGGCAGGAAGATTACTGACTTGGGTTGGGTCCGCGTAAATGATTGGAATACACTGAGAATTAGAAGTGTCCAACAAGGTTCACACAGAGTTGCAGGAGGATGAAAAATGGGGAACCGACAAGCGTGTTGGATACAAACCGTATTTATATTTTTCCCTTTTTAAAAAAAAATATTGTGTTTTTAGCAGATGGTAAGTACAATGTGCTTCTATTAATTACCATATCATTGTTTATAACTATTTAGTTGCCTGTTATTAATGTGCTGCTATTGCACACAGAGACAAGGATTAACGCCCAGTCATTGAATCCTTCGGCCTTGGCCAAAGGCCACTGCAACTGCACATCCCAACACAGTGAGAAAAGAGTTCACAGTCCTTGGGGGAACTCTCAGCAGTGCAAGAAGATCACATGACTCCAGGAGACAGCCTCATCCACTGCTGGAAATTCCCAAAACAAAAAAACAAACAACAATTCTGAATGGAGTGTTCTTCTGCATCATACAAAGAACATTGAGTCACCTACCTGAAGGCATGTGCTTCAGAAATCAAAGGGTGAAAATATCAAACGAAATCACTTGAAGAAAAAAAAAAAAAAGTGGTAAAGTGGGACAATTGCATGCTACAGCAATGGACGTTATCTTTACAACAGAGATCCACGGAGCAACTTCCTACTAAAAGAATCCATGGGAACAGAAGAGCACAGTACCCTGTTATCATGTGACATTTTTCTATTTTCACCTATAAATTCACCTCTGTAAAAATGTCCTCACAGTTGATTCCACTGGGGAACTCTCCCTGGTAGATGGTGGATATCTGACTGATTGGTGGCAGTATAAAATGAAAGGTCCATCTTAATTATATGTCCAAAGTACTAAGGTCCACTGACCACCCCCAAATACCACTCAGTGTGGCTACTCTACGGTGTGATCGTTCCTCTTTTCTGTGTGTGTGCACGCACATGGATGCAGCAGGTTGCTGTCACACGGATACAAAAAAAAACAGAAGAACTGACTGCCTGTGACCATAGTCCCATACTGCAGAGCACCCTTGAGTATGTCCCTACATACAAAATATACACATACTCTTTAGGCCTGCTTAACAAATATTTATATTACTTACGGTTAAATATATATATTATCCGAAGCTTAACCGGTTCATAAGTCATTGCATAGTTTCTATATAAGTTGTTTTGATTAGATGCTTATAAGTCTCTGTTTTATTTATCTATTATCTATCACAATAGGTAAATATATTCTTAACTATTTATCTACAGGCATTTCACTATTGAAATATTGAGGAAAACGATAAAATTAATGTTATAAAAAGTAAACAAAAATGTACCTTCAAAAACCAAAACAGTTGAAAGTCTGTGTTTGTACAATACAACTTTATATCTCAATATATTATCTTCCTTATATATATAGCCCCTTTCTATATAATCATATATCTATGAAGGAAAAAAAGACTCTCTCCAATGCACTACTCTGTCTCACCCTAAACCTCTCTCAATCTATCCTCTATCTCTACTCTCTGACTCACCCCAAACCTCATTCCACTACTATGATCTTCAAGAACTTCAAAATAACCCTTCCTAGATTTCCTTCCTGGCTCACCCCAAACCTCAACTTACTACTATGATCTCCCAAACAACCTTACTAAATATTCCCTCATGCATCTCTCCTTTGACTCACCCCAAACCTAACTAACTTACCAAACTAGTACTATACTTTCCTATACTCATCCACCACTAATCCTTTGGGATCCGGAGTAGCATGCTACTCGCTGAAAAACGATTTGACGCCTTGTCAGGGGTAGTAAGCGTGATGAATAAAATTAGAATGTGTATAGGATGCCTGGTTCTGCACCAGAGCCTGGGCATAAGATGGCAAAACTTTATTTTCCGTACACTTAGGCTGACTACCCATATTTTCAAAGAAACAACGGCGCCATTTTGGGCTGGACCCTTGTCCAGCTCTTCCAGAACTAAATACACACTGAACCCATCTGACTAGTACAACAAAAAATATCTGCACAGACTGGACGCACAAGGCTCCCTAGTGCATGGACCGATCGGCAAAGCAGCCCCTTCCAACTGGGAACAAACTAGGACACAGGGCTGCTGAGAGGACGCCCCCTGTCTGTACCTGTATTCATACCTCAGGGTGGCCCTCCCCTTCATTCTTGTGCGGTTCGAGATCCCTCATAAATCACATTCCCCACTCACTCTGAAAGGTCTTTGTGCCCCTCTCTGTGTTCGCCAGTGGCCCGCAGCACACTCAAAGAGTCCAACCAATATCACCAGGGACATCATTTAGGGGTCGCAGCTGCGACCCCCGTGTGCCCGTTGCGACCCCTGCCGCTGCCTCTGCGACTCCTGGCCTCAGAGGATGCAAAATCCGTGCCAGGGGCACAGGGGCAGCTCGTCCTTATGGACGTTACTTGGGGCTCCACTTCCTTGTTTTAATAGGTTTTTTATGACACTAATAGTGAATAATATATCATTATTATTCACTATTAGTATATTAAAAACGGAGTGCAGGTAGCTGGAATATGACCCTCCTTCGTAGCTGAGGTAAGTAAGAAACACTTTGAAGCGTATGTTGTGTGCGTGCGTGCTTATGTTAAAAGAGGGTGTGAGCATGAGTGAATGTGTTTGTGGAAGGACACGTGTGTGTGTGTGTGTGTGTGTGTGTGTGTGTGTGTGTGTGTGTGTAAAGATGAAGTGGTGCGTGATGTCACTTCCGCTACCCCTGGAGTTTTGGTGAACTGACGTCCATGTATATCACCTGCTGTTAAAGGCATGCCTTTTTAAAACTTCTACACCAGAAAACACGAGGGTCTGAAAACACACACAGCTGACACAGTCAGGTATAATATCCGGGACAGCCGGGTCTCACGGTCTGGGGGTACAGAGCTGTCATTTTATTTCCACGCGCCCTCAATATTAGGAGGTTTCGCTTCCTCACTCGGTTTCACACCGCTATGCAGGCTACTTTGCTTTCAGCAAACGTCTGGTATTTGATTTGTATGTGCTCACGCACCACTAGATTATATTTACAACACTGCTGCCACTGTTTCCCTTTCCGGATATATTGTTTTATAGATCCAATTAGTTATGACAGCCTATAATCTTCTATAAACAAAACTACATTTATGGTGTTTAAAATTATTTATATTTTAGGCATAACTCCAGATCTGATTCTTTCTCTGACAATCATCATATTGAAAATATACTGGAATGCTATTTTGTATTTCATGACTTTATTCATTGTTTTGGAAAAGTGTAGGTGTAATTATTTTTATTCTGTTACTGAACTAATTTGACATAATGCGTTTCTTGGTTTTGTTATGAAAATCGATTACAATCTTTCCGACTCAAAAATAAATGTAATATACAACAGATCTATAAAACACTAGAGATCCTGTGCAAGGGACAACTGGGTGGGAACGGGGAAGGCGCAAATGTGAGCAACATTGAAGGGAACAATTGCAGACATCTCCCATAGACGACTATCCAAACCAGTGCTTAAGTTGTGCCAGTGGTGGGAACCAGCACTCCTTGTAAGCGACAGGGAGTTCTTTTCAACATCAGACTTTGACCATGGGCGATAAAAAGAAAAACAATGGTGAGAAAGAAAGAGGAAGAGAAAAATAGGAAGCAGTGACTTGGAGAGCAACCAGGGATGAAAAACAACCTGACAGTGAGTTAAAGAGACAGGAAGTGTAGGGTGATGGAAGAAAGAGGAATGAGGTGGAATCAAGACCAGGCAGCCTTGGTATTCATGAGATAAAGAGACAGGAAGTATAGGGTGGTGGAAGAAAGAGGAATGAGATGGAATCAAGTTCAGGCAGCCTCAGTATTCATAAGATAAAGAGACAGGAAGTGTAGGGGTGGAAGAAAGAGGCATGAGGTGGAATCAAGACTAGCCAGACTTGGGAATCAGCAACCTCATCATTCAGCAGAAAGCTGAAGAGGCTTGTACTTACATTTTTGTAGCAATATTAAGCACTGGTGGAGAGGTCTCTTTTAGCAGAGGGGAGGTGGGGTTAATTACTGCCATTGAAGGTAGTCTGGGAAAGAGTTCACTAAAGACAAAGTTGAGAACTGGATACTACAGTTTACCTAGTGACTTGAAAGAGGTTTAGTCGAGTAGTTTGCTTGTTGGGGCAAAGTGCAGAACTGAGTAAATTCCGCTCTGCTGAAACCCTGGAGATTACCCACCAAGATTGCACTAATTTGTAAATGCAGTAATTCCATTTCTCACGGTTTTATTCAATAGTGTGGCAAATTTATGTTCCAGATTTATAATCATAACTGCATTTATGACGTATTTCTCATATTTCAATAACATATTTCCAATAGTCAGAAGTGTCAGAATGGAAAACAACCTTGTTGCTAAAAATTACGTCAGAATGGGTGGATTATATTCTTCACCACCGGTGGTAAAACCACAGCGCTGATAAATTAAAGACCAGCTCTACTGGTGAGTAAGGTTGATATGGTATTATTATAGTTGGATATTCTGAAGCCTTCAGGCCATATGCCGTGTCCCATGCACTAGGGTCTCTGAACCCCTAGTATACCTCGGACACCAACAAACCATGGTGGACCCACGCATTAAGCACCTAAACCCCTTCTAGTAAAAAAGCCTACACATTGCTGATTTTGCTCCGGGTGGCGATCCCCTACCAACCACCAACGCTGTGATGGCAAATGGTGCTGCAGTTACGTGGTACTTTTGCTTAGTTAGCCTTCTGTGACCCTGATGCACTGGAAGAGAACCTTTGTTAGGTGAAGACTGGCACCGCACCCCCACTCTAAGTGCTACAATCCCAAGACCCACATATGGTGGGATCAGTTCAATCAAGGACCACAAGCGCAGTGGGATGTTGACCACAGAGTGTTTCCCAGAAGTGCCTCCTATCATTCAGCCAGAAACTACCTTGTGGAGGACGGGAGGCCCTGTGGCCAGAGCAACCACCTGTGATTGTGGCGGAGGTGGAATGTCCCATCTACACAAGTGAGCTGTTTGTCAGATTATCTTTGAAAAAATACTGTCTTATATAATTTATTTTCTCCTAAATATCGTTTAGAAAATTGTAGGGCCACTTGTAGATGTTCCATTACTAAGTCCAAAGGGGCGATATTTTTGTAATAATAGTGAAGAACGCAACATTTGCGTTGGGTGATATTTAATATACGATATTCTTATAGCATATGTTCTAGGCCTGGTACTCAAACAGCATTTTCTGAATCGACCTCAAGAGGATAAAAGGCTGCAATGAAACTAAGCTGCGACCTGCATATGTCACCTAAATGTCTGCAACAGTTGCAATAACCCACCCCGCTGTCTTTGTGGCTTTGAATGTGATGATGTACTAGGTCACAAGGACGGTCGGGGTTGCATCATTAGTATTTTCATTGTTGACAACTCATATTTGTCAAAACAAGACCGTGAAAGCCAAAATCTGGTGCGAGTAAGTAGCTTTGTTCCTTTTGACGGAAAGTCGAAAAGGAACACAGATTTATGAATGTTCCCATCAGGAATGCAAAACTTCCACTTAAGCCTGATGGAAATAAAGTACTGTGCTCATTAACGAACCCAAGAGCGCGACTATCTGAATTAGTGCCAACTACTATCAAACTGAAGAACAGACATTGGAGCTTCGGTAAACAGGGTGCGGATCGTTCTGCATGTATCAGGTGCACAACTTCTTAGAACAACAAAAACAGCAAGTTTAGCAACATACACATACTCTCCTTCAAATATGACTATCTCTTACACAGGAGGAAGGCTAAACAGTCTTCTAAGTAGGTATGAAAGTGTGATGGACGGTCGATGTGCGAGTTCCTCACTCACTTCAAGGCCCGGTTCTGTACACTGGAGAATTACACCAGAAAGCGAAAAAGCAACCTTGCTGCACGATGCTAACAAAGACAAAAAGACACAGTTTTGACTGTTTGAATCCTGTCTGAGCCACTGCTTACGACTTTAGGTGCTTCCCATTATATCATTTTTGCTCACACTGCCATCAGAAACGGGGTCAAAACAAATGCAAATCAACCTTTGCCATGCTTTAGAAAGGAACAGCGCACCTGGGACTGCTAGGCCATGCACTCTATAGACCTGAGCACAAACCATCCCCGAGGTGTTTAAGACTTATTGGGTCTCATTAATGAAGTGATAACCATGACACCCACGTCTCCGCATCCCCGCTGCACTGGGAAACTCACTGGGAGACACAACTAGATGGGAGAACGGCTTGATTTAACCTCAGCCTCCTGGAATTGCTCAGCATCACATTCCGATCAGTCATGTTTCTGCTAACTGTATCAATCCAGACAGCTGCAAACCATGTGCAAAGCAGACTTGGCGACAAACGAGTGGCTGGTTTTCATATAGCTGATCCCTGTCAGGAGGGTCTCTGAGCAGAAAAATGATGGGCCAGAACGAGCCCAGCATATTAACCAGTAGTTGATATTTACTCAAGCATTTCCATCATCCAGGCAAATGTTGGTCTACAATTGAGGAGCCTAAAATGAGTCTAAAAGCCACAGCCTGAAACGTTATCTATGATGACATAGGGCCAGTAGGCCACAGTAGACTACTAGGAAAACGTGATGGGCCTCAGTGTACAAGGTTCTTCTGGTGCATGGTGGCTCAAGGAACCACATATCGGCCCAGCTCGAACATATAATTACAATACCACCCACTAATAATACACTGAGTTTTAAAACATAAACCTGTATATATATATATATATATATATATATATATATATATATATACACACCCTACAATATCTACCTGCACTGCATTAGTAAATATGGAGTTGGAATAGTAAGTCTATACTTCCCCAGAGGCGGCTCCTCCATATGGGTGGAGGAGCGTCGCCCCCCCCCATCAGCAGCAGAAGCTGCAAACCTTTCAGAAGGAAAGGATAATAAACTTTGGTTCTGAAAGGCGCGGAGCCACGGGGGTGATGTGCACTGAGGGAGAGTGCTCAGCACTCTCCCTCAGAGTGCATGTGTGTTTGGCCAGCCGGCTTGCAACCGGTCTTGGATTTCTTAAAGATAAGATGCTAAAAGATAAGGTTTATCCCCCTGTGAGCAGTGGTTCTGAACCTCGAAGTAAAATCTGAATCTCGAAGCCAATGTGCTTCTGTCCGTGAGCCTCGACCCACATCTATTGCCTGCTTAGTCTAATGGCTCACGATTCTTATAGAGATCATACACTTTTCATTTCGTTCAAGTTTGAAAGTTTTGTGAGCCTGCTGCTTTTTTTAAATGAAAACTTTCATTGTGAATCACAAGACAATACGGAATAGGCAATAATGCTATTCCACAAACTGGGGGAGGTACAGGGTAAGTCACAGTAGTTCTATGTATCGCCGCAATACCTGGCACAATGTAAAAAGTACGTGGATCTCTCTTATTCAAGGATTTGACGCTAGGAGAACAAAACAGACAAGACTCAACATTGAAGATTTTCCCTAAAATGGACGATGGTCGTTACTAACCGAAGTGATATGTTTCACCGCTGGACCTCTCCTCATCCTGGTGAAGTCCAGTTACACACGGTGAACTAACACGTGTAAAAAAACATGAGTTTTTAAACAGCTGATAGGGAGGAAGCAATACAATTCACTTGGGTGTTTTCAACCACCATATACATTTTTCAGCTGGTCCTCCTTTTTGGAAATAGGCACATTTACCTCTTTTCTCCAAAAGGTTTCAGGCCTAGTCCATCATGTAACTGGATGTCACCCTGGTGAGGAGGGGCCCTATGACAAAGAATGGCACTTTGGTGAGTAAAGGTCCTCTTCCTTTTTGGAGAACACCCTGTATGTTGGGAATGGCCAGTTTTCTTCTCTTGGTGTCAAATTTGGGAATAGAAGGGTCTAGCACTTTATGCATTGTGAATGGTGTTGCATTCATATATAGTTAATACCGCACCAAGAATTACCAGAACTGTGAGAATTAGTAATTCTGGGGTTTGCGTTTTGCCCTGAAGAATGCGGAAGAATGACTGGACTCTGTGTTTATGCCTGACTCTTACATGTGTTTCCTCATTCCAGGCATATGTTCCCACACAGGTTACACTAGTTTTTTCCAGCACGATGGGGTGAAAAAAACAACAGTGTGTGTTTCTGCATAGCTTGTATTTCTGACTTGAACATAAACTGTTGTTGGTGGATGAATCAAGACTACAGTAACTCATGAACTACAGACATAAATTGTTTCTGACTTACAACAGATTTGTATGGTGCCACCTCGTGATCCCTTCACAAGCTTTTGCCTGGTCCACTGGCATCCTGGTACATGGGTTGGGAAACCTTGCTTTCAAGCAAGTCCTACTTGTAACTCTCTGTGTGAGTGCTCAGTATCACAAGGACTTTTAAAATCTCCCAGCTCTTTCCTCCAGGTAAAGGTTGTGAGAGTTCACATTTACGTGGTGTCGCGTTTGCAGATTATATAGCACACATCTATGTGTTCATTGACTATTGTGCAGTTCATGCTTGGAGTGATAGTCCGCTTCATTATAATCCACAACAACAGTACATTAATGACCAAGTGATGAAACTACTACCAGAAGCCATCGATGACCACAGCTCATTTTATTTAATAAAAGCATACATTTTTTTTTTACTTTTATTAAAAATTAACAAATATTTTCATGAATGAAAACCTTTTACCTTAAATAAAAGGCGCGGTGGGATTTTTACCTTAAACATTAATATTCAGAAACTAAGTGAATATACTTAAATTATTAAACATTAATTGTGAAGAGTTAATGTTCTGTAACATTTTACTTTCAAGTAGAGGCGACATAACATGGAATAATTTCTTACAAAAATAGCTGTTACAAAAATTGTCAGATGGAATGGATGGGGAGCACAAACTCCATGTTTGAGTTCAGTAAGTGGGTCACTCACAGCCACCCACCGAACAGCTAGCAATACGCTGCAGGGCATTCAGAGCTTAGAGAGTGACTTTTAAAGTACTTCCCAACCAGTTATGCATTTGCCCTCTGCCATGATTGTGACTTTCTGACCACCACACACATGGCCTCCGTTTTCTGCAAATGGTACTTTGGAGCACTAAGCGAGCACAAGAACTACTGAGTATCTGCTCAGAAGTCAGATTAACTGTTGTGTGAAGGTGCGCTGCAACTATTCTCAGAAGTCAGATCATCTGCTGTGAGAAGGTGCGCTGCAACTATTCTCAGAAATCAGAATAACTGTTGTGTGAAGGTGCGCTGAAACTATTCTCAGAAATCAGATTAACTGCTGGGTGAAGGTGCGCTGCAACTATTCTCAGAAGTCAGATTATCTGCTGTGTGAAGGTGCACTGCAACTATTCCAAGAAGTCAGATTAACTGCTGTGTGAAGGTGCGCTGCAACTATTCTCAGAAATCAGAATAACTGTTGTGTGAAGGTGCGCTGAAACTATTCTCAGAAATCAGATTAACTGCTGGGTGAAGGTGCGCTGCAACTATTCTCAGAAGTCAGATTATCTGCTGTGTGAAGGTGTGCTGCAACTATTCTCAGAAGTCAGATTAACTGCTGGGTGAAGGTGGGCTGCAACTATTCTCAGAAATCAGATTATCTGCTGGGTGAAGGTGGGCTGCAACTATTCTCAGAAGTCAGACTAACTGCTGTGTGAAGGTGCGCTGAAACTATTCTCAGAAGTCAGATTATCTGCTGTGTGAATGTGCGCTGCAACTATTCCAAGAAGTCAGATTAACTGCTGTGTGAAGGTGTGCTGCAACTATTCCCAGAAGTCAGATTAACTGCTGTGTGAAGGTGCGCTGAAACTATTCTCAGAAGCCAGATTAACTGCTGGGTGAAGGTGTGCTGCAACTATTCCCAGAAGTCAGATTAACTGCTGTGTGAAGGTGTGCTGCAACTATTCCCAGAAGTCAGATTATCTGCTGTGTGAAGGTGCGCTGAAACTATTCTCAGAAGTCAGATTAACTGCTGGGTGAAGGTGCGCTGCAACTATTCTCAGAAGTCAGATTAACTGCTGGGTGAAGGTGCGCTGCAACCATTCTCAGAAATCAGAATAACTGTTGTGTGAAGGTGCGTTGAAACTATTCTCAGAAATCAGAGTAACTGCTGTTTGAAGGTGCGCTGCAACTATTTTCAGAAGTCAGATTATCTGCTGTGTGAAGGTGCGCTGCAACTATTCTCAGAAATCAGATTAACTGCTGTTTGCAGGTGCGCTGCAACTATTCTCAGAAGTCAGATTATCTGATGTGTGAAGGTGCGCTGCAACTATTCTCAGAAGTCAGATTAACTGCTGGGTGAAGGTGGGCTGCAACTATTCTCAGAAATCAGATTATCTGCTGGGTGAAGGTGTACTGCAACTATTCTCAGAAGTCAGACTAACTGCTGTGTGAAGGTGCGCTGCAACTATTCTCAGAAGCCAGATTAATTGATGTGTGAAGGTGCGCTGTAATTATTCTCAGAAATCCAGAAGTCAGATTAACTGCTGTGTGAAGGTGTGCTGCAACTATTCCCAGAAGTCAGATTATCTGCTGTGTGAAGGTGTTCTGAAACTATTCTCAGAAGTCAGATTAACTGCTGGGTGAAGGTGCGCTGGAACTATTCTCAGAAGTCAGATTAACTGCTGGGTGAAGGTGCGCTGCAACTATTCTCAGAAATCAGAATAACTGTTGTGTGAAGGTGCGCTGAAACTATTCTCAGAAATCAGAGTAACTGCTGTTTGAAGGTGCGCTGCAACTATTTTCAGAAGTCAGATTATCTGCCGTGTGAAGGTGCGCTGCAACTATTCTCAGAAATCAGATTAACTGCTGTTTGAAGGTGCGCTGCAACTATTCTCAGAACTCAGATTATCTGCTGTGTGAAGGTGCGCTGCAACTATTCTCAGAAATCAGATTAACTGCTGAGTGAAGGTGGGCTACAACTATTCTCAGCAATCAGATTATCTGCTGGGTGAAGGTGTACTGCAACTATTCTCAGAAGTCAGACTAACTGCTGTGTGAAGGTGCGCAGCAACTATTCTCAGAAGCCAGATTAATTGATGTGTAAAGGTGCGCTGTAACTATTCTAAGAAGTCAGATTATCTGATGTGTGAAGGTGTGCTGCAACTATTCCCAGAAATCAGATTAACTGCTGTGTGAAGGTGCGCTGCAACTATTCTCAGAAGTCAGATTATCTGCTGTGTGAAGGTGCGCTGCAACTATTCTCAGAAGTCAGATTATCTGCTGAGAGAAGGTGCGCTGCAACTATTCCCAGAAATCAGATTAACTGCTGGGTGAAGGTGCGCTGCAACTATTCTCAGAAGTCAGATTAACTGCTGTGTGAAGGTGCGCTGCAACTATTCTCAGAAGTCAGATTAACTGTTGTGTGAAGGTGTGCTGCAACTATTCTCAGAAGTGAGATTATCTGCTGTGTGAAGGTGCGCTGAAACTATTCTCAGAAGTAAAATGAACTGCTGTGTGAAGGTGCGCTGCAACTATTCTCAGAAGTCAGATTAACTGGTGTGTGAAGGTGCGCTGAACCTATTCTCAGAAGTCAGATTATCTGCGGTGTAAAGCGCTCTGAAAACATTGCAAGACTGCAGTTGCTGGACACTACAGACCAATGTAATTAAATGCGTTTACTATTGAAATTAAAGCATTTCATCTGCAAAATCATTATTCATGAAAATCACACTGACTGCACCTTTTCAAATTAATTTGTATTTCATATGTAAAATACTTCTCAGTTCAGGCTGCTGGCCTTGTTGAAAGGAGGTTCACGCAGAGTCAATATCCGTGTACGGGAAGGGCTGGCAGGAATGCAAGGCTGCGCCATGTCTGGAGCAGGACCCTGGCACTAACTCGCTAATCACTAATGTCAAGCTTTGCCCCTTCGGTTGTTTGCTTTGCAGTAAGTAAACAAGCTCTGTGTTTTTGTTATTACATAATAATTAAAAATGTGTCCTCGTCTTCATGAGCTCGTGTGCTGGTGCTCTTTTATTCTCCAAATGCAGAAGAAATTGACATCCACTCTACACTGTTCACATGTTCAAACAAGCATTTGCAATGCAATAGGTCTCGCATTTGCTAGAGCTATTGGCGTTGTAAATGCATAAATTGACTTTTCTTGCTACATAAATTGGTCCTCTCTGCCACATAATTCCAGTCGCCCTGCAAATAACTAAAGCACTGCCATTTACCTTCGTCCTCTATTTGCTGCAAAAAATGAAAAAACTTGCCACAAACATCTGTCTCACCCAGTGTCCCAAGGGACACCTGCTGCACCTTTTGTACATGGAAACACTACCGGTATTAATGCATAGGGAAGTGTCTAATGCACAGGGGAGGACCACACTTCACATTACCTTCAAACTTCAATAGTGTACATAGAAGCACTGAGTAATGTGTATGGCAATATCTAGCGGTGCACTGGGAGATTTGCCAGGGCCAGCCTACAAGGGGCATCTGACTCTGAGGTTTCTAGCGAGTATAGAACAGTATCCTGGGAGACATTTACCTCTATCAATATACAGCAAGACATCTAGCTTGACTGTACATGACGATATGTACCTTTTATAGAACTGTTTAGCTATTAGGGAAGTGTCTGCACATGGATATATCTGCCTTAGCCATTGGACAGTGTACAGTGGGCACCTGATGTACTGAATGGCATCTGGCAGATAGACACAACAAGTGTCCCCAGAAGTGCCGACATTTAACTTATGCAGGGAGACAACTGTACAGGAGATATCTACCTTAGTGAGTACATAATGGGACATTGTAGGTACAAGGGTTCATCAAACTTGACTCTGCATATTAACGATTAGTGTACATGGAGTTCTAGGCAGTGTATATCAGTACATCTTACAGTGTGCTTGGCCAGAGGAGAGGCCTGACAGAGCCCAGGGTACAACTGAAAGGAACTCACCTACGAAATGCAAGCCCGTCCGCGATCACAGCATATTTATCAACTGGAACAAAGTGACCAGTGCTCCGACAGTATTACAACCCTGAGTGCCACGGGGAGACCCACCTGGAGGTGCCTAACAGTATATGCACACACTCAGCGCCTAGAACCGATAAAAGTGCAACATAAGTCACTCTGTAAAAAATGTTATTATGTTTGGTACATCCACAAAGCGAACTTAACAACCAAAGACATCCTGGACCCTGCAGACCTCTACTCTTCATGACACCCGGAAGACAACTGAACCACTCATCCTGTTGTCTCCATGGGGCTTAATGGTGATAAAACTTTTTTTTGGGTGGACTCTGGACTGTTTTTATGGGGGTAGGTTTACTAACTCTTTGTGATTCGGGCCCTTCATCTCTAGAGAACCTGACCTGAAGCTCCTTCAAAGAGACACTGACAACGAGAACCGTGTAAGCATATGCCCTCCTTCCCACGCTAAGACATTAAAAAGTGGTATCTACCACAAATTGTCTTCTGACCCCTATTTGTGCTCAGTTGTGGTAATTGTCTGGTGCTGCCTGCCTTGTACTGCAGCTCCGTCATTGTGGCAAGCAGAGTATGCATTTTTGGCAACTGAGATTCACATTTTTGCCGTTCCCAAAGCCATCTTCATCCCAAAAAAGTAATGTGCTATTTTGGAAAGTGGCAGCAGAAATCATCAATCTATATTACAGTATATATATTCAGAGAACTCACAAAACTTACAAAATGTCTGAAAAGCTGATACACTTTCAGCCCGGCCACCGAGACAGTCATGTAATTTTTTTTTAAAACGTTCCTACTTTCTCAGTGATGAATATTCCTCGGTCTGCAATGCCGTGAAACGAAGGTGTGATGGGTAGGGTAGGTGTACAACTTGTTTTCACTTATTTACATTACACAAATTAACAATTTGAGGGAACGGTTATAAAAGTGACTTACCACATATTCATACAATTTGTAAGTCAAGTATTGAAGCAAGGATACTCTTCAGGCTCCAGTATAGACCACACCACCCTCCTAGTTACAATGGGAAAAACAAAAGCACAAGCCTCAACAAGCAAAGGCCTGCTAGCTGAATTTTTCAGTACTGGGTAAAGGGGCTCCGGGTGAAACGGAACCAGGGTTTGGCGTCAAAATAAGCCACGTGAATCCTAAAACAATTCAAATAATAACTGAATTCATATCGTTTTCAAGAATACACCTAGCAAGTGTGAGCAAACCTATGGAACAGCCGGCAACGGGACGGGTCCGGTACCTAAGGTTTTTCGGCTATTATTCTATAGCCTGCCGCTTTAAGTCTAGAAGTTATTAAATCTGCTTAATGTGTTCCCAATCAAAAGAGGACCAGCCTGCATTTCACTTTATGTGTGTTAATGTATACAGGCGTTCTGAAAAGCAAGCGACAAAGAGGCGGGGTAGGCAAAACTGTGGTAAGTAAATATAGTGGGAAAGTGAGGGAAAGAAACAGAATCTTGGAGAGAAAAAGAAAGAGCAGGAGACTGGGTACAGGAAGAAGAGAGGAAAGAGAGAGGGTGAAGACCCAGCAGAAAACGCTGAGACACAGAGCCAGGAAGAAAGAGGGCACAGCGAAGTGACATTAAAAAGGAGACTAAGCTGGAGGAAATGGCTGGAAAGAGAAACGTGGAAGGAAATGATAAGAGAGAAATCTGACAGAGGGGGGAGCGAAAATTAAGGAAAAGACCGTGAGGGAGCAAGTGCATGAGAGAGGGGAGAAAGACGGGGAAAAGAGGTGGCAGGAAAGGGAGTTTGATAAAGAAAAAAAGTGGAAATATAGTGAGGTAAAGGAGAAATAGGGAAAGAAGAGATAGCAGAGAGAGGGGGGGTGAAAGATAAAGGCATTGAGAGAGAAGAGAAGTGTGAAAAGGTGAGCAATAAAGGACGAGATTAGCTGCTGCGTGAACAGAAAGAGGCTGTAAAGAGTGAGCGGAGAGCCATGCGGGCTCTCCGTGCTTGAATAGCGTGCTCGGCGTGTCCGGGAGGGGCACGGAGCACGAGGCTATAAATAAAGAAGGAACTGCAGTGACGCAGTTCCGAGTGTGCTGGCAACCAAGCAAGGTCTACGAGTGTTTGTTAACTGGGTGCTGCGTCACAAATTACAATGGCGACGAGCTGGATGCGAGGCATCACGCAACAAACAAGTGAAATAAACAGGGTGTTATAGAGGTGACAGGCCCCTGATCGGAGAAACAACGTACCGGTAGAAACGTGGTGCGGTGTTGGCCGCTGTGCGGGCGAAAACGAAGGCGACTGGTGGAGCCCGACCGCCTTGTGTTGGGCGGAAGGAAGTGCAGGTCGGCTTCCCGATCGGGGAAGCCAAAGACGGTGAGCCCTGCCCCGCCCCAGATGAAAATCACCACGTGGAGCAGAACGCTCTGTCCAGCGCTCTGCCCTCGGGCGTCTCCTCGCTGCCGAAGAGCCGCTGAAAGTGACGCCGCGTGCTCTCCCAGCCGAGCGCTCTGCTTATGAGCGTCTCTGTGCTGCGAGAGCAGCTGAAATTGACGCGCGTCTTCCCCGAGGCTGGGGATCTCTGAGAAAAGAGGCTGGGAAGGCGTGTCTGTACTGCAGACAACGAAGAACAACTCTGAAGTAAAGGAGGGGGTGCAGCTGGCAGGTGGAGCCCCGAGTCAAAAAAAAAAATAATAAAGAAAGAGAAGTAAAGTAAAAAAAAAAAAAGAAATAGTAAGCTGAGGGGGATCAAAAAAAAAAAAAAAAGGAGTTTGGAGGTTAAACACAAAAAAAAAAAAAAAACGAAAGGAGGGAGAAGTTCAAAGGAAAAGAGGCATTAAAAAAAAAGAGGAACAACATTAACTCTTGTAAATCACTGGAGTGAGAGAGTGTGAAAATGAGTGCCCCACCACAAGATAATGCCAATAATGCCAATCCTCCTCCACCACCAGGTAATCCTCAACTTCCAGCACAGCTAAACAATAGTATTCACTCCTCAATCACTTCATTACCACCGTTTAGCCAACTGATTGACCCGGCCACAGCTGCGCCCAGGTGGCGTCTATGGATAAATCGCCTAGAAAATTAATTCTGCGCCACCCGAGAGACAGATGGGGCAGTGCGTAGGTCTGTAATGCTGCTGATGGGTGGAGATGAACTACAGGAGCTCTTTGATTCTCTCCCTGATACAGGGGACAAATCTGACTTTGACGCAGCGGTAACCGCTTTGAATAGGCATTTTGATCCTCAACTTAACTCGGATTACGAATGTTTCAAACTGAGACAGGCGCAGCAGACCGAAGTTGAGTCAATGGACATGTTTTACGCCAGGTTGAGAAAACTGGTGAGCTTGTGCACAGGACTCAACCAACAAGAAGAGATCCGAGCCCAGATCATCCAAGGCTGTCGGTCTAATGCCTTGAGAAAGCTTATTCTTCGGCAACAGGGCATGTCCCTTGATGACATTCTGATTCTGGCAAGGTCACATGAACTATCTGCGGTACGAGCAGATGCGATGGCGGCAGTGAGAGGTCAGTCGTTAGCTGCTGCGTCATCGACTCACGTAGTTCAAGTAAAAGAGGAACAAGTGGATGTTGTCCAGACACGTCAGGCAACACAGCGTAAGCTGAACCCTGCTAAACCCAGTGATAGGGCCTGTGGAAGCTGTGGCTATGAACATCGACCGAACATGGGGTGCCCGGCAAAAGGGAAATCCTGCAACCGTTGTGGCAAGCCAAACCATTTTGCTAAAGTGTGCAGGTCCAGGAGGACCAAGCCAGGAGAACAGAAAGGAAGGGATACGAATGTCAGAGCTGTATCCAAAAGTGCGGAGGAGGTAAGGGACCATGCGACGGCGAGCGGCCCGGTCTTTGAGGAAGATGAAGAAGAGGACATTTTTGTAATATCCTTCACAGGAGGGAAGCCAGGAAAAAAGAGACCGCCGCCCATGAGTGACGTTCACGTCAATGGCACGCTTGTTTCCGTACTCATTGACACAGGAGCGTCTGTCAATGTCATGGATGAAACCCTTTTCAAAAAATTAGTACCTGCCCCGCCACTTACCCCGACGGCTACCAAGATATATAATTATGAAGGGCGAGACCCCCTTCCCCTCAAGGGAACAGTGGAGGTGGCTGTAAGCAGTGGAGACAGATCAACAGATGCAAAGTTCTATGTCGTGGCTGGGGATCGCGGCACCTTGCTAGGATGTCACACGGCTGAAGAGTTAGAACTAGTATTCTTTGCACGTCAAATATATGACACTCAAGTGGAACGCCTTCTCAATGAATTCCCGCAGCTCTTCGAGGGATTAGGACATTTGAAAGGAAAACGCATCAAGTTGCACATAGACCACAGTGTGGTTCCTGTGGCACTAAGACATCGTTGGGTGCCATTTCATCTGCGACCTGTTGTTGAGAAAGAGTTGCAGTTGTTGGAAGACCAAGGAGTCATTGAAAAGGTGGATGGGCCTACGCCATGGGTGTCACCGTTGGTGATCGCGCCGAAACCCAAGCAGCCGGGAGCGATTCGCCTCTGTGTTGACATGCTCCTGCCGAATAAGGCTATTCGAAGAGAGAGGCACATAACGCCCACAATGGATGACATCATTGCAGATCTGAATGGGGCACAATGGTTCTCAAAGTTGGATCTTAATGCGGGGTATCATCGGCTAGAACTAGACCCTGAAAGCAGGAACATCACTACCTTCTCGACACATGTGGGGCTGAGAAGATACAAGAGACTAAGGCCCTCATTCGGACCTTGGCGGGCCGTGGAGGCCGCCCGCCAAAATCCCGCCGTCAAAATACCGTACCGCGGTCGCAAGACCGCGGCGGGTATTTTGACTTTTCCCCTGGGCTGGCGGGCGGCCGCCGAAAGGCCGCCCGCCAGCCCAGGGGAAAACGACCTTCCCACCATGAAGCCGGCTCGTAATCGAGCCGGCGGAGTGGGAAGGTGCGACGGGTGCTACTGCACCCGTCGCGTATTTCACTGTCTGCTATGCAGACAGTGAAATACGAGCGGGGCCCTCTTACGGGGGCCCCTGCAGTGCCCATGCCATTGGCATGGGCACTGCAGGGGCCCCCAGGGGCCCCGCGACACCCCCTACCGCCATCCTGTTCCTGGCGGGCGAACCGCCAGGAACAGGATGGCGGTAGGGGGATTCAAATGGGCAACGGAAAACCGGCGGGAGACCGCCAGTTTTCCATTTCTGACCGCGGCCAAAGCGCCGCGGTCAGAATGCCCAAGGGAGCACCGCCGGCCTGTCGGCGGTGCTCCCGCCCCCGTTGGCCCTGGCGGTGCAACACCGCCAGGGTCATAATGAGGGCCTAAGTTTTGGAGTGTCCTCAGCTGCCGAAGTATTTCAGAATGCGATTCGAGAAACGTTGTCTGGATTACCGGGAGTAATCAACTTAAGTGATGATATCTTGATACACTCCAAGACGAGAGAGGAGCATCATCGTCATCTAAGGGCGACGTTGAAACGGTTGACTGAAGCAGGGCTAACACTTCACAAGAAGAAGTGTGCCTTTTATCAAACCTCGGTAGAATTTTTCAGCTATGTATTTTCAAAAGATGGTCTGCAAGTGGACCCACGGAAGGCTGAAGCAATCCGTCAAGCCCCTGTTCCGCAAAATCCTACGGAAGTTCATAGTTTTCTAGGGGTGGCCACGTATTGTGGAAGGTTTATACCACAGCTCGCCACCATGTCTGAACCTCTTCGACGACTCACGAAAGGGCAACACCGTTGGGACTGGACTCCAGACGCACAACAGGCGTTTATGGATATTAAGGATGCATTGCTGGATAAGGCGACTATGGCTTACTTCAACCCCGGTAGGAAAACTGAAGTGGTGGTAGATGCGAGCCCCGTCGGGCTTGGAGCCGTGCTCTTACAGGAACAGAGGTATCAAGAGTGGATCCCTGTTGCATATGCCAGTCGGGCGTTGTTGGCGGTTGAAACCAGGTATGCACAGATTGAGCGTGAGGCTCTAGCCATTCGATGGGCATGCCGCCATTTCCATTTGTACTTGTATGGGCACGAGTTTCAAGTAGTGACTGACCACAAGCCTTTGGTTTCATTGTTTGCGGGTAGCCCACGTCTTGCACCTCCGAGAATTGAACGATGGACTGTTCTACTTCAACCTTATAGGTTCACGGTTGTTTATCGGCCTGGTGCGAACAATCCTGCAGATTATCTGTCTCGCCACCCTTCTCCGAAGGTGTTTGATGCTCATCAAGAACAAGATGAAGAAAGTACTGAAGTTTTTGTCAGCATGGTCGTGCAGTCGCCATGCCCTAATGCTCTTCTCGTAACTGACATTGTAAGTGCTACCCAGGAAGATGTGATGTTGAGTTATGTCAAAGAAGCATTAAACCACAAAAAATGGAAATATTTTCTAGAGAAGACCCATATGTCCTGCCCTGATCAGAAGGTGGCTATGCAGAGTATCTGGAAGGTGCGTGATGAGCTGTCTACCGATAATGATGGGTTGATTCTGAGGGGAAGACGAATCGTGCTTCCACAATGTCTCTGGTCGAGAGTGATTGAGTTGGCTCATCAAGGGCACCAAGGGGCTGCTAAAACCAAAGCGAGATTACGTGCCAAAGTCTGGTTCCCGGGTATGGATACTCAGGTTGATGAAATGGTAGGGAGGTGTAATTCCTGCATCATCACATCAATAGAACCTCTGAGTTGCCCAGTGGTGACCGAACCGGCCACTCTGAAACCTTGGGCTAAAGTGAGCATGGACTTTGGGAGTTTCCCAGATGAGAGGCTGACTGCTGTTCTGATTGATTCATATACAAAGTTCCCAGTGGTTGAGGTTGTAGCGTCAACGGCGTTTGAAAATGTACGGCCAGTTCTACAAAAGACGTTTGCCTTGTTCGGTTTGCCTGACGAAATTCGAACTGACAATGGTCCTCCTTTCCAGGGGCAAGAGTTTAGGTCGTACCTTGATGGTTTGGCAATTCGTCATCGTAAGATAATGCCCTACTGGCCTCAGGCAAATGGGGACGTGGAAAGGTTCATGCGAACTCTGAACAGGGCTCTAAGGATTGGAGTGGAGCAAAAGGAAAATAGTGAACAATGTCTGTACCAATTCTTGAGTGCTTATCGTCAAACGCCTCATAGCACCACTGGTTGTGCTCCCTCCTCTTTGATGTTCAAAGTATCTCCACGTGACTGTATTCCCTCAGGTCCTAAATGGAAACCTCCTGTATTGGACGTGAAGGCCACTCAAAAACGACGAGAAGCTACTAATCAGCGGGCGAGTGTCCAACGACGAGCGAAGTATCGAGGGTTTCAAGAAGGAGATCGAGTGGTAGTGAGATGTCGGCGAGGAGGAGGGAAGTTCAGAACGCCGTTTGAGCCTGAGGTATGGGAAATAATTGGTATAAAGGGATCAATGATAACTGCAGCCAGAGGAAGACAAAGAGTGACACGAAATGTGTCACATTTTAGGAGAGCTGGTCTGAGGGAGTCGACTGGTGAAGAAGGAGAAATAGAGGACATAACCAGTGGTTCATCACTGATGGCCGAAGAAAAGAAGGATGTTACTGAGCCAACGATGACTGAGCAAACCCGGCCTGGTTGTGCTCCTGAGCATGGAGGTGTGCGCACTAGAAGTGCGAGATATGACTTACGCCCTAATCCTGTACCGAGCAGTCAGCTGAAAGACTTTGTCTGTCAAATAGATTGCTTGTAAAGTAAGTGTCGGTGTCGTCTGTTAAGGCAAGCACACTGTGGGAGAAAGATGTGGACAGTGTGAAAAGACTTACAGCCGTCTACAGTGGACACTGTGTGCGATACTAGGATTCAGGGTGTTAAAAAGTTGTGGTGTTTTCAGTTATTTAGGATATTTCTTTCAATTTTATTTCTGAAGCTTTCCGTGTGATAATGTTTCAATCTTTTGCTTAAGTTTATCTTATTAATCCCTGTCCATGTGGAGTAAAACATGGGGGGATGTAAAGAGTGAGCGGAGAGCCATGCGGGCTCTCCGTGCTTGAATAGCGTGCTCCGCGTGTCCGGGAGGGGCACGGAGCACGAGGCTATAAACAAAGAAGGAACTGCGGTGACGCAGTTCCGAGTGTGCTGGCAACCAAGCAAGGTCTACGAGTGTTTGTTAACTGGGTGCTGCGTCACAAATTACAGAGGCGAGACCGCGAGCCTGGATAAAGGACAGCGAAAAGAGACTAGCCGTTCTTAGCTGTGGGCCTGGGCCTGGGACTGCAGGGGCTGACGGGGTGGGATGGACTGTGTTCGACCGGTGTCGTGGGGCTGCGAGCGCTTCTGCTGAGCCGCTGTGGGCTGTGGCTTAGCCGTGGGCCTGGGACCGCAGGGACTGACAGGCGGGGAGGGACTGTGTTCGACCGGTGTCGTGGGGCTGCGAGCGCCGCAGTTGAGCTGCTGTGGGCTGTTGCTTAGCTGGGATGGCTGCTCAGACCGCCTCTCCTCCAGCCCTTCCGCCCGGCATAATATGTAGTCATACAACAGAAAATGTAATAAGGATATATACATTAAAAGGATATTTCAAGATAGAACAAGGACTGCTCTCCTTAATTGCAAGCTTCCAATTTTATTATTTCCAAATGTTAGGGGTTTTACAAAGAGGAAGAGCGGGTCTGAAAACAAGGGAACGGTATTGGTGAGACTTTCCCGTTCACCTGACTTGCTCCGAGAGCGGTGTTCTACACCCAATAAGGGATTTTCCACCACATGTGTTTCCAGTATCCTAAAAGGGGTTGTTGAGAGCACAGATGGACGTGAGCGTCAAAGAGAAAGGAGATAGAACAAGAGACGACGTGGGAGGGGTGTTGGGGACCGGCAGACACGAACCGGAAATTGAGGGGCAGGCGGGAGGTGCTGGGTGGTGTCAGTGGGAGCCAATTCAAAGCTACATGGCCTCCATGAGTGTGAAGGAGGGACACAAAAGAAAAAAAGTAGTCGTTCACAGTAAAAAGTATCGGCACTCGTGCAGTAACCCGGTAACAAAACCACCCCAAGGCGGGACATACGTAAAGCATTTATCAATGTCATCAAGGGATTTTTTAAATGCAAGCCCACGAGTGAGTGAAAGTGATGGGAGTGACATTGGCGAGGTTAAAAGACTACAATACTTACAACAGGTCGGAAGCACTTGCGCGCTTGACCTAAAAACTCAACAAGCATTGCCAAAGCCAATAAGTCGCACCTATGAAAAAGTGATTGGCTTTCCCCAATGTGTTTTTCATCCATGTTATACCCCCATATCCCTGCTGTTCGGCAAGGCTAAAGGTTAGTGGCATAGAGGTGAGTGGGGTGGAGTGTTGTAGAGCAGAAAGGTAAAGAGTGGAACAGAGTGTTGTACAGAAGAGTGGCAGAGAGTGTCGTGTAGTGGAGTGACATACACTGGAGTGGCATAAAGTAGAGTGGACAGGTGTAGAGTCCATTGGCCAGAGTGTTGCAGAGTTTTGTGGCATTCAGTGCAGTGGCATTGAATTCAGCAATGTACAATGCAGCACTGTAGAATGCAGTGGCATAGATTAGAATGGTGCATAGTGGAGGGCAAAAGTGCAGAAGGTAGTGGTGCAAAGTGGTGTGGAGTAGTGTTGAGTGATGCAGAGGGCAGTGGTGCAGAAAAGAGTCAAGTGGCATAGAGTGCAGTGGGGTGGAGTGGTTCAGAGTAGCATACAGTGCCGTAGCGTGGAGTAGCATACAGTGGAGCAGTGCAGAGTATAGAGGAGTAGCGTTCAGTGGCAGAGAGTGTCAGAGTGTAGTCAGAGTACAGTGGTGTACAGTGGCGTAGATTGAAGTGACAGTGCAGTTGTATAGAGTGCAGTGGTTGAGGGTAGCGTGCAGTGGCACAGAGTGGAGTGGCGCAGAGTTGAGTAGAGTAGCATAGAGTAGATTGTTTCAGAGTAGAGTGAAGCAGCATAGAGTGGAGTGGTAAAGGATAGAGTGCAGTTGCCTAGAATGGCAGAGTGTAATGGCGTGGAGTAAAGTGGCTTAGAATGCAGTGGTGCAGACTAGGGGGTCATACAGTGGATTAGCGTAGAGTGCAGGTGCAAAGAGTTGAGTTTTACACAGTAAAGTGCATTGGTGTAGAGTGTATTGGCATAGAGGGCAGTGGCATAGAGTGAACTGTTGCAGAGTGGCATACAGTAGAGTGTAGTTGTGCAGAGTAGATCAGTGTGGCCTAGACTGAAGTGATGTAGAGTGTAGTGGTGAAGAGTGTAGTGGTGAAGAGTGCACTGGCATAGAGTAGAGTGGTACACGGTAGAGTAGAGAGGCGTAGACTGAAGTGGTGTGTCGTGGAGTTGAAAAGTGTAAAGTGGACTAGTGGAGAGTAGAGTGCAGTGGTGAGGAGTGGTGCAAAGTAAAGTGGACTGGTGTGTCGTGGAGTTGAGTGGTGTAAAGTGGTCTAGTGCAGAGTAGAGTGCAGTGGTGAGGAGTGGTGCAGAGTAAAGTGGACTGGTGTAGAGTGGAGTTGAGTGGTGTAAAGTGGACTAGTGCAGAGTAGAGTGCAGTGGTGTGAAGTGGTGCAGAGTAAAGTGGACTGGTGTGAAGTGAAGTATTCATGGTGTGGTAGCACACTACTATTACAGATAACATCTTTGTAATTGAAATGACCATTACATTTGCACAGACATACAGTTTTACTAATAAAAATATACAGTGCACAGCTGAAAATGTGTGGATATTACATCACCTAGTGTAAAGATTTGTTTGATCATATTAAAGTATTTGTTTCCAACACACTTCAGAATTTTAAAAAATGTGCTGCATTTGTGTTTCTAATTCTGATATATTCTGAGCTACTTACACAGTTCAATTAAATGCTGTGTGCTAGGAAAAAAACTTTCCTACCCTCCGCCCAGCAATATTGTCATATAAATCCTCTCACTTTGAAGTCAGAGAAAGAAAAGTAAATAGGCACTCTCCGAAAACAGCGTCTGACATTTGACCTTGGTCTCTGAATGCACACCAAATGCAACAAGATAACAACAAAATTTACAGGCTTGTTTACAGAAAGGAAATACTCAGAAGGATATTGTAATTAAGGTTTTGGCTGGGGAAGGTACAAACTCAAGCTGGACTGTGTAAAACAAATAAAGCCAACAAATGGAAATCTAGAAAATGCGAGTTACAAACCACAAAGCCAATGGCAAGCAAAGAGAAGAATGCATTCCTAGGCCAACTTTCTGAATGTCCCCAAGATGTCTTTAGCACATCAGACAGCTGTGCTGTCTGGTAGGCTGCAACCTAAAAAGGTGATGAAACCACAGGGCAAACTGGATCCATGGATGCAGGGAGATTTCGTTCTCTTTGTACCAACAAGCACAGCAAAATCTTTTTATATCGTACTTTCCTTGTTCAAATTACACTTCCTTGTAGAAATGTAAACAAAAATGAAAAGCCCTTAAGTTTGAAATATACACCCTGGCTAATGATCTTGCAAGTCGGGAGGCATACAATTGTTTAAGAAACATTTGCACTGTAGGTAAGTGCCTAGAGACATACTTGTGAAGATAAGGCACCCTAGTTGGAGTCAGGTAGGCGCGTTCTGGAGGAGATGTGGAGGTGGGGGAGAGAATTTTATTTATTCTGTGGCAGTATGCTGGGCTGGAGGGAACTGTTTATATTTTGGGCTCCAGACCTGGAACCAAAACGTTAAGTTCACCCAAAGCATACTTTAGCACCTGAGGCCCCACAATCATAATGATGCAACCCAATGGCTGGCTTGAGTATGACCGCGGATGAATTATTTCCCTACCTTGAATTGAAATTATAGCCTAATATTATTGCACCTGATTACTGAATTTAAATTCATGATTCCGCTCATTTAATTAAATGTACTTATCCATCACCGTTTGCTAACCGTTGGCCATGAGAGTGTTGTGCTGGGAATGCCTGCTGGATGTTTTTTTATTACTAACACCCTGCCTCCGAAACATGCTACAACGCCTGTCCTACTATGTTATGCAGGCTTCACTCCTGACATCAGTACCAGGCCTAAGTCTCTAAAGGAGAGTTACTGTTAGATGGCGCCTTCCAGATGTTGATGGTGGCTTCCACCGCCTAAGCCTTCTGCCGTGCACCAGAACAGAGGCTATCACTGAGCCTAAAACTCATGTGAGGATGTTGGGTGGGTTATGTGCACCTCATCGCTATGTGCAACACCCCCAAAAGAGACAAGCTGCACTGTGCCCTACGAGCCTAAACTGTGGGATGCCAGCCTATGTCATGACCACACGCAACTGCTTCGACACAGTAACATGTTGTACTTGTTGGGCTCCCTTCGAGTGGCTGATATCATCCTCACTCTTCATCCCCTGGGATTAGTCAGCTTTTTGGGGATGAGGATGTGACCAGCGGTGCAATTTGTAAAAAAGCCATCAACACAGTACAGTGGAGACCCAGATACAGCCAACAGTCAACCAGGGCACAAAAGGACAGGAACGCTTAGTACCGGATGCTGCAAGAGGGAGGACATACAGGCATTAAAGAAGACACTTGCGACCTAATATTTTGTATCCATCCAGTCATAATTTCTTGAATTCCATTCCATCTTTTAGAGCACACTATAAGGTTCTCGAACGAGGGCCATGCTTTACAATTCAAGCATATTTATTTATTTGACATTTTAGCAGAGCGAAGCAAGTCCGAGAGGTATCAGTGCACTTTACATCCAACATACAATTTCAAGTGAATCTGATGCTAAATGTTTCCAAAACCGTAGTCGAGGTTTAGTAAAAAAAAAAAAAATAATTGTACAGATTGTCCACATCTTAAGACAGCAAATGGAAAATCACTTGGAGGATCAGAAAGAAGAAAGGATGGAGCATAACGAAAGTGATAGTTGGAAGATAGTAGAAACATTATAAAAGAGAAGAAGGAAGAATGGAGAGAAGACATAACATTAAGTATGAGATCAAAATTTCGAATATCAGGAATAGCGATAAATTGAGAAACTTTAGGAGTTTTCAATTTCAGTATTGGAAAGCAAGATTCATGGTGAAACTTATGTTTTCTGTTCTAAAGGGTGCAAACAGTAACTGAAAAAAGACTGGTGAGCCCCCAAGTTATATAGGATTTTCTGTTGATTCCAGGCAGAAACTTTATTTACTCCTAGAACATAAATAAAAGTCTAAGGTCCTCATTACGCCCTGCTTTGGCGGCGGTTCGACCTCCACATTATGACCGTGGCAGAGCTGCCACGGTCGGACCGCCGACAATGCCAGGTTGCTGCCAGCAGACAGCCTGCCAGTGCCAGCAGTCTCAATCTGCCAGCGCAGTGCTGCTTTCAGTGCTGCCCCTGGGGATTACGAGTCCCAGCGCTGCCCTGCCATACAAAAGCTGCCAGAAAGGGGGTGCTGGGGGCGCCATGGGGGCCCCTGCACTGCCCATGCACTATGCATGGGCAGTGCAGGGGCCCACATGGACAACCCCATCATGCTTTTCACTGTCTGAATTACAGGCAGTGAAAAGTGAAACGGGTGCTATCGCACCCGACGCACCGCCACATTGCCGCCGGTTCAATTATGACCCGGCATCAATGTTAAGGCCCTGCTCCCCACTTGGCTGGCAGGCAGAAAAGCAGTTTCTACCTTCCAGCCCATCGGGGAACTCTTAATTGGGCCGGCGGGCAGAAGACCGGCGTGGCGGTGTTCCGTGCGAATGAGTTTGCCGCCCGCCAAACTCATAATGAAGGCCTAAGAGCTTTCAAAGGTAAGCCTAGAAGGAAGAAATTTAAGTGCCCTGAGCGAGTGGTGCAGGCGCAGGAAATAAGGCAAGAGCCACCTGGGATATACAAAGCAGAAGGAAAGACACAAATGCCTTAGGCCAGGCTGAAAGAAGATATTAAAACACCTTTCATGGATAGGGAATCTAGAAAGAAGAAACCAAGAGCCATCAGTCATAAGCAAAGAAGAGACACCAAAGCTGCAGGTGAAGGCCAAGAAAAAGAAAGATGCCTAGAGACCCTAGTGGTAGGCCAAGGAGAAGGAAGAGGCCGTGTGCCATTAAGAGTAGGCCATGCACAGGAAAGCAGCCAAGTGACGTTAGGGATAGGACAGGAGGAAGAAGACACAAAAGTGAAGGAAACGCTCATGTAAGAAACCATGGCCATTCAAGGGTAGGCCAAGCAAATGGAAAGCACCAAAGGTCTTCATTGCTAGATCAAACAGAAGTAAGAGATGAAAATCTATGAAGGTTAGGCCAAACAGAAACAAAGAGCCTTAAGTGGTACGTCAAGCAAAAAGGACAGGCCGAAGCCTTCAAGAGGTGGCCAAGAAGGAAGAGAAAACAACAGCAGGCCAAGCAGAAGGAAGAGGCCATGATGCCTCAAAGGTAAGCCAAAGTGACGAACGAGACCAACAGCCTCAAGTGGAAAAAAGGATCCATGAGTCTTCAAGGATAGGCCAAGCTGAATGAAGATTAACACAGCAGACACAACACAAGCCCTTGAGTGAGGGAATAGATTTATATGGTTAGTGACCATGACAAGCACGCAGGTTTAAGGAACTAGGGAATCCCAACATCTGAGGTAGTCTTTTGGTTAGTTATATTCACATGGGACACATCATTAGAAGGTTCCCTGCCTCACCATCTCCTATCACATCCTACGAGTCTGCAACTAATGACCTGAGGCCAATTTTGGAAGCAGGCAGGCAAGGCGTTGTGTCTTACTGCTGGTCCGGTTCCCTAATGGACCAAATGTCAAAAACCACACATCGCCAATGGGGATACACAACTAAAGAAAATGAGCAGTGGCCTAGACTGCAGAGGGTTATGAGAACAGATCTTCAGCAAAGCTTTAGGGATGAGGATTTTGCCTACTGCCTTGAATCATGTATCCTTTCTCACAGGCCAGTAGTCTATAACCTAGAGTCAGTACAATATGGTAGCAATCGCCAACAAATCAGACTTGCAAAACCACCAGGTTCCGCACTCAGTGTAGTGTGGGCACCTATAAAAAACAGTACCAGGAAAAGCCAGCTAGTGTAAGCTCAGAATTCACACAGTGCACAACACTGAGAACAGAATCCTCAGTCACCCATAACTGAGTCCTGAGCTGACACAAGCTCAGAAATTGCACCCATCCACATTCATGGTGGTACTGTCTGCGGCTTTGATTGGTACGAAATCAAGAAACCTGTGTTTTATTTTTAGCCAATCACTTTATCTCCTTGTGACATACCAACCTTTTCTGCCAGCGTTGGGATGGTTTAAAGCTCTTAGCAAGAAGGTAAACATGATTTGACATTGCTGGCTGCAACTTCCACCCTGTGGCCACCAGATACAAGAAAACACATTCCCAGAGCTGCCACTCCTTGATGGGATTACCTGTTGGCTCTATTTCATCAAGAAGCCATACTTTTTTTTTTTTTAGCAACCATACGCCTTGGCAGTGCCGGATTAAACCTTGTGGAGGCCCCTAGTCAGTCAAAATTTCGGGCACCGCCGCAAATTATCTCCTAATACATTTTAATTTTACCAACAGTTGGCGGGAACTTGTGACACACTAACGCACAGAAAGCTTAGTTACTGGAGGTTAGAGCCACTACATTTTACAGAGTACGGCAAACAATGTCCTAATGTGTAAGACAGAGAAGAATGATTTCCGACCCAAAATGACGGTTTTGAAAATAAATAATTGTGATACCAATTAAAAATCTAATTGCTTACCAATACATTTTAATTCAAGTTTACTCATTTTTGTTGTTAGATTTATATAAAATAATAAATGCAAAATAAGTTATTTACAGATTCTTTATTATTAACATTATTAGGTTATTTTCAATATTTTGACACTTGTTGATAATTTACTTTAATAATAGAGGCAGTACTATTCAATGTGTAAAAGATCAACAGTGATTGCATAACAACCTACACAAATTTCCCGCTTTAAAACAGACCCAAAATGGCGGTAGTTTGCGGTACTCTAAAATGTAGTGACTCTACTGGAGGTTTCTCGCGCACGCACTGTAGTGGGATAACAACATTGAACTAAGTATTCTGCATGTTGGCCGCTAGATGGAGATGACCACCAGTACTGTACATTACACGTACGTAGTTTGCACCACATTTTTTTTACAAGCTGACAGAAGATGAGCTTTTAAGAAACAATCTGTTATGTAAATCTGATGTCTATTTTTTATGTGCTTTAAGTTGTTAATGGGTACATTACATTAGTACAGTATTTTCTCTGTAGCAGTGGTTCCCAACCTGTGGTCTGGGGATCCCTGGGGGTCTGCAGCTGCTTAGAAGATTAAATATTATTAACAGATTAGGTCCCCAGCTTTCAGTAATGATTCAGTGAAGGGGTCCCCGGATTCCAATAATGATTCAGTGGGGGTCCCCGGGTTCCAGTAATGATAAAGTGGGGATCCACAGAAGTCAAAAGGTTGGGAATCACTGCCCTATAGAGTCTCTAATGTAAAGTGTTTGTTTCTTTGAGTTGATTCATTTTTTTCTATCTTTTGGACACAATTTAAGAAAGCTTGATAGCAATTTTCTTTCAAGAATGAAACAATATTATTTTGGTTTGTTGCCGCAGTGCCCCTAAAAGGAGTGGGCAGCGGTGTTACAAAAGTTGAGCACCCCCACCCCAAAAGTATCTTGAGGGGGCTACCTCTCCTGGACCCAGTTAGGGGCCTGCGCCCGTGCACACTGTACTGTGCTGAGGGGGGGCCCTGGAGCTCCTGCCCCTTTCCCCCGCACCGCAGGGGCGCAGGGGCCTTTATTACACCACTGGGAGTGGGACCCATAGGCCGGGGCCGATTTTGTCTATTTGGTAAACCGGAACTGTTTCTTGGAGTGTTAGCCTTGGACCAATTGGACTAAAGCAATATCTTACAAAAGGAAAGCCCAGGATTGGAACAATGGTGTCTCTGGTGACATGGTGTATGACTACACTGCCGGTCCGCAAAGCAGGACACATTTCATTGTAATATCTCCGAAACCGCGAAGTACTGGGGAAGCCGGGTAGGAGTCCTCCGCCATACACACAGAAACCTACACCAAGCAGGCGTAGGAGGCCTGCGCCTCTAGTTTCACATATTGTAAGGCTGCAACAGCTACGAGAAAGAATGGTTGGCCTGGATAATCGCCTGGGCTACAATAAAGGCATTGTACGTGAAGGGATCTTCTGAGATCATATATCCGAACTCTGGAAGCAGGCCAGGGGGAAGGGGACCTAGAGGCGCACTGGAGCCAGAAGGAACTGAGGAGAACTGGTCGACACAATCATGGGAAGACTCTGCAAACTGGCAGAGCATCTCAGAGCCTTACCGCTGGGGACAAGTGACTGAATCCGCCACAGCCCTACTGCCTTTTAAAGACCCCATGGGCCTGTGGTGGTGTCACATACCTCGTGAATGTGACCGAGTCTGACTCTGGACCACCTGATGCCCCTTAATGAAGAATGCTATAATTAGTAGAAAACTCATTTTACAAAATACAAAATTCAGTGCTTAATTTTCCACGAATGGATAAAGATAATCAGATAGCTCCGTCATTTGAGTCCATTACGTTTATTTTGGGACAAAACTTATAAAACTAAAAACAATAAAAAAACACTGAAAATGGTATAAAGTAAAAAAAAAAAGAAACAGTTAACAAATATCTTGCGATAGCAATACTCTTATCAAAGAAAGTTATAAACCCAACCAACACCCAACTATTACCAAGCATTTCACATCATATTTCTAAAAGAGGCTCTCCCAGTGGACTTGAAGGAAGGAAAAAATAAAATATAGTTCACTCTTTAGAACATCAGAGTGATTTCAGCTTAAATCCCGGAAGGGAAGTCTCGACTATTCAACATTCCAAGATCGAGAACACGTGCCGGTCAGAAACCATTCCTACCCCTGCTGTACCACCAGACCTTTTGATTTTGAGCCCTCTGAATGCTTTACCTCTTCCGGGTTTAAAGCACTTTTAGGCCAATATATGCTCCATTTAAAAGGGTCGTCCCTTTACCTCGTTGCAAACTTGTTAATAAAAGACTAGAACGACACCTGGGTAGGCCACTGTCGATAAAGATTATGTAATATTATTAACCAGGGCGCTGTAACTAGTCTACAACTGTTAACAGTGGTAAAACCTTCTCCCTGCGGTCGGGGCAACGTCTGGTGGGTTTCTTTAACTACAGATGACTGCGGGTGTCTCACCTCTCACCCCAGCAGCTGTGGGCTTTGCACAACCTCTCTCGAACTCTTCTAAATTCATAATCATATTTTTTTTTATTTATGGCGGCTGATAAGCTATTCAGAGTTTTAATTTGGGAATAAAGTTATAAAATGACAAGGCTGCAAAGAGAGCCCAGCCAAGGAATGTCGCGTCCAGTAGGAGCCATCTGCTTGCCTGGCTCCAGCGGTAGGTCACCCACAGGAGTGATGTCAGGGATGAAACAGTGCCAGTGCACTGCAGGCTGGGGTGACATGCTCCTTCACAGCTCTCCTCTCTCCTGGTGACCTCGCTGCAGGCCTGGCTCTGCCAGTGCACTGCACGCTGGAGTGAAAGGCTCCTTCACAGGTCTCCTCTCTCATCTAGTGACCTCGCTGCAGGCCTGGCTCTGTCACTGCACTGCAGGCTGGAGTGAAATGGTCCTTCATAGCTTCCTCTTTCTCTGCTGGTGACCTCGCTGCAGCTCTGGCTCTGCCAGTGCACTGCACGCTGGAGTGAAAGGCTCCTTCACAGCTCTCCTCTCTCTCCTATTGACCTCGCTGCAGGTCTGGCTCTGTCACTGCACTGCAGGCTAGGGTGACATGCTCCTTCACAGCTCTCCTCTCTCATCTAGTGACCTCGCTGCAGGCCTGGCTCTGCCAGTGCACTGCAGGCTGGGGTGACATGCTCCTTCACAGCTCTCCTCTCTCATCTAGTGACCTCGCTGCAGGCCTGGCTCTGTCACTGCACTGCAGGCTGGAGTGAAATGCTCCTTCATAGCTTCCCCTTTCTCTGCTGGTGACCTCGCTGCAGCTCTGGCTCTGCCAGTGCACTGCAGGCTGGGGTGACATGCTCCTTCACAGCTCTCCTCTCTCATCTAGTGACCTCGCTGCAGGCCTGGCTCTGTCACTGCACTGCAGGCTGGAGTGAAATGCTCCTTCATAGCTTCCCCTTTCTCTGCTGGTGACCTCGCTGCAGCTCTGGCTCTGCCAGTGCACTGCAGGCTGGGGTGACATGCTCCTTCACAGCTCTCCTCTCTCATCTAGTGACCTCGCTGCAGGCCTGGCTCTGTCACTGCACTGCAGGCTGGAGTGAAATGCTCCTTCACAGCTTCCCCTTTCTCTGCTGGTGACCTCGCTGCAGCTCTGGCTCTGCCAGTGCACTGCAGGCTGGAGTGAAGTGCTCCTTCACAGGTCTCCTCTCTCTCCTATTGACCTCGCTGCAGGCCTGGCTCTGTCACTGCACTGCAGGCTGGGGTGACATGCTCCTTCACAGCTCTCCTCTCTCATCTAGTGACCTCGCTGCAGGCCTGGCTCTGCCAGTGCACTGCAGGCTGGGGTGACATGCTCCTTCACAGCTCTCCTCTCTCATCTAGTGACCTCGCTGCAGGCCTGGCTCTGTCACTGCACTGCAGGCTGGAGTGAAATGCTTCTTCACAGCTTCCCCTTTCTCTGCTGGTGACCTCGTTGCAGCTCTGGCTCTGCCAGTGCACTGCAGGCTGGAGTGAAGTGCTCCTTCACAGGTCTCCTCTCTCTCCTATTGACCTCGCTGCAGGCCTGACTCTGTCACTGCACTGCAGGCTGGGGTGACATGCTCCTTCACAGCTCTCCTCTCTCATCTAGTGACCTCGCTGCAGGCCTGGCTCTGCCAGTGCACTGCAGGCTGGGGTGACATGCTCCTTCACAGCTCTCCTCTCTCATCTAGTGACCTCGCTGCAGGCCTGGCTCTGTCACTGCACTGCAGGCTGGAGTGAAATGCTCCTTCATAGCTTCCCCTTTCTCTGCTGGTGACCTCGCTGCAGCTCTGGCTCTGCCAGTGCACTGCATGCTGGAGTGAAAGGCTCCTTCACAGCTCTCCTCTCTCTCCTGTTGACCTCGCTGCAGGCCTGGCTCTGTCACTGCACTGCAGGCTGGAGTGAAATGCTCCTTCATAGCTTCCCCTTTCTCTGCTGGTGACCTCGCTGCAGCTCTGGCTCTGCCAGTGCACTGCACGCTGGAGTGAAAGGCTCCTTCACAGCTCTCCTCTCTCTCCTATTGACCTCGCTGCAGGCCTGGCTCTGTCACTGCACTGCAGGCTGGAGTGAAATGCTCCTTCATAGCTTCCCCTTTCTCTGCTGGTGACCTCGCTGCAGCTCTGGCTCTGCCAGTGCACTGCACGCTGGAGTGAAAGGCTCCTTCACAGCTCTCCTCTCTCTCCTATTGACCTCGCTGCAGGCCTGGCTCTGTCACTGCACTGCAGGCTGGAGTGAAATGCTCCTTCATAGCTTCCCCTTTCTCTGCTGGTGACCTCGCTGCAGCTCTGGCTCTGCCAGTGCACTGCAGGCTGGAGTGAAGTGCTCCTTCACAGCTCTCCTCTCTCTCCTATTGACCTCGCTGCAGGCCTGGCTCTGTCACTGCACTGCAGGCTGGAGTGAAATGCTCCTTCACAGCTTCCCCTTTCTCTGCTGGTGACCTCGCTGCAGGTCTGGCTCTACCAGTGCACTGCACGCTGGAGTGAAAGGCTCCTTCACAGCTCTCCCTTTCTCTGCTAGTGACTTCGCTGCAGCTCTGGCTCTGTCAGTTCACTGCACGCTGGAGTGAAATGCTCCTTCACAGCTCTCCTCTTTCCTGGTGACCTCGCTGCAATTCTGGCTCTGTCAGTGCACTGTAGGCTGCAGTGAAATCCTCCCTCACAGCTCTCCTCTCTCTCTTAGTGACCTCGCTGCAGCTCTGGCTCTGGCTGTGGCTCTGCCAGCACACTGCAAGCTGGATTGTAATACTCCTTCACAGCTCTCCTCTCTCCTGGTGACCTCGATGCTGGACTAGCTCTGTCAGTGCACTGCACGCTGGAGTAAAATGCTCCTTCACGGCCTCTCCTCTTTCCTGGTGACCTCGCTGCCCGTATGGCTCTGCCAGTGCACTGCACGCTGGAGTGAAATGCTCCTTCACAGCTCTCCTCTTTCCTGGTGACCTCGCTGCAAGTCTGGCTCTGTCAGTGCACTGCACGCTGGAGTGAAATGCTTCTTCACAGCTCTCCTCTCTCTGCTAGTGACCTCGCTGCAGCTCTGGCTCTGTCAGTTCACTGCACGCTGGAGTGAAATCCTCCTTCACAGCTCTCCCTTTCTCTGCTAGTGACCTCACTGCAGGTCTGGCTCTGTCAGTTCACTGCACGCTGGAGTGACATGCTCCTTCACAGCTCTCCTCTCTCTGCTAGTGACCTCGCTGCAGGTCTGGCTCTGTCAGTGCACTGCACGCTGGAGTGAAATCCTCCTTCACAGCTCTCCTCTCTCCTGGTGACCTCGCTGCAGGTCTGGCTCTGCCAGTGTACTGCAAGCTGGAGTGAAATGCTCCTTCACAGCTCTCCCTTCCTCTGCTAGAGACCTCTCTTGCAGTGAAATGCTCCTTTACAGCTCCCCTCTCTCCTGACGACCTTGTTGGAGGTCTGGCTCTGCCAGTGCACTGCAGGCTGGAGTGAAATGCTCCTTCACAGCTCTCCCTTCCTCTGCTAGTGACCTCACTGCAGCTCTGGCTCTCCTTCACAGCTCTCATCTCTCCTGGTGACCTCGCTGCAGGTCTGGCTCTGCCAGCTGCTGAGGATTCCTACCTGCTGTCCCTCAGGGAGGTTTGGAGTGTCTTTCATGAGGAAGGGATGGAGCTACCCGCTTGTTCGTGCTAATTTGTCCACTTGGGCATTCATAGTTAACTTGCAATCCATGGTGATTCCTAGGTTTTTAACTTCCTTGGATAATTGAGGAGGTGGTCCGAGATCGTCAGGCCAGACGCACAGAGGGTCATCATTTTTCCAGTCACCACATATGAGTATTTCTGTTTTGGAGGTATTTAGTTTGAGATGGCTCCAGGTCATCCACTGATCAACGGCTCTGAGGCAACTGAAGATTTGAGAGTTTTTAATGTTTTTGGGGCATTCTAATTTAAGTAGTATTTGTGTGTCATCTGCATAGTTGTAGCATGTGAGATGGAACTCATTGATCAGTTCTGGTAAAGATATCATGTAGATGTTAAAAAGCAAAGGTGAGATGATTGACCCTTGGGGTACCCCTGCTTTTGTGAGGTAGGGTTCAGACGAGAAGGGGGGCAAGTGGATGATATTAGATCTTTTTTGAAGATAGGAAGTAATCCAGTCAAGAGCAATCCCTTGTATGCCGGCTTTGTGGAGTCTTTGAGTTAGGGTGTCATGGTCAACCTTATCAAAGGCAGCTGAGAGGTCCAAGAGAAGTAGTGCAGTAACTCCATTTCGGTCGACTGTGTTTTTAAGATCATCCCAGATTGCTATGAGTGCCGATTCAGTGCTTCTTCCTGGGCGGAATCCAGTTTGGAGGTCTGAAAGTATAGAATTGTCTTCAATGAATTGTGACATCTGGGCGAATGCTGCTCTTTCTATCAATTTGCCCAGGAAAGGTCCATTTGTGATTGGTCTGTAGTTGTTGGGGTCTTGCGGGTCTAGGTTTGTTTTCTTTAATAAAGGTCGTATGTATGCCATTTTCAGGTCTACAGGAAAAGTTCCTGAAGTTAAAGAGTTGTTGATGATTCTTCTTACAGGTGTGGCAGCAGAAGTAGATAGAAGAATGTTCTTGAAGATTTGTGGTGGGCAAGGGTCAGAAGGGCAACCATAATAACAATAAGTAGTAGATACAAGACACGCCAGAGAGACAGTGTTGGCACTTTTGCAAGTTTCAGTGGCCTCTGCCACTCTGCTGTCGATTTCAGTGGCATGAGGTCGGGAAAGAACAGGGCGCACTATGGCGAGACCTGGGAAACTGCCTGTGAGATGGCGACTAATGCTAAGGCCTGTCACCCGACTCTGGGTCAGGGGCTGGTTGGGGGCAACGCACTGAAATCAGGGACTGTCCACAAAATCGGAGGCCAATGGTAGCATCATCGCACGCTCATTTTGCTGAATAAACACACAAGCGCACTTCTGCACAACGGTGGACTGGGATTTAAAAAGCACCCCTGTAGAATGGGTCGATTTCAGCCTCAGACTGTACCCAGTCCAGTGAGTGTAGTGGGTCTATTTAGGGAGTAAGTTATATATGAATCTACGAGAAAAGTATGTGTGCTGCCCTGAGGGTGTCTGCCACACCAGACAGCAGCTGCCCACTAGGCCCATGCACTCCTATGGGCAAAGCCCACCGGGGATGTCCCAGTGTGGCACACGGCCACTCCACCCCGCTTCCTCGAAGAACCATTTAGTAATGGTCCGTACACAAGACACTAAATCTGGCTTTAACCAGGGACCTTGAACTCAAATCCCAGCTTCACTGCATGACAAACTACTGTAATCTTTGGCAAATTTCTTTATTGCTGTTCGCCTCATTTTTCTTATCTGTCTGGTGTGGGTGCGTTTAGAAACAAGCTACCCAACGGTATTCATACCACTTGCTAATCAAACAGTTATATGCACTATGTTTGTTTGTCATTAAATTTGTTTTATCTACTAGGCCTCAGCACAGGCCGCTAGCTCACCTGTACCGCTACCTGGATCATCATCGGTAAGGACATTCTGAGGATCACTTGGGAAAAATATACTTTTGCAAAAATAAAACTATGCTAAATAATCTTGGGAGAAGGGGAAAAGCTGAAAACGGGCGAAAATTCTTAACGACCCCGCTGTGCCCCCTTGCCACCAAACCCGGCCCCACTGTGCCCCAAGATCAGAAATGTTAAGCTTTCTTAAGGATTTAGGCTCACGTTTTTTTTTTTACCAACAATCTTGATATTTCACATTTGTTTACGTTTCTTAATCCTAAAATATCCCTCACTCTATTGAATAATTGTATTTATATAGCGCTTACTACCCCTGACGAGGCGTCGAAAGTAGAATGTATATTGCGCGCCCTACCCCATTGACGAAAGCCAAAGCGCATTCTCAGTCGGGAGGGCGCACGTGGCACCTTATGGCTGGAGAGAGAGCTGCCTTTTGCTGTGATCCTACCAAGCAAGGTTTAGTATGTTGTCTTTGGGTGAACACAGAGGCGCTATTATTACCTTGTGTCGAGATGAAGCGCTGCGGAGGAGGTCTGAGAAACAAGCGCACACAGGCCCTGTAGTAGCCTGGAAATCATAGGAAATGCCCACTCTGCGGCACTCCGAGGGGGCCTGTGGGCGCAATAAAGTCCCAAACAAATTATCACCAGAACCTGAGGCTCAGTGTCACTACAATACCCCGTGCTGCCGTGTCCGGCGCGCACTGCCTCCTGCGCATGCGTGAACCGCAGAGTAAACTTGACGAGCCGGTTTGGAGGAGCTGGCGGGGGAGCTCCCCCATTTACCGGTAGAGAGCAGGGAGGCTGTGTTTGTACAGCACTTACCTGCTGTACATGGTAACACGTGACGTAGGATAAATAACTAGCTACTAGGGGAGCAGAATTAAAAACACGCCATGTTGCTGTGGTGTGGCAGGGTCCGTGGGCAGGTGCAAACTTGCCCCGGACAAATGTTCCTGGGCTGGGTCCGGCATATTCTATTTGGTCCCTTGTCCAGTAGGACAAAACCCCCCATCTATTGAACACAGATATTCTCTACCCGACACAATAACAGACCACCTTTGTTCAGGTTAACGAGAATTCCACTTCCCTAAAGCGCCCAGACTCCAAAGGCGCTACGGAGTTGTACAAAACGGTAGTCATGATATGTATACTCCAAAGGCGCTACGGAGTTGTACAAAACGGTAGTCATGATATATATATATATATAATAATAGAGAAGGAAGAGATGGTTTAAGGGACAAAGGAGAGAGTATAAGACAAGACGCTGTGGTGAGGGAATTCCAGTGTTAACGGCTAAATAATAGGGTCAGGGCTACACAGACCCCCGCTAAAGTGCCCACTTGTGCCAGTGGTTGCTGGTGGTGAGAAACAGCTTGTGCTTAACTTGTAAAAGAATGAGTGCCGGAGCCCAGAGCTTTGCATAAAAGCCTGCGTGGGCGCTATCATATGTCAGCGCGCCGGATACCAAGGCTGCGTTCTCTTGTATCCACCGTTTTCCCCTCTAATACAAAGCCAGGCATCCTCTGTCCCTATGTCTCACTCTTGCGGGTTTCCCACTTTCTCCCTTTGCACATGTTTTACCATCTTTCTCTTCTTTTGTCTATTCGTTTTGTGTGTTTTTGTCTCTCTCTTGTAAATGTCTAATGCAGAAAAATAAGTGCCGGTGGCCCCACTGACTCAAGATGAGCACTGGCAACAGCACTCATTTTTAGATGCAGGTGCTTATTTTTCATTAAGAGAGTTTGACCATGACCAACAGAAAAAGGCAGCAAGAGAAGAAAGGAAGAGGGAGACAAACAGGGAAACAGTAACAAAGTGGGAAAACAGGGGTGTAAAGGAGCCCGGAAGAAGCATTAAGAGACAAGAAGTGGAGGGTGGAGGGAGAAAGAGGCAGGAGATGGAATCAAGACTAGGCAGCCTTGGAATTCAAGAGACAGGAACTGCAGTGTGTGCAAGAAAGAGGGATAAGGTGGAATCAAGACCAGGCAGTCTCATTATTCATGAGATAAAGAGATGGGAAGTGTCAGGGTGGAAGAAAGAGGCATGAGATGGAATCAAGACCAGGCAGTCTCAGTATTTATAAGATAGAGACAGGAAGTGTAGGGTGGAAGAAAGAGACATGAGGTGGAATCAAGTCTAGGAGGCCATGCTATTCATGTGATAAAGAGACAGGATGTGTAGGGGGTGGAAGAAAGAGGCATGAGATGGAATCAAGACCAGGCAGTCTCAGTATTCATGAGATAGAGAAGGGAAGTAGAGAGGGGTGGAAGAAAGAGGCAGGAGGTGGAATCAAGTCTAGGAGGCCTTGGTATTCATGAGATAAAGATACAGGAAGTGTAGGGGGTGGAAAAAAGAGGCATGAAATAGAAAAAAGACAAGGCAGTCTCAGTATTCATGAGATAAAGAGACAGACAGTGTAGGGTGATGGAAGAAAGAGGCACAAGGTGGAATCAAGACTAAGCTGCCTCCGTATTCAGGACATAAACAGTCAGAAATGCAGGGTGGTGGAAGCAGTGGCATTACAAAATTTTAGCGGGCCAGTTTCAAGGAATAGTGAAGAGGGACACACAATGCCCATTCCCTCGCAGTCGCCAACTACTCTCTAAAAGTACTTCACCTTTGCCTCCTACACCCACATGACAACAGCAGGAGTTTCCTTGATATGTTTAAAGTAATGGGAAAAAAGTTATCCTTGTGGGATGAGCATGCTTTAGATACATGAACACTGAAAAACGAGTCGTGTATAAATGTTTATCACAATATTATTATTTTTATTAACAAAAATGAACTTTAGGGGCTGAGTTAATGTCCCCCTCATTGGCGCTTAAATAAGAGAGTAGGTTTGTGAAGGATGTGCAGATGCAAATTAAATATACCACTAAGACGAGAAGATTAAGCTAGTTATTTATATTTTGATAGAGCGAGTTAATCTACCATACATTTGCGGAACTCTCATTTTATGAGACTGGCAGTTTTCCCTTTCCATTTAATATCTTATTCAGAGTGCCCAGTTGTAGTACCAGTTAATGACTTCTAGGGACACCAATGATAGCCTGGCTAGTGGCATTTTTAACTTTGCATACAATAAAAACAGAGAAAATAATGCTGATGTATGTGTTGGCCCATGCTGACATAGCTAATTGCAGTTTTGGTTAATAAACAGGGTGTTGGAAATGGCCTTTTTTGCAGGGTTATCCTTCTCTTTTTTTCTGACCTGTTTTTGCTCGCTTTAGGACTCTGAGGACTTTACCACTACTGACCAGTTCTAAAGTGCAAGTGCTCCCTGTGTAAAATAGTATTGGTGATTGGTTTGTACATGATTGGTCTATTTGGTTTACTAGTAAGTCCCTAGTAAAGTGCACTATGCGTTCCCAGGGCCTGTAAATCAAATGCTACTAGTGGGCCTGTAGCACTGATTGTGCTACCCACATGAGTAGCCCGTATGTCTCAGACCTGCCCCTGTAGTGTCTGTGTGTGCAGTTTTTAACTGCCAGTTCGACTTGGCAAATACCCCCACTTGCTAGGCTCAAACCTTCCCTTTTGCTACATGTAAGTCACTCCCAAAGTAGGACCAAGGGAGCTCTACGGGCATGGTGCAATGTATTTAAAAAGTAGGACATGTACTGGTGTGTTTTACATGTCCTGGTAGTTAAATACTGCTAAAGCCGTTTTTTCACTATTGCAAGGCCTATCTCTCCCATAGGGTAACATGGGAATTGCCAAGTGTAGTTTCCCATTGGGAGCTCATAGAGATATGGAGTTTTGGGTCTCTGAACTCAAAATTTAAAAATACATATTTTGGTGAAGATGGTTTTTAGAATGTAAATTTGAAAATGCCACTTAGAAAGAGGGCATTTTCTTGCTTAACCATTCTCTGCCTCTGCCTGTCTGCTGAATACACGTCTGGGTCAGGATGACAGTTGTGCTGTTTGTGTAATCACTCTAGACAGTCAAACAAAGGGCGCTGAAGTGTGCCCTTTGTATCCTGATGGGTCTTCCTGAGCTAGAGTGGTGGGAGAGGCTGACACTTGCACTTGAATAGAGCTGTGCCTGTTCTTAAACAAAGCAGTCTCCAACCCCCTTGAGTATGTCTGGGGCCAGGGCAGGAAAGGAAGGAGCTTGTGCACTCCAAAGACTTTCCTTTGAAGTTTGCCTACTTCAAAGGCAGAAATGAGTATAAGTATTGGAACCCTAACCCCACAACTTTAGAATCTTTCTGGACTAAGGATATTCTGCCAGGAAGAAGAGCTCAATGCTGTAGAAGGGACTGCCGCTCTGCCTGTTGTTTTGCTGTGCTCGCCTGATGCTTGCTGCTTTTGTCCTCGGGGTGAAAGGACTGGACTTTGCTTTTTACATCCTGCTTCCAAAGGCTCTCCAAGGGCTCGGACTGAGCTTGCCTCCTGTTAAGAAGTCACAGGGACAGCAAATACTTCACCTACCAACAACTGAGCTCTCTTGCTGAGAGTCCTGATTTGCCAATTGGTGCCAAATCCAGTCCATATGCCCTTGGAAGTGAGTTCTGGCATAACCAAGAAGAAACAAGCACCTCAACTTCAGAGTGACTTCAGAACTGGTGCCACTGACAGAGTCCCTGCCGCTTCCTGCACCGGAGCCTTGGTTCCTGCTGAGTGCAACAACCGCGACTGATGATGCAGGCCCGACGGTACTGCAGCACCTCCGAAAAAACGCCACAGCGTTTCACCAAAGTCCGTGGCACCTGACTCCGCCACAGCACCTGTGGCACCATGGTGTGATCGCAACAATGTGAAGGTGATGCCTTGCATTTTGACCTGCTGGATTCATCAACCATGCCTTATTGTAAGGAACCGCCACCTTGCTGCCAATGCGGCACTACTTCCCCTGCAATCGTAAGGTACCAATGCCTCCCTTACCCAGCCTAGCAGTAAGGAATCAATGCCTCACCTCCCTGGTGACAGTAAAGAACCATGAAACACAAAAAGAGAGTTATGGGAGTGATACCATCCCACACACACTCCCAAGATAAATCTACATATCCGTAAACCACTGAAGGTGTGGGGTAGTAAAAGTTGAGGGTGAGACTTGATCAGTGTACCCTCAGTTGTTGATACCGGCTAGGGGGGGGTTTGTGCTATGGGAAATGTGTATTGAGTGTCTCTATAAGGGTTGCTGTATTAAACCAGGGGGAGTTCCTTTTACAGACTAGGTGGTCTCACACACATAATAGTGTCATGCTTCATCATTTGACCACCTAGCCCAACCCAGGGAAGATGGTACTACCTGTGCGGACTCAACCTCTTTGTTAAAGGAACAAGAGGGAGTGCTGAAATAAATCTTACTGGATAAATATCAGGGATCCAGATAGGGTTAGAATAATATTACCATATGTGTCACCTATTTCAATTGATTACATTTAATAGAGGTGCATGCAGGTAAGGATAAAAAATGGGGGAGAGACTCAATAGAGTATTATGTCTCTTAGAGTCTAAAAGATAATCATGACCAACATGTTTCTGTCCTCTCTATGTGCTGGAAGGTTAGGGGCATTCGTCAGGGTCTAGGATCCCCAGAGCACAGCTGCTAATGGGTGTGCTCGCTAAGTGAAATAAAGGAGGTCTGAGGGCCTACCTGAACAATTGGTTCATTATTGGGGTAGGTCTGTGAGGAAGATTGATAAACTAAAAGTTACAATCAAATAAAATATGGTGGCACACCACAGCACACAACACAGCAAACAAGGTGGTGACACACAAGGTTAAAGATAAAAACACTCGCAAACACATGCAGTGGTGACTTACCCTAGAGATAGAGGCCATTAGCCTCTGGTCTGGGTCATGCCGGGGGGGGGGGAGGGTTTCCCTTGTAGTCACACTCTTGGGGGGAAGGGGTGGGGGGGGAATAAAGAAAGCAAGGAGAGTTAGATAAAGATAAAAGAGGAAGGAAGAAAAAAAGGGGGGAAAGGAAGACAAAAAAGGAGAAGAAAGAAGAAAAAAAGGAACAAGAAGGGCTGGGACAAGCCCAGTAGTATCGAGTTAATGGCTCCATTGGTGGTGTTCAGTGGGGATTGCCACAGAACTGAGGAGGGAGGGAGGGGTCAACCTCCTGCCAAAAGACAACGAAAATCCAAAATGCAGGCAATGCCTGAATAAAGACTTACCACTCCAAAGGGAATACCCAGTGGGAGTACCTACATGCCGGTGCCCAAGCGCTCTGCTGTCGAGCTGAAGGTGGGCCCGGTATTTAAGGTAACTGGTGAAATGGGAAAGTAATGCATGCTGGGCCGGCGGTGTCCAGCGTACAGAAAACGTATGCGGCGCTCCCGAAAGTTCGCCAGGGCGAGTATTCCACTGAATCCGATAGACAGGAGTGCCATGCTCAAGGGATGCACCGTATTCGAAAGGCGCGTATGAGGTAAAAACCGGGAGGTGCCGGGATGACTGAAGCGAGAGCGCTTCAACTGCGTCCCAGGACTGGGACACGGAGAAGCGCGTAAGGATGACGCGTCGCGGGGGTCGTGGTGCGTCACATGGCTCCCCGGGACGACGGGAGTTGTAGTCCCGTGGGAGCAGTGCTCGATCCAGAACGTGCCAAAAAAGGGCACGGGGAGAGCACGCATGGATGAGCTCCCCCACCCCTTCCCCCAAGAGTGTGACTACAAGGGAAACCCCCCCCCCCCCCGGCATGACCCAGACCAGAGGCTAATCGCCTCTATCTCTAGGGTAAGTCACCACTGCATGTGTTTGCGAGTGTTTTTATCTTTAACCTTGTGTGTCACCACCTTGTTTGCTGTGTTGTGTGCTGTGGTGTGCCACCATATTTTATTTGATTGTAACTTTTAGTTTATCAATCTTCTTCACAGACCTACCCAAATAATGAACCAACTGTTCAGGTAGGCCCTCAGACCTCCTTTATTTCACTTAGCGAGCACACCCATTAGCTGCTGTGCTCTGGGGATCCTAGACCCTGACGAATGCCCCTGACCTTCCAGAACATAGAGAGGGCAGAAACATGTTGGTCATGATTATCTTTTAGACTCTAAGAGACATAATACTCTATTGAGTCTCTCCCCCATTTTTTAGCCTTACCTGCATGCACCTCTATTAAATGTAATCAATTGAAATAGGTGACACATATGGTAATTTTATTCTAACCCTATCTGGATCCCTGATATTTATCCAGTAAGATTTATTTCAGCACTCCCTCTTGTTCCTTTAACAAAGAGGTTGAGTGCGCCCAGGTAGTACCATCTTACCTGGGTGGGGCTAGGTGGTCAAATGATGAAGCATGACACTATTATGTGTGTCAGGCCACCTAGTCCGTAAAAGGAACTCCCCCTTGTTAAATACAGCCACCCTTATAGAGACACTCAATACACATTTCCCATAGCACGAGCCCCCACCTAGCCAGTATCAACAACTGAGGGTACACTGATCAAGTCTCACCCTCAACATTTACTACCCCACACCTTCAGTGGTTTACGGACAGTAAGGAACCGACATGCAGCGGCTCCAGCGACGCCTTCACTTTCCAACTCCGTGCAACACCTTTGTTTCCTCATCATTTAATGTACTGTAACCGGTGTACATGCGACTCCATGATTGACCCGCACTCCCTTGTAAGTAGATTCGGACTGTTGGAGATGACTCGTCAAGATGTCGTGACAGCTCCAGTTGGAGTTAATGTGTTTCTAAGTGTTATACTAAGATTTCATCTTTACATTTTTTTATTTTTGCTTGTGTATGTTGGGTTTTTGTTGTTTTGGTCTTATTTTACTCAGAAAAGCATTGGCTATTTTTTAAAACTGGTGCAGAGTACTTTAATGGTGTTTTCACTGTGTTACTGTGTGTGCGCGTGTGTGTGTAAAAATACTTTACACATTGCCTCCGAGATGAGCCTGACTGCTTGAGCTAAGCTACCAAGGGGGTGAACAGGGGTTATCTTAGCTGTGTGACTCCCTTACCGTGACTAGAGTGAGGGTCTCTACCTGGACAGGATGCAAACCATTGCCAACTAAATACCCCATGTCTAACACAGGACCACTGGAAATATGTGATTCTGCAGCTGCTTTGCTTTCCTCATTATTATTGATTTGCCGAATTTGCCACATAACTCATCATCTGCTACATAAGCTTCAGATTTTGGCAAACATATTTGTTTCTAGCTGAACTGGCTCAAAAGTTACTAAAATCTCAGTGTCATGTGTTGCTGTGCAGTGAAAGGTCCTATGCAAAAGCTGACATTGTCAACTTTCTGTTGCTTCTTACTGTATTTGTATGTTAAACTTGTACACATTAGGTCAACCCTTTGCCCAGGCAGTGTTAATGTTTAAAATAATGACAAAATTATCAAGTAATACTATCACAAAATGTGCCATATCACATCGCATAATATGCCTTTTATTGCTGCATAATTTAGTCAACCATGGTGCATAATTTGGTCCTTTCATGCTCCATAATTTCAATGGTCCTGGTAACAAATTGAATTACTTGTCTAGGGAATCACATTCCATGTAAGAGATGCTGGTACTGTTTCAATGCATCTGCTTGGAGTAAAATAAATCACATGCTACATAACTCCTCCCCTTAGTTTATTGCATATGCCAGGGACACCATGTATACATTTAACTATGTTAAACAGGGCTATGAAGTCGTAAGTCTGCTTATGGGTGACATTTCATTGTTTGTGGCAGCTAATGTGTGACATTTCCAGGTCTCATGTGTAACACTGAGTGACACCTTAGGTAAAACTTTGTCCTTTACCAAAGCAGATCATTTTTTGCACATATAGGAAGATTTTTCCCTGAGGCACATTCAAGGAACTTTTGTGGGTAATTTACCCTAACTGTGCCAGGAATTGTACCAAGCAATACAAACTGAATACATTTGAACCTGTCACAATATCATGACCCCCCTTTCAACAATAATTACCTTCTGGAAGCCTGCCAATATTGTTACCTGCCCAATAAAATCATGTGCTTGGTCCCCTTCCTCACAGATATTGGACACTGCTTTGGTATCAAGGACTGCCTTGTTATACACGAGGGAAGGATTTTATTTTGGAAATCCTAGAAAAAAATGTTAACCAGTGCTGTACATTCTTGTTATGGGAGCTACTAGTATGAAAAAAAAGGTAATGCGTTGAAACAATGAAGGAAAAGGTTTCAGTGCTTCATATGAATGCACACAATCACCCATTAGACCTCACACAGTGACCTAGCATTTTTCTATTTCAGGTGTGAGTAGGTGATATATTGTATACTGGTACTTGTAGTCCTGTCCACAATGGGAAAAGCAAAATAACAAGAACTAGGTTGTAAAAAAAAAAAGTTACATCTGACAAGCGAGAAGTTGAGATCTACGCTTTACAATATTGCAGCTTAATGTTGTTTTTAAAATATTGAACTAACTGAGTCTTTTTATGCAACACAGAGGCAATCTGCTTTGTTGACTTTACTTTGGTTTAAAAAAAATACACAAACTGTTTGTAAATATTTGAGTAAAGCTGGTCACTTTTGTTTTTCCAATGCTGCGCTTGTATATATTTGTCAATTATTTTTAAACTATATGTATTGCAAATTGCTTTTAACATTTGCCTGACATCTTATTCAGAACGTGCCAAATGATACCAGAACTCAGGTGTTTCATCCAGATCCTTTAATGGAAACAATGTGAAATCACTTTCAATTACTAGAATCTAATGTCTTGGACAGTATTTTTCCCCTTATCAGTACACACTTTAAACAGTTAATGTAAGAGGAAACCACTTTAAATGTGCTCTACAGCAGCCCTAATGACCCTTGACCAATAGCTTCATTAAACAAAGACAGAAAGGCCAAGTTAAAATGAATGCAGATGATTTACTGTAAAGTTATTCTTAGGAATCATAGGCAGGCCTTTGCAGAGTCTTAAAACGTGAAGCACAGGCTGACATTTTTATCTAGAAAAGGTGGCAACCGCAGACCTGCAAACTTCACCAGAAACCTCACAGTGTGAGGAGGAGGTGGGGCCTTGGAGGGGGCGTGGCCTCGTGCCAAGAAGCACAGAAGAGGCACTTTTGCCCTCACCCCGGCCCCAAACCCCCTCCACACAAAAAAAGAAGCTTGCTGAGGCTGCTGCTCGTGTCCTGGGGTGTTTTCACACTCATTAATGGACATGGGCAGTTAAAAGCCTCCGAAAACTACTATTAACAGTGGTTTACAGCTTGATTTCCCTGCCACCCTCTGATATTGGCTCCTCACCAGGAGACCGAGTGAGGGGGTCAATATCGTGTGTCACACAGTGGCATGGTATGAGTTGGCAGGTCACCACACCTCTGCTCAGTGAGTTCTGTGCTGCCTCTTCCACTCTAAAATGAACAGTGCTTTAAAAGGACGCTCTCAGAGGGCCCCACCCACCCTGGTAAAGTAGTGTGGCAGGCTGGGACTGAAGTCCAACACATATGTTATTTAGTTTATTTTCAGTCATGGGTCCCTGCGGTATCAGCTCAGAGCATGCAACACACTGCAGCTGCTTTAAGAGACACTACACTGACAGGCTGATGGGACTCGTTCATGTAGAGAAGACTGGTGGTCCCCCACACTGTGGAGCTGTGGCCGTGTTCATTAGGCCCCTGGGCGGAATAATGGGGTATGAGGAGACCTCAAGTCTAGTCAGCCTTGGGGTTCTTGAGAAAAAGCGACAGGAAGCTTAGGGGAGTGGAAGACGCCTGAAGTAGAATGAAAACTAGGCAGACTTGGTATTCAGCAACCCCAGCATTCAGCAGCTGGCTGCTACAGATAGGTTTGAGCCTCTGCACTGATTTTCTTATAATTTTGTATATAACATCAGCACCGCCCTGCACCTGTTATCACTAGGGCCGGAGGTATCTCAACGGACTAGTGTGAAGTTGGTTAGGCTTTTTGCACCCAGTAATCAACGATAGCTCTGCCAAAGCTGCAGGGAAGGCTGTGGAAAGTATTTCTAGTGGAGATAAATCTAGAGGGGCTGCCTGATGCAATACCAGCCGTGCACCCTAGCTCGTAGGGAAAACACTCGCTAGACGGGAGATGCATTTAGGACTCGATGGACTCAGTGGGTCTCAAAGCAGCTCTGATACAGGTTTCACAGAGGCACATATTAGATTTGCTACTGTGGGGAAACATTGGACATGGGCCCTGTGCCAGAGAAAACTGTACTTCTAACTAACCTATGAGATGGCCACATAGAGCGTCACTAGCTTCTTAATGGGGAACTATAAACTTTATAACCCCTGACCATGCCTACATGGTCTGTGGGGTCAGTATCGATACCAAAGTCTGAACCAGTAGCATCTGTATAACCTGAGAGATAACGCAGGTTTCTGAAGCAGAATGTATGCCAGATAAGCTACCGCAGGGCTAGCTCAGCAGCCTATAGGCGGACCCTGTAAGAACTACGTAACCTGTGAGATAGCTCTGCTGTTCAAACCCTGAACCCATAACATCAGTATAAGCAAAGGCATAGCTCTGTTGTCTGAAGCTCAGTCTACGCCAAATAAGTCATAGGAGAGCTAGCTCAGCTGCCTACAGGCGGATCCTGTAATAAGACCATAATCTGAGTGACAGATCTGCTGTCCAAAGCCTGAACCTGTAACATCTGTATATCCTGGGGAATAACTCTCCTGTCTGAAGAACACTTTATTTCACGGGCCACCAAAGGACTAGGTCAGCTGCCTACGGGCAGACCCCGTAAGAACTACATAACAGCTCTGCCGATAAAAACGTGAACCTGTAACTACCGTATAACCCGAAGGATAACTCTGCTGTCTGAAGCTCAGTCAGTGCCATATGTGTCACTGGAGAGCTAGCTCTGGTTGACCATATTAAAACCTGCAGAACACGAGTGACACCTTGTAGGTACAGCCTCCTACACACCCCCGCTGCCTAAAGCTGGAACCTGTAGCATCTGTGTAGAACGAGAGTCAGCACTGCTGTCCGAGGCCTGAAGCTGTGTGTCACCTGATGGATGCTTCTGATTTGTGAAGCACAGACAGCTATGCAGGTATGTAAACTGTGTGGTAGGCAGCTCTTCTGCCACTTAAGTCCAAGTCAGTGCCTGAGTAAAAGCTCTATATATTCTAAGTGTCACAGTAATGATAAATCAATGATTTGCGGTAGGTAACTGCTCTGAATATGCCAGGACAAGAGGTGAAAGAGTAATTATTTCCAAAACATTGTTGGAGAAAGATTAGCGAAATTTCAACTTAAATGTTCTCGAGCAAAGCATTTCATCCAAACTTACTAAGTAATGTAAGGGGTACATTTTCAGTCTAAAACCTTTCAAACAAAAGGCTTCGCTCAAAAGCCATTCCAATTTCCTTTCACTAAAATACATAAATCTATTCCGTGAACAGCTGCAGGGTGGGATCCTGGAAGGGTGCACTCAGTCTTTCATCTTTGAAGTGACAACACAATACATCTTACTCGTGACAGGCTAATATTAATGGATATTAAAATGGTCTACGTACAGCATTTTAGGCACAGAATCTCTATAAATGAGAAGTTATTACTTTAAGAGATGCTTCCAATAGCCTAAGAAATCGAAACCTCAAGGCCCTGTAGGGAGGTCACGCAGTGCCTGGAATGGGAGTGACTCTGCCCCAGACTTGGTGGCCTTTCAGATGCTTCGACTCGATCGTCTGCCTACGGCCCTGCAGGTCTTTAAGAGACACAGGGTTGGTGGGTTACAGGGAGATTTGCTGCAGATCCGACTGGGTCTGATGACCTGTTAGAACCGGGCCAGACTGGGCCTGACAATCTGTTAGAAGAAATAACCAAGGGCGCCACTTACCGTCTCCCCTGGACCCTTCTTCTTTATCATGCCCTCGTAGTAGTGCGATGGCCTCACACGGGCAGCTTTGGGATTGGGCAGCCCCGATGCCATCACGGGAGTCACGCCGGCCAGAGGCGCAGCAGGAGAGAGAAAGAGCCGCAGGGCCGGTGGTGTGAAGGAGCTAGAGACACAGAAGAACGAACCCGTGGTGTACAAAGCTGAAGGTCAAAAACCAGGTACAGGGAGCAGGTGTGGGAAGAGGAAAGAACCAGGGACCGTGTACACCGGAACCAGGTCCCTCTTATAGGCGGGGATCAGAGACAGAGACTTGGAGCGCAGGTCCCCACTGTGTGCAGAGTTCTGGAGCAGGTACATACGAGGCGGGCGCCAAGAGTGAAGAGCGAACCAGGTACACTATGTACAGGAACCAGGCCCGCTGTGTGCACAGCTGAAGGCCAAGGACTTCCTGCACACGGCACAGGCCCCTCCTGTGTGCAGAGCTAAAGTCCAAGGACCTGATACACAGGACGCAGCCCCCCGTGTGCCGAGCTGAAGGCCAAGGACCTCCTGTACACAGCACAGGCCCCTCCGGTGTGCAGATCTAAAGTCCAAGGACCTCCTGTACACGGCACACGTCTCTCCTGTGTGCAGAGCTCAGGACCGGGGGCAGGTACCCATGATGCAGCCCCCTCCTGTGTGCAGAGCTCTGTGGCAGGAGTACAGGAGGCAGGTACTCAGCTACGAACCAGCAGGCCGGTGCAAAAGTGAGAAGCAGGCAGCAGGTACACGGGATGAAGACCCGTCCCGTGTGCAGAGCCGAAGTACGGCAGGCTGGGCAGTACACGGGGCACAGGTGCCTCCTGCGTGCTGCGCTCTGGAGCAGGAAGCTGACACAATAATTCAGGTGCTTTCGTCCCTAGAATGACTCTCCCGAGCCCGCCCAGCGCAGAATCCGATTGGACGCCTCGATTCACAAGGAAGTGGAAGGAACGGGGCACCTGACACCGCCTGTAGGCACTGTAGAATCAAAGGCAGCGTATTTTGGGAGGGGGGGGGGGGGGGGGTCACACACTTCGCTGGCAGTGCAAGAGCATAGGTAGCATGGGACTAGACAGAATTGTCCTAGCTGGCCCCGTCTACAGGCAGCTGGATGGAAGCAGGGTCCATTCCACAGATGTGTACGCAATGCAGGTGCACGCACAGCATTGGGCTGGAGGGAAGCAGGGCACCACCACCACGTCATGCAGTGTACATGCTGGCACAGCATCGGGCTTGATGGAAGCAGGGCGCCACCACCATGTCATACAGTGCAGGTGCACGTACAGCATTGGGATGGATGGAAGCAGGACACCAGTCACCATGTCATGCAGTGCAGGTACACGCACAGCATTGGGCCAGATGGAAGCAGGGCACAGCCACCATGTCATGCAAGTGTAGTTGCACATCCAGAATCTGGCTGGAGGGAAGCAGGGCACAGCCACCATGTCACGCAGTGCACATGCTGGCACAGCATCGGGCTTGATGGAAGCAGAGCACCTCCACCATGTCATACAGTGCAGGTGCACGTACAGCATTGGGATGGATGGAAGCAGGGCAACACGCACAGCATTGAGCCAGATGGAAGCAGGGCACAGCCACCATGTCATGCAGTGTAGTTGCACATGCAGAATCTGGCGTGAGGGAAGCAGGGCACAGCCACCATGTCATGCAGTGCACATGCAGGTGCAGCATCGGGCTTGATTGAAGCAGGGCACCTCCACCAGGTCATGCAGTGCAGGTGTACGTGCAGCATTGGGATGGATGGAAGCAGGGCACAGCCACCATGTCATGCAGTGTAGGTGCATGCGTAGCACTGGGATGGGTGGAAGCAGGGCACAGCCACCATGTCATGCAGTGTAGGTGCACGCGCAGCACTGGGATGGATGGAAGCAGGGCAACAGTCACCATGTCATGCAGTGTAGATGCACGTGCAGCATTGGGATAGATGGAAGCAGGGCACAGCCACCAGGTCATGCAGTGTAGGTGCACGCGTAGCACTGGGATGGGTGGAAGCAGAGCACAGCCACCATGTCATGCAGTGTAGGTGCACACGTAGCACTGGGATCGGTGGAAGCAGGGCACAGCCACCAGGTCATGCAGTGTAGGTGCACGAGTAGCACTGGGGTGGGTGTAAGCAGGGCACAGCCACCATGTCATGCAGTGTAGGGGCATGCGCAGCATTGGGATAGATGGAAGCAGGACACCTGTCACCAGGTCCTGCAGTGCAGGTGCACGCGCAGCATTGGGATGGATGGAAGCAGGGCACAGCCACCAGGTCATGCAGTGTAGGTGCACGCGTAGCACTGGGATGGGTGGAAGCAGGGCACACCCACCATGTCATGCAGTGTAGGTGCATGCGCAGCATTGGGATAGATGGAAGCAGGACACCTGTCACCAGGTCCTGCAGTGTAGGTGCACGCGTAGCACTGTGATGGGTGGAAGCAGGGCACAGCCACCATGTCATGCAGTGTAGGTGCACACGTAGCACTGGGATGGATGGAAGCAGGGCACAGCCACCATGTCATGCAGTGCAGGTGCATGTGCAGCATTGGCATGGATGGAAGCAGGGCACCAGTCACCATGTCATGCAGTGTAGGTGCACGCGTAGTACTGGGATGGGTGGAAGCAGGGCACAGCCACCATGTCATGCAGTGCATGTGCATGCGCAGCATTGGGATGGATGGAAGCAGGGCACAGCCACCAGGTCATGCAGTGTAGGTGCACGCGTAGCACTGGGATGGGTGGAAGCAGGGCACAGTCACCATGTCATGCAGTGTAGATGCACGCGCAGCATTGGGATAGATGGAAGCAGGACACCTGTCACCAGGTCCTGCAGTGCAGGTGCACGCGTAGCACTGGGATGGGTGTAAGCAGGGAACAGCCACCATGTCATGCAGTGTAGGTGCACGCGTAGCACTGGGATGCATGGAAGCAGGACACAGCCACCATGTCATGCAGTGTAGGTGCACACGTATCACTGGGATGGGTGGAAGCAGGGCACAGCCACCATGTCATGCAGTGCAGGTGCATGTGCAGCATTGGCATGGATGGAAGCAGGGCACCAGTCACCATGTCATGCAGTGTAGGTGCACGCGTAGTACTGGGATGGGTGGAAGCAGGGCACAGCCACCATGTCATGCAGTGCATGTGCATGCGCAGCATTGGGATGGATGGAAGCAGGGCACAGCCACCAGGTCATGCAGTGTAGGTGCACGCGTAGCACTGGGATGGGTGAAAGCAGGGCACAGCCACCATGTCATGCAGTGCAGGTGCACCCGTAGCACTGGGAGGGGCGGAAGCAGGACACCTGTCACCAGGTCCTGCAGTGTAGGTGCACGCGTAGCACTGGGATGGGTGGAAGCAGGGCACAGCCACCAGGTCATGCAGTGTAGGTGCACACGTAGCACTGGGATGGATGTAAGCAGGGCACAGCCACCATGTCATGCAGTGCAGGTGCATGCGCAGCATTGGGATGGATGGATGGAAGCAGGGCACCAGTCACCAGGTCCTGCAGTGTAGGTGCACGCGTAGCACTGGGATGGGTGGAAGCAGGGCACAGCCACCATGTCATGCAGTGTAGGTGCACACGTAGCACTGGGATGGATGGAAGCAGGGCACAGCCACCAAGTCATGCAGTGCAGGTGCACACGTAGCATTGGGATGGATGGAAGCAGGGCACAGCCACCAGGTCATGCAGTGTAGGTGCACGCGTAGCAATGGGATGGGTGGAAGCAGGGCACATCCACCATGTCATGCAGTGAAGGTGCATGCGTAGCACTGGGATGGGTGGAAGCAGGGCACAGCCACCATGTCATGCATTGTAGGTGCACGCGCAGCACTGGGATGGATGGAAACAGGGCACCAGTCACCATGTCATGCAGTGTAGGTGCACGCGTAGCACTGGGATGGGTGGAAGCAGGGCACAGTCACCATGTCATGCAGTGTAGATGCACGCGCAGCATTGGGATAGATGGAAGCAGGACACCTGTCACCAGGTCCTGCAGTGCAGGTGCACGCGTAGCACTGGGATGGGTGTAAGCAGGGAACAGCCACCATGTCATGCAGTGTAGGGGCATGCGCAGCATTGGGATGGGTGGAAGCAGGGCACAGCCACCATGTCATGCAGTGTAGGTGCACACGTAGCACTGGGATGGATGGAAGCAGGGCACAGCCACCATGTCATGCAGTGCAGGTGCATGCGCAGCATTGGGATGGATGGAAGCAGGGCACCAGCCACCATATCATGCAGTGTAGGTGCACGCGTATCACTGGGATGGGTGGAAGCAGGGCACAGCCACCATGTCATGCAGTGCAGGGGCATGCGCAGCATTGGGATGGATGGAAGCAGGGCACAGCCAGCAGGTCATGCAGTGTAGGTGCACACGTAGCACTGGGATGGGTGGAAGCAGGGCACAGCCACCATGTCATGCAGTGCAGGTGCATGTGCAGCATTGGGATGGATGGAAGCAGGGCACAGCCACCATGTCATGCAGTGCAGGTGCACGCGCAGCACTGGGATGGATGGAAGCAGGGCACAGCCACCAGGTCATGCAGTGTTAGGTGCACACGTAGCACTGGGATGGAAGCAGCACACCTGTCACCATGTCATGCAGTGTAGGTGCACGCGCAGCACTGGGATGGATGAAAGCAGGGCACAGCCACCATGTCATGCAGTGTAGGTGCACGCTTAGCACTGGGATGGGTGGAAGCAGGGCACAGCCACCATGTCATGCAGTGTAGATGCACGCGCAGCATTGGGATGGATGGAAGCAAGACACCTGTCACAAGGTCCTGCAGTGCAGGTGCACGCGCAGCACTGGGATGGATGGAAGCAGGGCACAGCCACCAGGTCATGCAGTGTTAGGTGCACACGTAGCACTGGGATGGAAGCAGCACACCTGTCACCATGTCATGCAGTGTTAGTGCACGCGTAGCACTGGGATGCATGGAAGCAGGACACAGCCACCATGTCATGCAGTGTAGGTGCACACGTATCACTGGGATGGGTGGAAGCAGGGCACAGCCACCATGTCATGCAGTGCAGGTGCATGCGCAGCATTGGGATGGATGGAAGCAGGGCACAGCCACCAGGTCATGCAGTGTAGGTGCACGAGTAGCACTGGGATGGGTGGAAGCAGGGCACAGCCACCATGTCATGCAGTGTAGGTGCATGCGCAGCATTGGGATAGATGGAAGCAGGACACCTGTCACCAGGTCCTGCAGTGTAGGTGCACGCGTAGCACTGGGATGGGTGGAAGCAGGGCACAGCCACAATGCCATGCAGTGTAGGTGCACACGTAGCACTGGGATGGATGGAAGCAGGGCACAGCCACAATGTCATGCAGTGCAGGTGCATGTGCAGCATTGGGATGGATGGAAGCAGGGCACCAGTCACCAGTCACCAGGTCCTGCAGTGTAGGTGCACGCGTAGCACTGGGATGGGTGGAAGCAGGGCACAGCCACCAAGTCATGCAGTGCAGGTGCATGCGCAGCATTGGGATGGATGGAAGCAGGGCACAGCCACCAGGTCATGCAGTGTAGGTGCATGCGCAGCATTGGGATGGATGGAAGCAGGGCACCAGTCACCAGGTCCTGCAGTGTAGGTGCAGACGTATCACTGGGATGGATGGAAGCAGGGCACAGCCACCAAGTCATGCAGTGCAGGTGCATGCGCAGCATTGGGATGGATGGAAGCAGGGCACAGCCACCAGGTCATGCAGTGTAGGTGCACGCGTAGCAATGGGATGGGTGGAAGCAGGGCACAGCCACCATGTCATGCAGTGTAGGTGCACGCGCAGCACTGGGATGGATGGAAACAGGGCACCAGTCACCATGTCATGCAGTGTAGGTGCACGCGTAGCACTGGGATGGGTGGAAGCAGGGCACAGTCACCATGTCATGCAGTGTAGATGCACGCGCAGCACTGGGATAGATGGAAGCAGGATACCTGTCACCAGGTCCTGCAGTGCAGGTGCACACGCAGCATTGGGATGGATGGAAGCAGGGCACAGCCACCAGGTCATGCAGTGTAGGGGCATGCGCAGCATTGGGATAGATGGAAGCAGGACACCTGTCACCAGGTCCTGCAGTGTAGGTGCACGCGTAGCACTGGGATGGGTGGAAGCAGGGCACAGCCACCATGTCATGCAGTGTAGGTGCACACCTAGCACTGGGATGGATGGAAGCAGGGCACAGCCACCATGTCATGCAGTGCAGGTGCATGCGCAGCATTGGGATGGATGGAAGCAGGGCACCAGTCACCATGTCATGCAGTGTAGGTGCACGCATATCACTGGGATGGGTGGAAGCAGGGCACAGCCACCATGTCATGCAGTGCAGGTGCACGCGTAGCATTGGGATGGATGGAAGCAGGGCACAGCCACCAGGTCATGCAGTGTAGGTGAACGCGTAGCACTGGGATGGGTGGAAGCAGGGCACAGCCACCATGTCATGCAGTGCAGGTTCATGCGCAGCATTGGGATGGATGGAAGCAGGGCACAGCCACCATGTCATGCAGTGTAGATGCACATGCAGCATTGGGATAGATGGAAGCAGGACACCTGTCACCAGGTCCTGCAGTGCAGGTGCACGCGCAGCACTGGGATGGATGGAAGCAGGGCACAGCCACCAGGTTATGCAGTGTAGGTGCACGCGTAGCACTGGGATGGGTGGAAGCAGGGCACAGCCACCATGTCATGCAGTGTAGATGCACGCGCAGCATTGGGATAGACGGAAGCAAGACACCTGTCACAAGGTCCTGCAGTGCAGGTGCACGCGCAGCACTGGGATGGATGGAAGCAGGGCACAGCCACCAGGTCATGCAGTGTTAGGTGCATGCGTAGCACTGGGATGGAAGCAGGACACCTGTCACCATGTCATGCAGTGTAGGTGCACGCGTAGCACTGGGATGGATGGAAGCAGGACACAGCCACCATGTCATGCAGTGTAGGTGCACGCTTAGCACTGGGATGGATGGAAGCAGGGCACCAGTCACCATGTCATGCAGTGTAGGTGCACGCGTAGCAATGGGATGGGTGGAAGCAGGGCACCAGTCACCATGTCATGCAGTGTAGGTGCACGCGTAGCACTGGGATGGATGGAAGCAGGGCACCAGTCACCATGTCATGCAGTGTAGGTGCACGCGTAGCACTGGGATGGGTGGAAGCAGGGCACAGTCACCATGTCATGCAGTGTAGATGCACGTGCAGCATTGGGATAGATGGAAGCAGGATACCTGTCACCAGGTCCTGCAGTGCAGGTGCACATGCAGCATTGGGATGGATGGAAGCAGGGCACAGCCACCAGGTCATGCAGTGTAGGGGCATGCGCAGCATTGGGATAGATGGAAGCAGGACACCTGTCACCAGATCCTGCAGTGTAGGTGCACGCGTAGCACTGGGATGGGTGGAAGCAGGGCACAGCCACCATGTCATGCAGTGTAGGTGCACGCGTAGCACTGGGATGCATGGAAGCAGGACACAGCCACCATGTCATGCAGTGTAGGTGCACACGTATCACTGGGATGGGTGGAAGCAGGGCACAGCCACCATGTCATGCAGTGCAGGTGCATGCGCAGCATTGGGATGGATGGAAGCAGGGCACAGCCACCATGTCATGCAGTGCAGGTGCATGTGCAGCATTGGGATGGATGGAAGCAGGGCACAGCCACCATGTCATGCAGTGCAGGTGCACGCGCAGCACTGGGATGGATGGAAGCAGGGCACAGCCACCAGGTCATGCAGTGTTAGGTGCACACGTAGCACTGGGATGGAAGCAGCACACCTGTCACCATGTCATGCAGTGTAGGTGCACGCGCAGCACTGGGATGGATGAAAGCAGGGCACAGCCACCATGTCATGCAGTGTAGGTGCACGCTTAGCACTGGGATGGGTGGAAGCAGGGCACAGCCACCATGTCATGCAGTGTAGATGCACGCGCAGCATTGGGATGGATGGAAGCAAGACACCTGTCACAAGGTCCTGCAGTGCAGGTGCACGCGCAGCACTGGGATGGATGGAAGCAGGGCACAGCCACCAGGTCATGCAGTGTTAGGTGCACACGTAGCACTGGGATGGAAGCAGCACACCTGTCACCATGTCATGCAGTGTTAGTGCACGCGTAGCACTGGGATGCATGGAAGCAGGACACAGCCACCATGTCATGCAGTGTAGGTGCACACGTATCACTGGGATGGGTGGAAGCAGGGCACAGCCACCATGTCATGCAGTGCAGGTGCATGCGCAGCATTGGGATGGATGGAAGCAGGGCACAGCCACCAGGTCATGCAGTGTAGGTGCACGAGTAGCACTGGGATGGGTGGAAGCAGGGCACAGCCACCATGTCATGCAGTGTAGGTGCATGCGCAGCATTGGGATAGATGGAAGCAGGACACCTGTCACCAGGTCCTGCAGTGTAGGTGCACGCGTAGCACTGGGATGGATGGAAGCAGGGCACAGCCAGCAGGTCATGCAGTGTAGGTGCACACGTAGCACTGGGATGGGTGGAAGCAGGACACCTGTCACCAGGTCTTGCAGTGCAGGTGCACGCGCAGCACTGGGATGGATGGAAGCAGGGCACAGCCACCAGGTCATGCAGTGTTAGGTGCACACGTAGCACTGGGATGGAAGCAGCACACCTGTCACCATGTCATGCAGTGTAGGTGCACGCGCAGCACTGGGATGGATGAAAGCAGGGCACAGCCACCATGTCATGCAGTGTAGGTGCACGCTTAGCACTGGGATGGGTGGAAGCAGGGCACAGCCACCATGTCATGCAGTGTAGATGCACGCGCAGCATTGGGATGGATGGAAGCAAGACACCTGTCACAAGGTCCTGCAGTGCAGGTGCACGCGCAGCACTGGGATGGATGGAAGCAGGGCACAGCCACCAGGTCATGCAGTGTTAGGTGCACACGTAGCACTGGGATGGAAGCAGCACACCTGTCACCATGTCATGCAGTGTTAGTGCACGCGTAGCACTGGGATGCATGGAAGCAGGACACAGCCACCATGTCATGCAGTGTAGGTGCACACGTATCACTGGGATGGGTGGAAGCAGGGCACAGCCACCATGTCATGCAGGGCAGGTGCATGCGCAGCATTGGGATGGATGGAAGCAGGGCACAGCCACCAGGTCATGCAGTGTAGGTGCACGAGTAGCACTGGGATGGGTGGAAGCAGGGCACAGCCACCATGTCATGCAGTGTAGGTGCATGCGCAGCATTGGGATAGATGGAAGCAGGACACCTGTCACCAGGTCCTGCAGTGTAGGTGCACGCGTAGCACTGGGATGGATGGAAGCAGGGCACAGCCAGCAGGTCATGCAGTGTAGGTGCACACGTAGCACTGGGATGGGTGGAAGCAGGACACCTGTCACCAGGTCTTGCAGTGCAGGTGCACGCGCAGCACTGGGATGGATGGAAGCAGGGCACAGCCACCAGGTCATGCAGTGTTAGGTGCACACGTAGCACTGGGATGGAAGCAGCACACCTGTCACCATGTCATGCAGTGTAGGTGCACGCGCAGCACTGGGATGGATGAAAGCAGGGCACAGCCACCATGTCATGCAGTGTAGGTGCACGCTTAGCACTGGGATGGGTGGAAGCAGGGCACAGCCACCATGTCATGCAGTGTAGATGCACGCGCAGCATTGGGATGGATGGAAGCAAGACACCTGTCACAAGGTCCTGCAGTGCAGGTGCACGCGCAGCACTGGGATGGATGGAAGCAGGGCACAGCCACCAGGTCATGCAGTGTTAGGTGCACACGTAGCACTGGGATGGAAGCAGCACACCTGTCACCATGTCATGCAGTGTTAGTGCACGCGTAGCACTGGGATGCATGGAAGCAGGACACAGCCACCATGTCATGCAGTGTAGGTGCACACGTATCACTGGGATGGGTGGAAGCAGGGCACAGCCACCATGTCATGCAGGGCAGGTGCATGCGCAGCATTGGGATGGATGGAAGCAGGGCACAGCCACCAGGTCATGCAGTGTAGGTGCACGAGTAGCACTGGGATGGGTGGAAGCAGGGCACAGCCACCATGTCATGCAGTGTAGGTGCATGCGCAGCATTGGGATAGATGGAAGCAGGACACCTGTCACCAGGTCCTGCAGTGTAGGTGCACGCGTAGCACTGGGATGGGTGGAAGCAGGGCACAGCCACAATGCCATGCAGTGTAGGTGCACACGTAGCACTGGGATGGATGGAAGCAGGGCACAGCCACAATGTCATGCAGTGCAGGTGCATGCGCAGCATTGGGATGGATGGAAGCAGGGCACAGTCACCATGTCATGCAGTGTAGATGCACGTGCAGCATTGGGATAGATGGAAGCAGGATACCTGTCACCAGGTCCTGCAGTGCAGGTGCACATGCAGCATTGGGATGGATGGAAGCAGGGCACAGCCACCAGGTCATGCAGTGCAGGTGCACCCGTAGCACTGGGATGGGTGGAAGCAGGACACCTGTCACCAGATCCTGCAGTGTAGGTGCACGCGTAGCACTGGGATGGGTGGAAGCAGGGCACAGCCACCATGTCATGCAGTGTAGGTGCACGCGTAGCACTGGGATGCATGGAAGCAGGACACAGCCACCATGTCATGCAGTGTAGGTGCACACGTATCACTGGGATGGGTGGAAGCAGGGCACAGCCACCATGTCATGCAGTGCAGGTGCATGCGCAGCATTGGGATGGATGGAAGCAGGGCACAGCCACCAGGTCATGCAGTGTAGGTGCACGAGTAGCACTGGGATGGGTGGAAGCAGGGCACAGCCACCATGTCATGCAGTGTAGGTGCATGCGCAGCATTGGGATAGATGGAAGCAGGACACCTGTCACCAGGTCCTGCAGTGTAGGTGCACGCGTAGCACTGGGATGGGTGGAAGCAGGGCACAGCCACAATGCCATGCAGTGTAGGTGCACACGTAGCACTGGGATGGATGGAAGCAGGGCACAGCCACAATGTCATGCAGTGCAGGTGCATGTGCAGCATTGGGATGGATGGAAGCAGGGCACCAGTCACCAGTCACCAGGTCCTGCAGTGTAGGTGCACGCGTAGCACTGGGATGGGTGGAAGCAGGGCACAGCCACCAAGTCATGCAGTGCAGGTGCATGCGCAGCATTGGGATGGATGGAAGCAGGGCACAGCCACCAGGTCATGCAGTGTAGGTGCATGCGCAGCATTGGGATGGATGGAAGCAGGGCACCAGTCACCAGGTCCTGCAGTGTAGGTGCAGACGTATCACTGGGATGGATGGAAGCAGGGCACAGCCACCAAGTCATGCAGTGCAGGTGCATGCGCAGCATTGGGATGGATGGAAGCAGGGCACAGCCACCAGGTCATGCAGTGTAGGTGCACGCGTAGCAATGGGATGGGTGGAAGCAGGGCACAGCCACCATGTCATGCAGTGTAGGTGCACGCGCAGCACTGGGATGGATGGAAACAGGGCACCAGTCACCATGTCATGCAGTGTAGGTGCACGCGTAGCACTGGGATGGGTGGAAGCAGGGCACAGTCACCATGTCATGCAGTGTAGATGCACGCGCAGCACTGGGATAGATGGAAGCAGGATACCTGTCACCAGGTCCTGCAGTGCAGGTGCACACGCAGCATTGGGATGGATGGAAGCAGGGCACAGCCACCAGGTCATGCAGTGTAGGGGCATGCGCAGCATTGGGATAGATGGAAGCAGGACACCTGTCACCAGGTCCTGCAGTGTAGGTGCACGCGTAGCACTGGGATGGGTGGAAGCAGGGCACAGCCACCATGTCATGCAGTGTAGGTGCACACCTAGCACTGGGATGGATGGAAGCAGGGCACAGCCACCATGTCATGCAGTGCAGGTGCATGCGCAGCATTGGGATGGATGGAAGCAGGGCACCAGTCACCATGTCATGCAGTGTAGGTGCACGCATATCACTGGGATGGGTGGAAGCAGGGCACAGCCACCATGTCATGCAGTGCAGGTGCACGCGTAGCATTGGGATGGATGGAAGCAGGGCACAGCCACCAGGTCATGCAGTGTAGGTGAACGCGTAGCACTGGGATGGGTGGAAGCAGGGCACAGCCACCATGTCATGCAGTGCAGGTTCATGCGCAGCATTGGGATGGATGGAAGCAGGGCACAGCCACCATGTCATGCAGTGTAGATGCACATGCAGCATTGGGATAGATGGAAGCAGGACACCTGTCACCAGGTCCTGCAGTGCAGGTGCACGCGCAGCACTGGGATGGATGGAAGCAGGGCACAGCCACCAGGTTATGCAGTGTAGGTGCACGCGTAGCACTGGGATGGGTGGAAGCAGGGCACAGCCACCATGTCATGCAGTGTAGATGCACGCGCAGCATTGGGATAGACGGAAGCAAGACACCTGTCACAAGGTCCTGCAGTGCAGGTGCACGCGCAGCACTGGGATGGATGGAAGCAGGGCACAGCCACCAGGTCATGCAGTGTTAGGTGCATGCGTAGCACTGGGATGGAAGCAGGACACCTGTCACCATGTCATGCAGTGTAGGTGCACGCGTAGCACTGGGATGGATGGAAGCAGGACACAGCCACCATGTCATGCAGTGTAGGTGCACGCTTAGCACTGGGATGGATGGAAGCAGGGCACCAGTCACCATGTCATGCAGTGTAGGTGCACGCGTAGCAATGGGATGGGTGGAAGCAGGGCACAGCCATCATGTCATGCAGTGTAGGTGCACGCGCAGCACTGGGATGGATGGAAACAGGGCACCAGTCACCATGTCATGCAGTGTAGGTGCACGCGTAGCACTGGGATGGGTGGAAGCAGGGCACAGTCACCATGTCATGCAGTGTAGATGCACGTGCAGCATTGGGATAGATGGAAGCAGGATACCTGTCACCAGGTCCTGCAGTGCAGGTGCACATGCAGCATTGGGATGGATGGAAGCAGGGCACAGCCACCAGGTCATGCAGTGTAGGGGCATGCGCAGCATTGGGATAGATGGAAGCAGGACACCTGTCACCAGGTCCTGCAGTGTAGGTGCACGCGTAGCACTGGGATGGGTGGAAGCAGGGCACAGCCACCATGTCATGCAGTGTAGGTGCACACGTAGCACTGGGATGGATGGAAGCAGGGCACAGCCACCATGTCATGCAGTGCAGGTGCATGCGCAGCATTGGGATGGATGGAAGCAGGGCACCAGTCACCATGTCATGCAGTGTAGGTGCACGCATATCACTGGGATGGGTGGAAGCAGGGCACAGCCACCATGTCATGCAGTGCAGGTGCACGCGTAGCATTGGGATGGATGGAAGCAGGGCACAGCCAGCAGGTCATGCAGTGTAGGTGAACGCGTAGCACTGGGATGGGTGGAAGCAGGGCACAGCCACCATGTCATGCAGTGCAGGTTCATGCGCAGCATTGGGATGGATGGAAGCAGGGCACAGCTACCATGTCATGCAGTGTAGATGCACGCGCAGCATTGGGATAGATGGAAGCAGGACACCTGTCACCAGGTCCTGCAGTGCAGGTGCACGCGCAGCACTGGGATGGATGGAAGCAGGGCACAGCCACCAGGTTATGCAGTGTAGGTGCACACGTAGCACTGGGATGGGTGGAAGCAGGGCACAGCCACCATGTCATGCAGTGTAGATGCACGCGCAGCATTGGGATAGACAGAAGCAAGACACCTGTCACAAGGTCCTGCAGTGCAGGTGCACGCGCAGCACTGGGATGGATGGAAGCAGGGCACAGCCACCAGGTCATGCAGTGTTAGGTGCATGCGTAGCACTGGGATGGAAGCAGGACACCTGTCACCATGTCATGCAGTGTAGGTGCACGCGTAGCACTGGGATGGATGGAAGCAGGACACAGCCACCATGTCATGCAGTGTAGGTGCACGCTTAGCACTGGGATGGATGGAAGCAGGGCACCAGTCACCATGTCATGCAGTGTAGGTGCACGCGTAGCACTGGGATGGAAGCAGGACACCTGTCACCATGTCATGCAGGTGCACGCGTAGCACTGGGATGGATGAAAGCAGGGCACTGCCACCATGTCATGCAGTGCAGGTGCATGCGCAGCATTGGGATGGATGGAAGCAGGGCACCAGTCACCATGTCATGCAGTGTAGGTGCACGCGTAGCACTGGGATGGATGGAAGCAGGGCACAGCCACCATGTCATGCAGTGCAGGTGCATGCGCAGCATTGGGATGGATGGAAGCAGGGCACAGCCACCATGTCATGCAGTGTAGGTGCACGCGTAGCACTGGGATGGATGGAAGCAGGACACCTGTCACCAGGTCATGCAGTGTTAGGTACACGCGTAGCACTGGGATGGATGGAACCAGGACACAAGTCACCATGTCATGCAGTGCAGGTGCATGCACAGCATTAAGCCAGATGGAAGGAGGGCACAGCCACCATGTCATGCAGTGCAGGTGCATGCGCAGCATTGGGATGGATGGAAGCAGGGCACCAGTCACCATATCATGCAGTGCAGGTGCACGGGTAGAACTGGGATGGATGGAAGCAGGGCATTGCCACCATGTCATGCAGTGTAGGTGCACGCGCAGCATTGGGACAGATGGAAGCAGGGCACAGTCACCATGTCATGCAGTGTAGGGGCACGCGTAGCACTGGGATGGATGGAAGCAGGGCACAGCCACCATGTCATGCAGTGCAGGTGCACGCGCAGCATTAGGATGGATGGAAGCAGGGCACAGCCACCAGGTCATGCAGTGCAGGTGCACGCGTAGCACTGGGATGGATGGAAGCAGGGCACAGCCACCATGTCATGCAGTGTAGGTGCACGCGCAGCATTGGGATAGATGGAAGCAGGACACCTGTCACCAGGTCCTACAGTGCAGGTGCACGCGCAGCACTGGGATGGATGGAAGCAGGGCACATTCACCATGTCATGCAGTGTAGGTGCACACGTAGCACTGGGATGGAAGCAGGGCACAGCCACCATGTCATGCAGTGCAGGTGCCCACCTGGCGAAGGTAGCTGGATGGAAGGTGGCACTTGCCAATATGCGCAGGCAGTGTAGATTGATCCGAATTATTATCAGGTTGGAATTATCCGGTTCCAGCAATCAGTGTTGTTGCAGCATGAAAAACTCCCGCAAGTTCGAAGAGATTCAACATACATTGATTTTCAGAGACTTCGGGTACAGATGCGCCCATCAGAGGAATGTCCAGCTTTGGTCCACGGAAGCTGGTTCCATGCCAGATGTTCAGTATAACCACTGACTATGTGAATTTAGATCTATGGGGTCCAGTGCATGAAAATAAACAGTAAAGTATGGGGAGGGACATTTACACCTCCGCCAGAACATACTTGTCTTTTTATTTCTTATTTACTACCGTAATGCGTGGCTTACTACCACTGAACTAAAGTAAAAGGAAAAGTTGCATACCTGTTGACATAGTTCTGCATCGTAGGATCTTCATTGAAGTCATATACTCTGAATAATTTTGTGCTGTTTGCCCGGACCCCAGAACATCTTCTTCAATATATATTTTAAGAATCCAGGAAAATATCTGCATAGTGTTCATCACTGGAAGACATTTCCCATATAGTCACAGTGTAGACCAGTGGTTTTCTAATTTGTTAATGCTGTGCTCCCCATTGGGAAAAAATAAATCAAAGGCCTCTCCCCTCAGACGTTTTTCATAACTATTATATTAAGTTGGCAATGTTTAAAAATGTCTAGACATATTTAAACATTGCAGGTAAGTCATGTTTACTTTTTAAAAATGCAATAAGCAGTTTCTGCTTAAAACAAAGCACCATTATGTGCATAATCTTTCTTTTGGTCAGAGCCTGGCGCCCCCTGGGTTCACTTGAGGCTCACCAAGGGGGCCCGCCCCCCAGTTTGAAGACCCCTGGTGTAGACTGTCAGAGATGTATTTTCGAGGAGAATAGCAGGTTGTATATAGTAAAAATGCCTTTCTGACATTTGCAATACATTGTCATAGAAAAAAGGCTGCTCGTAACCAGAGACAGCCTAAGGAACCTGGAAGACTAACACTGCAAAGCTTAGAAAAAGGCCTGTACATTTAAGGACCCCAGAGGGACCCCATCCCACAATGCATTGCAGTGGCAGTTTGCCTGTGAGTGACAGTTGTTTACGCAATGTACAGGATATGAATACAAACGGACAGTTGGGCTGCAGGGAGGGTGTTTATGACTTCAATGAAGATTCGTATGATGCAGAACTAGGTCTACACGTATTCCTTCTGCGTTGTAGGATCTTCATTGATAGTCATAAACCTTGACCCTGTGAACCATTATGTGCTTGATTTAAGACTTGTTAAATTGATTAAGGAGTTCCGGGCCATGGGGACAAAATATACTATTTGAATACATTTCTTAATGTGCCTTGTCTGAATCTAGACTCAGCATGGGTATCAGTGTCTAAACAGCAGTGTCTTGTAAACGTGCATAGAGACCTCCAAGTGGCTGCTTTACAAATGTCTAGGATTGGGGCTTGTCTAATCCAAGCTGTGGTTGCAGCTTTTCTTCTTGTAGAGTGGGACATAGGCCTGCCTGGTAAAGGCTTGCTTGCACTCTGGTAACATAGAGAAATACAAGGGACTAGCGATCTAGCTGTTAATTGTTTGGAAGTCGCTAATTCCTGTCTCAGAAGTACCATCATTTATGAACAGGTGGTTGATTTTCAAATGGATTTGGATTTATCTTAATAGAAATGTAGTACTCATTTGACATCTCGAGAATGTAATGTTCTCTCTGCCTCAGAAGTAGGATTTGTAAAAAGGTAGGTAGAGTGATAGATTGGTTGATATGGAACTCTAACACCACTTTAGGCAGAAAAGAAGGGTGCTTACGTAGAACAACCCTATTATGGTGAAAAACTGTGAAAGGTTCTAATGCAGATAAAGCCTGCAATTCACTAACTCACCAAGCAGAGGTAATTGCTATTAAAAATGCTGTTTTCCATGACAAGTGTTGCAGCGCTGCTTTGTGCATAGGTTCAAATCGAGGACCCATCAATTTTGATAGCACCAAGTTCAATTCCCAAAGGAGGGGGGGGAAGTCTCCTAACTGGAGAAAAGACATTCTTTAGACCTTCTAGAAAGTCTTTAACTACTGGAATCTTGAAAAGAGATTGTTGCATTGGTGACCTTCAATATGCAGTAATACCTGATAAATGTACTTTAATGGAGGAAATTGTAGGCCTGACGTGGTGAGATGCAAAAAGTAAAGGAGTATGGCAGTTTCCTGTAATGTAATAGGGTCACAGCTCTTAACATGCCACAATATGTAGAAACGTTTCCACTTAAAAGCATAGCATGCTCTTGTGGACGGACGCTTAGCTTCTTTTAAAAATATTCATGCAATCTTCTGGGAGGTTTAAAAGTCCATACTGTGTGATCTCAGGAGCCATGCTGCTAAATTCAATGACTGGATGTAGAATTTTGCCCTGAAGTCTGGAGTGGAGACCAGGTCTTAGTGGCAGACACTTGTGACGGGCTATAGAGAACTGAAGGAGATCTGTGTACCACCATTGTCTCGTCCGATATGGAGAAATCAGTATCATTGTGATGTGTCACATTATCAGTTTCTGAATTACTGGTGAAATGAGTGGAATTGGTGGATAGGGGTACACAAATTGAGTCAACCAGTCTATCAAAAGGGCATTGCCCACAGAATGTGGATAGAGAGCCCTGTTTTGGGTGTTTGCAAACAAATCTAGTGTTGGAGTGCCACATTCTTCGAAGATGTACTCCACTACTTTGTCGTTGGGGACCGATTTATGATTTTTCCCATGGAAACTAATGAGAACACATGTCTCTACGTTCTGAGCTCCTGGAATATGAAAAGCTGTGATGGAAATCCCTCTTGCCAAAGCCCAACCCCACATTGTTTGAGCCTGGAAAGACAATTGTCTTGATCTTGTTCCACTGTGTTTGTTTATACAATACATTGCAGTGGTGTTGTTTGCTTGAATAATGAGGTCTTTGGATTTGAGAGATGGTAGGAAAGCTTTGACAGCTAGATGTACAGCTTTCAGTTCTAACAAGTTTAGATGATAGGATTTTTCCTTTTGAGACCTAAGACCTCGAGTGGTAAGACGGTTCATATGAGCGCACCATCCTGTCAGTGAGGCGACTGTGATGATGGTTTGAGATGGTGTTACTTTCTGAAAGGAAACTCCTATAAGAAGATTTTGAGGGTTGATGCACCAGAAGAGGGAGTGATGTGCGTTGTCTGTTAGGAGAATCTGATCTTTCCAAAGACCTGGACTTTGTGACCAGTAATCCTCTAGGAACATTTGGAGAGGTCTCACATAGAGGTGTGCATTCGGGACTAAGGAGATGCAGGATGCCATTAATCCTAGAAGAGATGCTACCTGGCGAACCGTTGGCCTGGTCTGCTGCAGAAGTTGTACCCACTTGGTTTGGATTGATAACACTCTCTCCAACGAAGGAAACGCTTTTTTGCTTTTGAGTGTTTAATGTTGCTCTGTAGACACTATGGGGGTCATTCTGACCCTGGCGGTCATTGACCGCCAGGGTCAACGACCGCGGGAGCACCGCCAACAGGCTGGCGGTGCTCCCAAGGGCATTCTGACCGCGGCGGTATGGCCGCGGTCAGAAACGGAAAACCGGCGGTCTCCCGCCGGTTTTCCGCTGCCCTGAGGACTCCTCCATGGCGGCGCAGCTTGCTGCGCCGCCATGGGGATTCCGACCCCCTCACCGCCATCCTGTTCCTGGCGGTTGTGACCGCCAGGAACAGGATGGCGGTGAGGGGTGTCGTGGGGCCCCCGTAAGAGGGCCCCTAAAAGATTTTCAGTGTCTGCCACGCAGACACTGAAAATCGCGACGGGTGCTACTGCACCCGTCGCACCCTTCCCACTCCGCCGGCTCCATTCGGAGCCGGCTTCCTCGTGGGAAGGGGTTTCCCGCTGGGCTGGCGGGTGGCCTTCTGGCGGTCGCCCGCCAGCCCAGCGGGAAACACGGAATAACCGCGGCGGTCTTCTGACCGCGTAGCGGTATTCTGTTGGGGGAACTTTGGCGGGTGGCGGGAAAGTTAGAATCACCCCCTATATTTGCCCATGGTGATGAAGAAATCACCTTTTTCTGTATCATGATTGGATGATGTATTTTCACGCCTTTGTGGTTTTCATGCATAAAAGTTTTGGCAGATGTTTCTCTTATCGAACATGTTATTTGGTAACTCTTTGCCCCATGAATTCATAAGGACAGCCGCGCATGAAACTTGACTTTGCCTGTGTGTCTTTATTTAGCTTTGACACTGGTGTGGAGATTGATTTTTCTGTATTGACCTGTAGTCCCAGTTTTGCCAGAAGAGATGTTGTAGTAGGGTAGTCTTTTTTGCCTTGTCTAGAGAGTCAGCCCTTATTAGCCAGTCGTCCAGGTGTGGATAAACCAAAATACCTTTTTTCCTTAGATGTGCCGCTACCACTGTCATGCATTTGGAAAAAGTTAGAGGAACGAACTTTAGGTAGAAAGGAAGTACAGCGTACAGATAGTGGTGCGTTCCTACTACAAATTTCAGGAACTGCTTGTGACGTGTGATAGGGAATTATTGGAATGTGAAACTAAGCGTCTTGGAGGTCTACTGCTCAAAGACAATTGGTCTTTCTTATGTGTGGGAATATTAGGTGCAGTAATAGTATTCTGAATTTTTCTTTCTTTATAAATTTGTTGAGGAGCCCGAGATCCAGTATTGTCTAAAAATTATTGGATTTATTTTTCCTTTGGACAAGAAAGTATCTGAAGTAGACCCCTTGGTTCTTCTGATGTAGTGGGACTTTTTCTACTGCTTTTTTTTCTGCAGTAGAATGGATGTTTCCTACTTGAGGTTATTTAAATGGGCTGTTGGCGACTTGCTGTGGAGGGACTGATGGCTGAGTGTTTGTGAAGCAAAGTGCATATCAACTTTGAATGATGATTAAGGCCCATTTGTCTGTAGTTATGTTTTTCCACTCTTCCTGTAAATATTTCATCACTTCCCCCATAGGAGTAGGAAACTGTGCGGGGGTTGCGTGCCTTTCATTGTTTTGAATGAGAAGAGTTTTTGCCCTTGATCAGCGAGGGCTTATGTGGAGAAGATGATCTTCTCTCATAGCGGCCCTGGTATGGTCTTGAGCCTGTCTTTGTTGTTTCAGATACTGGTATGGCCACCCATGGGTTTGAACTCTATGGTAGTAATATCACCTGTCCCTGGGCTTGTACTGTTGTTTAAGGGACTTCTTTTGTACTTCCAGGCCAACTGCTTTAAGTGTTCCAGCTTCATTCTTCACACAAAGCAATTTCTCCTCTGTATGTTGTCCAATAAGAGAGGAACCAGAAAAGGGTAAGTTGGCAATCTTCAATTGTGCATCTGGCTTTAAAGATGAAATCTTAGCCAAGATGTACGCCGGAGTGAAATGCCATGAGAAAAGGCAGTGGCTGAAACCTTTACCAAGTCCACTGCAGCACTGATTGACTGGTTTGAGATTAGGTAGCTCTCATTAATCACCTCAAAGTAATCTTGCTGCCTGTGAGTGGGCAGGTCATCCATTCTTTTACTTTCTCGGTCCGGTGGTTCTGTGGTTTCCAGACCCGAGACATGTCTTCTTCGTACCACTGTAAAATGATGGAATCTGTTTAGGATCGGATTTAAGAAATACAGGATCCTGTTGCAGGGTTTTGTATTTTTTTCAACAGCCTAGGTTGGCAGATTTTAATGTGGCTGGATTCAAGAACTTTTCTTGAGTAATGTCTATGAGACCTGGAAGCAGAGGAAGAAGAGGTCATGGGGTAAGTCTAGGTTGCAGGGTCTCCAAGATCACAGACACTGTAGGTTGAGGAGTGTCAAATGGGATGTTAAGTTTAGATGCTCCTCTTACTAGGGCGTCTTGAAACGTGATGATATTGTCCACTGGTGAAACACTAGTTGGAGACTGAGCTGGTGAAATCAGAGTATATGATGTAGTAGAAGTTGTATCAGGAGATCTTGTCCTTGATCTCGTTGAAGGAGCCATGGTTCTTTTGGGAGACTGTGTTCTAACGGGGAATGGAGTCTTCCACTTCCGAACTGGTGTCACAGATGTTGTCCTGGAAAACTATTGCACTGGAGACAGATTCAAAAGTTGTAAATGAAGCTGCACAGGGTCATTAGATCGAATTATGGTTCAAGTTGGTGGGAGACCCGTATTTTATTCGGGAGATAGAGGCTCAAACGCTGCAATGATCCTGACCAGTGAGAAGAGGAAGAAATCTCCATTTGAGTGATTCTGGATCTCGAGAGTGCAGTTATCAACGTCATACATATCTTTTTAGGCATAGCCGGAGTCTTGGGTGTAGAGATATCTCTTTGACGCAGAGTGAGACTTTGTCTTCAATGTTGATTGATGGGATTATGATGCTGAACGGTGTGACCTTAACGTCAAGTGATGGGATTTTGACGTCAATCGGTAAGACCTTGACGTCAAGTGATGTGACTTCATTGTTGACTGTGATTGCTACGGCCCTGCTGAGATGGGTCTTCAGCATTGTAGGAAGTCTAGCCCCAATCTTGACATCGAACTGTGATGGTGATGGAGTACTATCGATGTTGAGTCTTCCTCCAAAGGTGAACAGAATGGAGCCAAACCTCTCAATGGCCAAGTCAATGTCTTTCACATCAGTGAATTACATTGATGGGAGTGATGTCAGTGCCCATGCCGAGAGGGAGACCTTTTTGGACTCATATCTCCTTTTGTGGGAGTCTGTACCTGCTCTCTGCCCTTTTTCTGGAGACTGGTGTGAGGAAGAACTCACCAGAGGTGTTCTGATATCCTGCCTGAAGGAGCTGGAAAAAAGAACTTCTGCACCCACAGGCAAACTGCCACTGCTATACATTGTGGGATGGGTGCCTCTGGGGTCCTTAAAGGTACAGGTTATTTTCTAAGCATTGCAGTGTTAGTCTACCAGGCTGTCTTTTCCTCCTCAGGCTGTTTCTGGTTATGGGCAGCCTTTCTGTCCATGACAATGTGTTGTGTCAAATAAGGCCTTTTTAGTATATACAACCTGCTATTCTCCTCCATCATTCTCCAGGAAAATACATCTCTGACAGTCAACACTGGTACTATAAGGGAAATGACTTCCAGTGATGAACACTATGAAGATATTTTCCTAGATTCTTAATATATAGAAGGTGTAGTGAATCCATTTTAGTTACCGAGTGGGCACAAGAGACAGCTTAGCCATCGGCATACAGGCCTGTTGCCCTTCTTACCTACTAACCTTTCTCCTACTTAGTATGCTTTGTTTATTTCAGGTATTTTTTTTTTAGCACTTTGCAGCTGCCTACATTTCATAAGAAATGTTTAGCTTTTGCTTATCAGTGCCATTCTGAGAAGACATCATTATCAGTTATGTACGTAGGTATTGTCATCATGTCCCTGTCTCACTTACATTTGACTGGAACATAATGCACACTTGTTAGGGTTGTTTATGTAATTGCAGACACAAGTGTGCCACACTATCCGTTGTTTAGGAACATACCTGCGTCAGGGATCCCATATGAGCCGTGGACAAGGTTATTAGCGGGGTTCCTTCCGGGTGCCATTTACGCTGAACGTTACCTTGTTTCAGAACTCAGCCTTTGTGCTTTCACCGAGTCTGATCTAGAGACCTCATTCCAAGGTAACGAGGGATGGAAAGTGCTTCTCATGGAAATGGTACTGACAGATTAGGGTTTATCACACCTAGCTCTTGCTAGGGTAGAGATTAGGGGCCAAATGTAGCAAAGGGTTTTAACCCATTCTCTGTCTATGGGAAAATGTGTTCGTACATATGGCCCTAGGCTCTCTTTGCTAGGAATTGCATATCTTATGTTTATTGCAATTTGGTGGGGGTTTTCATATTCACAACTCACATCTTCACGATTTTGCTTTTATTATTGCTCATTATCCTAATCATTGCAATTCATGCATTTTACCGTAGATTGCAGTCTTTTCAATAAATATATTGAACATTTTCCTGCATCTCCTTCATTGCCTAAGTGTGTATGAGACTTATTGCTAACAAGAGAAAAGGGTAACTTCCATTCCACCACGACTCCCCTGACAAGTCTCTTCTAGAGTCCATGTATAAGGCTGCCAGAAATCACCTTTACTATGAGTTTTGGTGAGGTAATGCTTGTGAGCCGGGAGGGTTGGGCCGACATTTGCGACTTGTTGTAGGAATGCCTTAGTCGCCAACAAACAGAAGTGCTGCCACCCCTAAACCAGCAGTCTCGCTAAGAAGTGAGAGTCCAACTACGACATGGCACCACCAACTATGGTGTTTTGGCACTCATTTACATATAGCCTGAGTATCTCTGTCTCACACACAGCAGGCACCCACAGTACCATGATATGGAGACGTCCATGGTCTTAGGGGTAATCCTCCTCAACTGAATAGGGAACACCTATATGGGCTGTAGGTTGTTCATGCTTGAACAACCTGAAAATTATATTCCCCATTCGATGTTCCTTCTCTGTACCCATTATTCAACATGTCTAATGCCATAGACATTCCAGAATATGTAAGACATGCAATAACACAATGTCTAGTAACCCATGGCTTAGCAGATGAGAGTGGGGATGTCACATTCATCGTGGAAGCTCAGGAGGCTTACCAAACAGAAACATTCTATACCTGGGTCATTTTTCCTGAAGAAAACACTACAACTTATACATTTCACACATATCAAATCGCGAATGTACTGCAGCAGTACCAGGCTTACCAGTATCTAGAGATACCTCTGTCTTATCAAGAACATCAAAACTGGTTCAATGGCACCCTACCACATGTAATACAAACCATGAGATTAGGTCCCTTAAGCAATGATGGACCAACGTGGCACATGTTTGCCATGTACACACCACATCCTGGCATACAGGCAATGCAAATAGCTGACATACGCACACTTTATAATGAGTTAGTAGCACTTTATAGCCAGCTAGTACAGTTTGCTATGCGGACCTTGAATACCGCCGCAGCACAGGTTACAGCAGCTGGTCACCAATTGGCCGTTACTAGGATTAACCCACACAAAAGCAAGGCGCCCACTGAACGTGAGAAAATTCCGTTCTAGATAGCACAAAAAACGAACTAGCTGGAAGCAGTGTTTCCCCATTTGGGATTCCAAGATAAACATAGAATTCTCACAATGTGCTTGCCATTCAAAATGGTTCTCTCGGTGGACGATTGCACTACATGGGGTACAGTCTTTGTTGCAATTTACACAACCACGCATGGTAGCCCAACACTTGCCAACTTATTGAAAGTGTTAAAACAGATACAAAATTAACATGGGGCTGCTCCAGCCCTGGATTCGGGGATGAAACTGATGCGCAATTTTGACACAGTCTCCTCAATAATGTTAACTAACATTAAAGGCGAAGCGGTAGCGTTGGCTATACACTAGATGCTCTGGGAGATTCCACAGTTAGAACAGGAGCATCAGCTACTGAAAATGATTTCCGAAATCTATATCAGTATAGGATGGGATAGTTTGGGGGTCAAGCCGAAAAAAACTTTAAACTCAGAGTACCACCCCTAAGGAAGGTACTAAACAAGCACAAGTGGGTTCTAAAAAACACTGGCATAAACAAAAACAAAATAAAGAAAAAAGTCAGAGAGCAGACTCTCCACATCCAGAGAGCTCCGAAAGGAGATATAGGCGGTCATTCTGACCGCGGCGGGCGGCGGTTGCCGCCCGCCATGCGGTTACCGCCGAATGACCGCCCCGCGGTCAAAAGACCGCGGCGGCCATTCCAACTTTCCCGCTGGGCCGGCGGGCGACCGCCTAAAGGCCGCCCGCCGGCCCAGCGGGAAAGCCCCTGCAACGAGGAAGCCGGCTCCGAATGGAGCCGGCGGAGTTGCAGGGGTGCGACGGGTGCAGTGGCACCAGTCGCAATTTTCACTGTCTGCAAAGCAGACAGTGAAAATCTGTATGGGGCTCTGTGAGGGGGCCCCTGCACTGCCCATGCCAGTGGCGTGGGCAGTGCAGGGGCCCCACGACACCCGTTCCCGCCATCCTGGTTCTGGCGGTGAAAACCGCCAGAAACAGGCTGGCGGGAAGGGGGTCGGAATCCCCATGGCGGCGCTGCAAGCAGCGCCGCCATGGAGGATTCCCTGGGCCAGGGGAAAACCGGCGGGAAACCGCCGGTTCCCCTTTTCTGATCGCGGGTTTACCGCCGCGGTCAGAATAGCCCAGGAAGCACCGCCAGCCTGTTGGCGGTGCTTCCGTGGTCCCCGGCCGTGGCGGTCATGGACTGCCAGGGTCGGAATGACCCCCATAATCTCAGAAGTAGAGAAACTTTAAAGACTTCTGACAGATATACTGGTACGCGTCCCTCTCGTTCCTTTCAGGACACACTGGACAAATGGAGTGAGAGAGCGGGTCAGTCAGAGCAGCGCACCGACTACGTGAAGCAGAAAAAAGACTCACAGCGTTCTTCAGACAAGAAAGAGAACAAATCTCCCGAGCAGAAGCTCCAATTTAAAAAGGTGACTGCAATCACAATTAAACATGCCAGCAATGTTGAGGATGTTTGTTAAAGAACAAGACATGGGCAGAGACTCTGCCAGACAGCACAGAAGAGGTCACAATTTGTTGCCAGTGTCTGAAAGATCATCTGGGTGTAACAGCAACAACTGACTTTCTCGTAGTCAAGACTGCAGACCGGCGCATCTTCCCATCCAACAGGGTTTATGATTTAAGTATCCAAATTGAGAGATATAGAGTGCACTATTAGTGTAATTTTTTGGGAAGAACTTAATTGTGATATCCTATTGGCAGAAAAAGACTGGCCACCCGAGCTCCCACATGGGAAAGATGTAATTTTGCCTTCTTTCTCAAATTGTGTTCCGGATGTGGTAAAGGAAGCCTATGCTGTTGACTGGGCTTTGGCGCAGGCACCCACACTGTACTGCAACCACGTAGGATGGGATGAGGATTCCGCTTACCATGTAATACCTATTAGGTCTACACCCCAGCCTCAACCCCAATATCCAGTCAAACATTGGGCTAAAGCCACAGTGAAGGAGATCCTCACTCAACTCGAGTACCAGGGAGTAATAAAGCCCTGTGTCTCTGCACAAAATAACCTGTTATTCCCCGTTGCAAAAACCAGACCATTCATATAGAATAGTCTTAGATTATAGACACTTAAACAACTACACACAACACATATGTGATACAAAATGCACACAGCACTGCACTAATTAACAACATAGATTGTAAGAAATACAAAACAACCTTGAATATTTTCAATGGTTTTTTCTGCCAGAACTTAGGGCATGAAAGTCGGGACCTGAGTGCATTCTAATTTGGGTCACAAAAACACTTTTGTTGTTTGCCCCAGGACTATAAGAACAGCCCAAGGTTGTTTTCTGCTCGTGTAACATAAAAAATGCATGATATTGATGCTGAGGCGTTGTCCTATGGGGATGGTATCTATCTCATAGATGACGACTTCGACATTCATCTTGCCAGGGTCAATCAGATCGTCTTAAGATTCGCCACCTTGGGCTAAAAATTAAATTAAAAAAAACTAAAATAGCCTTTCTCAGTGTATTGTTCCTGGGATAGGTGCTATCAGATGAAGGCAAGAGCCTGGCCCTGCACTTCTGAGAAAAATGCATTCAACTTCAACCACCAAATACCATCAAGAAACTGCAGTCATAATTTGGTTACTTTAACTTTGGCAGAATTTATATTCCAGATTATGCACAATACATAAAGCTACTCTATGATTTAATTCACCCAAATTTTTCAAGCAAACACTGGACAGTTGAACACACGCGGTTGCAGAAAGACATGCTAGAAGCAAAACACTTACACACATGTGACAACAAAACAAATTTGGTCTTTAGAATAATTGCTGGTGCCATCTGATTCACCTATGTCACCGTTAATGAGGGCGGCACAGTGCCTAAAGCATACAAATAACATTTGTACTCAAACACAGAGCAATGCTTTGCACCCACGTTAAAAATTCTGTCTCCTGTACAGATGGCTGTCATAAAGGAGAAGCCAACTGCCCAAGGGAAACGCATTCTTATCGTTACCCAAGTGCCGGCCTTAGAGGCTGTCACCAAAGCAAGCATTCCTAACGCTTAAGCGTTACATCCACGTTGGATTCAATGGGCAACCTCCCTGACTGCCACTGATGTGGACTACATTTTTGACCAAAAATTTCGAAAAAAGAATTTTTCCAGTACGAACAGGAGTACCCCCGCACCAACTAATATTTTGCCTTTTGACAGATACCAAACTGTCATTTACGCTGACAGTTCAGAACAACCAGCTGTAGGTACAAAACATTAATACGCAGCCGCTTGAATGATGAGGGAAGGTGTATTCCACGCTCAAAATACCTACATGCAGACCCTGGGGGACTGCACAGCGCAGTTGGCTGAGCTTAAAACTCTTATCTTGGCGCTGGAACATACGGGTCCAGAACAGTTCATATTGATTGTGTATGATTTGTGTTACTGTGTCCATTTCTACATTGATCTCAATCATTGGGGGTTGAACGGGTTCAGAGACTCACAGGGTAACACCATAAAACATAACTCTGTGGGGAGGGTAGCTGATCGAAAGGATAAACTACCAGATCGTTAAGTAGTACATACACCGGGCCATCAACGTGTAGGAGTACACATTGTAGGAAATACTTTGGCTGATGAAGCAGCCAAATCAGCAGTAGCTACGGCTTCTGTTGCTGCAGGGACCCATTCTGATACGAGATTGGATAATGAGATTTAGGCCTCAGAGAAAGCATCAGCTGAGGGCAAGCCTCTTCCTGAAGCATATCCTGCAAAATATTCCTACCATATCAGTGCACAGAATGTTGCCTTTACAACAATTCCTGGAGTGGGAGATTGAATGATTACCAACCAAGACCAGAGATTTGTTCTCATCAAAGCAGCGCATGAGGGTGCTGCATCTGCTCATGCTGGTGTAGCGGTCACAATATTACTTTTACAGAAACGCTTCTGGTGGCCGGGTCTATGTAAACAGACCAAGCAATATGTCCTCTGCTGTGACATTTGCAAACAAAGGGCTCCAACATCAAACGCCCACTGGAGACATCCCTCTTAGTGTCCAATAGGCCACTATGATGTGTGAACCTGGACCATTGTAGTCCCTTACAACCTGGTGGCGCATACAAATACATCTTAGTCGCTGTTGATTCTTGTTCTAGATTCCTCTGAGCATGGCCACAGTGGTCAGCTGATGCTCAAACTGTTATTAAAGACTTGCTGGTTTTTATCGGTACATATGTGGATGCAGCATTCCACTCAGACCAGGGCCCTGCTTCTGCCTCTAGGGCAGTGGTTCCCAACCTTTAGACAACTGTGGACCCCCCACGTTATCATTACTGGAGCATGGGGACCCCCACTGAATCTTTATCGGTGCCTGGAGAGCCCCCACTGAGTCATTACTGAAAGCTGGGGACCTAATCTGTAAATATTACTTAATTTTCTAAGCAGTCGCGGACCCCCTGAGGAGGCTTTGCGGACCCCCCAGGGGTCCCCGGATCACAGGTTGGAAACCACTGCTCTAGGGCATGCAGGGACACCATGAGCACAATGGGTGTTGAACTCCATTACTCTTCCTCATATCATCCAGTGTGTAACAGTGTTGTGGAAAAGAGGAACTGTGACCTAAAGCAGCCCTTAAAAGCAAGAGTATTAGGTTCAGGCCGCAGTTGGCTTCATCACCGATAAGGGGTCCACAGAGCACTGTATAATGTGCCTCTTTGGGATACCTATGCATGTCCCAGATCTAGATGGCCCTGGTATGGTGGTGGCAGACACACCATTTGACATAAATGAACATCTCACAGTCTTACAGGAGCTTCAACAATTTTAAGATGACAATTCATCCACCAGTGCCGCCACCTTAGGAATAAGGGATTTTCCAACAACATCCACAGGCTGGATTCCTAAAGTTGGGGATATGGTTCATGAGAAGATTGCTGTGAAGAAGGAATTTGGCCAATCTTTCAGAGTACCGGTTCGAGTCTTGGGAATTCAAGGTACCTTAACACTCATTCTACCACCGCTGCCAGGTTCCAAAGGGAACAGATTCGTCTCCATTGACAACATCAAATTGCACCATGTGCCAGGTCCTGCACAGTACACCCCGAGGTCCCTTGGGTAGTTCCCAGTCCCCTCTCACTACCCAACAGGATATACCTCTTCAAAGAATAAACGTTTCTGAATATACCAGTATGTACAACAATGTTACCAATGCCTCCTCGAGCATGGGGAGGGTAGAGAATGAGCTTCTGCTAATTCCTGTTACCATTTCACCAACATAAACTGTCCAAGATGTGGCTATATATTACTTAACTGCAGTGCAAACTGACAACATCACCTACTATGAACCTCCACATAAAGTGGATCCATCCACCAGCAATGCACCAGCTCCTGTGTTTTCACAGACTGCTTCTGGTTACTTCATCGATCAATATGACTTTCCTTCAACTTCATCTAAAACTACAACTGAAACTCTTTCACAAACATGTAAGCTGTACATATGGTTTAACAATAACTATCTGGTCTATCCATGGTGTTATCTGTGGACACTACTGACACTGCTTGCCTTTCTGTTATAGATTGGTTTTGTGACTGTTTTCTTTCTCCTCATAAATGGTCATTATCTTCCTGAATGCTCTGCTCTTGAGCCAGTGGATGAAGTTTCAACACCATATCTCTCCTCACATAAGGTCCGAAGAGGCTTGCCCCTTGTGAACATTTCAGCAGTACCAATTTCTGACAGTACCATTTGATATACATGGGCCTACTGAGGTTCTCCAAATTCCTTATGTATTTAAGATTTCAATGACTGATGTAATTGAACTTAGTGTTGTTTTCAATGACTTGGATAAAAAAACAGTTGATTCTATGCTGTATGAACTGCAGGATTACAATGTATTTGAAAGTGAAGATGTGTATATGAACACAGCAAATTGTGTGGAAATGTTCTGTTATCATCATTGGGGACATTACTTTCTGCACCAAGCTAACAGACCTAGAGCAGTATTTAATTACACACAATGGGAACACTGTTCAACTCCACCTGTGGGGATCCCCAAAACATATGTAGATACATTTGCATATTTATCTGGGCATGGCACTACAAATGCAGATTCATATTATTTTAAATTACCACCTTCTCAAATGCAGAAAATTTTGCTAACTGACACCAAATTAATCTATTCAGATTCCTTTGTTTCCCGGCTTACTATTAAAGGTTATGAATACTGGAAGAACACTATTGATGTGCAAAGTGTTTGGGGAACACAAGATTGGCAAATTCAGGGTAGGGAGGCTTTGTTTAGAGCGCACCTTATTCCTGTACAAATGATATTTTAAAATGACACAGTTCAACAAACATCCTGCTTAGTGTTAGCAAAAATAAAAGAAATGAACATGCCCAGGATCCACACACCGACAAAATTCACCAATTGGCAAAAATACTTAAGTGTCATAGAAGAAGAACTGAATGCTTGGGTCAAGAATGGTACCTTTAATCCACACTTTCAAGTCCCAGTGGGTGGTTATTTTGGCCTTTAAACACAAATGGATGTCAGGCACGTTTTGTTAATTCCTCAGGGGGTTTCAGGGGCCAGATCCTCGCTATGTTTCTGGTCGATACTCTGGTATAGTTACTACGTACATGTGGGAAAACAGTGCCAACAATAGTTACATGCTAACATCTTAGCAGCAGTTAAAGAACATCTTAGTCTCCTATAAAAGGAAGTAGAATTGCAGGATTTCTTGCTAGGTCCAAGAAGACCCTGCTCTAAACTATTCCTGTATGCCATGTAAAATGAGACTTGGAAGCTTTCTCATATGGACATGGCTGCACGTTTAAGGCAAATAGATAAGGAAAATATGGAAAAGGTTTTAGCTGTTGTCAATAATGGCATGAATTCTCTATCCAACATAATATATGCCCTTAATAATATTGTGTCATCTTCAATTGACATCATTCAGAATGACATGTCCCTTTTACAATACAGGCAAAGTCAGCCGTGTTCCATCCATCATGCAGTTGAGTTGGGCAGTGCAGATTCTGAAAAATGTCTGCGTCCCTTGGAAAAACATAAACAGTAGTGAATTGTTTGCTGCTTTAATTTGTCCAGGGAGCAACATATAATGGTTAAATAGGAAGCAAGTTACATTATGCTTAACATTGAAAAGTTAGAAAAGCTGCCTTTCACTGTAGCAGAGACACCATCAACAGTATGCCTAGCACATGGGATTATAAATCTGTCAATTTCTGTCACGGTTTCGGGTGGGTGTGATCAGGACTCTGGTTGGGACACCCCTTGAGGTCACCGAATAGCCTAAAGAGGTAGTATACTGGGGCAGAAGAGCAGCTAAAGGCATACACGGAAAGGACAGCTATGGAGAGGCACAGGAAAGTAAAAGCAGAGCAACCCTTGTGTGAACAAACAGGATCAGATTACTAATGGACAAACACGCTGGGGTTGTACACAGAGTAAGGTGCAGAACCTCCCACAGTGACAGGGAATGTCAATGCCTCTGTGCAGTTTTGCTCTTACAGATAGTCACCCTGCTAGCCCCATAGAAAGGAGGCAGCAGAAGTGATTCTTTCTCTGGACCCTAGAGCACAAACAAGGACAGTACTTACATACACAAGACACGCACTTGTGGGTCCAGCTGGAAACACAGTGGCGATTCCTGAGAAAACAGCAATAGCACACTGTCACTGTTAGGCACAAAAGACAACGTATAACACTAGACAAGGATGGGGGCTGGAATTGCCTCCTGGAAACCAGGAGCCAACCCCAGTACAAAGGAGGATACTTATACAATGGTGAAGACTGATAGAACACTCACCAGACACAAATAACCAAGAAGAAACTGAAACAGAAGGGAACAAACTAAGAGGCAGAGACAAGAACTGGGAACTGGCTCAGGCTGAAGCAAAGTCAGGACTAGGAATTAAAAACTGGGCGTAAACTTCTGGCTGGAACAAACAGAGATAGGACTGGGAAACTGAGAGCAGGCTCTGGCTGGAACAGGCAAGGACAGGGCTGGAATATAGGGTGTAGGAATAAGCAGAAAACAGGACTGGGAAACAGAGATCAGGTTCAGGCTGAAACAAGGCAGGAGCAGGACAGAGAAACGGGGAGCAGGCTCTGGAAGAAACAAACAGGTACAAGGCTAAGAGATAGGTAGCAGACTCTGGCTGGAACAATCAGGAGCAAGGCAGAGAAACAGGAAACAGGATAAAGCTGGAACAGAACAGGAACAAAACTGGAACACCATCCGAGAAGGGGTCTATAACACAAAGGAATCGAACTCCAATGCACAACGGGGATCTTGAGGAAATGGCTGCTTATAAGGAGTTCCAAGCTGGGCTGCACAAGAGAGGTCTCAGGTGTGTGTAGTTTCAGATACTTGCAAGTCCTGGAGGAGAGGATCCGGTGAAAAGGAGCAACTGGACTAATCCCATAGAAAACAATAGGAAACAGAATCTGGGCTTTCCTGACTACCAGGCTGAGCATTATGGGATTTGCAGTCCCAGGAAGCAAATGTAGTACTACACAAGCATACCATGGCCATAAGAGAAACAAACCAGAGTCAGCAAGGAACTCTAGATAACTGTTCAAGGTGATTCCCAGGCTTCCAACAGTCCCCGTACAGCGCCCCCTAGAGATGGGACGACCGAGTCGTAACAGTATACCACCCCCCACCAGTCTGCTCAAGAAGAGAAGGTGATCCTTTGGCTGAAAAAAGTTGAAGAGGAAAAGCCACAGCAAGAAAATCCAACACCAATCTTGGTGGATAGGTTTACAGTCCTGCCACAGGTGAATCTTCCAATGAGCAAAGCGTGTATTAATACCCATATGGGCTCTGACTTCTTTCCTCTTTATTGTTCGATTGATATGGGAGGAGTGAATGGAGTTGGTTTCTGGTGAAGTGGATTCCAGAGCCAGGAGATCTGGAATGGCATTATGGGTGGTATTCTTTAGGACATTAGTTTCCTGTTCAGTACTGTCTTCTTTGGAGGAGATAGTTGGCGTATTAGTAACTGTAAGGTCTGTAACTGCTTCCGACAAGCAGGATATGTCTGTTTCTGCAGCAGTATTTGCATTGATTGTGGTCTGAGGCTTGCAAAGCATAGAGACTTGGGAGACATAGGTAACTGGTGTTCTCAAGGTAAACATGAAAAAGTCAGAATTTTCTTTAGTTTTGGATGACTTCGGAGTATCAATTACAGGATCAACAAGAGTTTTTAAGTCTTTAGAAACTGGATTAACATCTGAAAATGTGCAAGTGTTCCCTGTTTAAATTGTATTGGTGATTGGTTTATCCATGATTGGCCTGGTTGACTTACTAGTAAGTCCCTACTAAAGTGCTCTATGTGTGCCCAAGGCCTGTAAGTCAAATGCCACTACTGGGCCTGCAGCACTGATTGTGCCACCCATAAGAGTAGCCCTGTAAAAATGTCTCAGACCTGCCACTGCAGTGTGGGCAGTTTTAAACTGCCAGTTCAACCTAGCAAGTACACCCACTTGCCAGGCCCATACCGTCCCTTTTACTACATATAAGTCACCCCTAAGGTAGGCCCAAGGCAGCTCCATGGGCAGGGTGCAGTGTATTTAATAGGTAGGAAATGTACTGGTGTGCTTTACATGTCCTGATAGTAACATACTACTAAATTTGTTTTTCACTGTTGCAACGCATAGCTCTCCCATATGGAAACATGGAGATTGCCTTTAAATATAATTTAAGTGCAGTTTCCTTCTGGGAGCAGATAGAGATGTGGAGATTGGGGTTTCTGAACTCACATTTCAAAAATACATCTTTTGGTGAAGTTGGTTTTTGAACTGTGAGTTTGAAAATGCCACTTTTAGAAAGTGGGCATTTTCTTGCTTAACCAGTCTGTGCCTCTGCCTGTCTGCTGAATACATCTCTGGGGCAGGATGACAGTTGGGCTTTTTGAGTATTCACTCTAGACAGTCACACAAAGGGAGCTGAGGTGTGCCCTACATATTTGGATGGGTCTTCCTGAGCTAGAGTGGTGGGAGAAGCTGACACTTGCACCTGAATAGGACTGTGCCTATCCTTACACAAAGCAGTCTCGAACACCCTGGCGTGTGCCTGTGACCATGGAAGGAAAGGCAGAGTCTTGTGCCCTACAAAGACTTTCATTTGCAGTTTGCCTACTTTAAAGACAGAAATGAGTATAAGTACTGGACTTCTGAGATCACAACTTTAGAAGCCTTCTGTACTGAGGACATTCTGACAGGACGAAGAGGTGGATATTGTAGGAGGAACTGACTAGACTTTGCTTTCTACATCCTACTTCCAGAGGTTCTCCAATGGCTTGCTTGATTTTACCTCCTGTAAATAAGTCTCAGGGACAGCAAAGACTTCACCTGCCGTCGCCTGTGATCTCTTGCTGAGAGTCCTGATTTGCCAAGTGGTGCCAAATCCAGACCCAGGGCCCTTGGAAATGGAAGCTGGTGACCTGAAGTAAAATAAACGCACGAGGTCGTTGCGGCAGAAAAATCAATGCAGCGCCTGCACCGCGGCTGAAAAATCAACGCAACACCTTTTTTTGTGGCTGCGAAATCGACGTATCACCTGCTTCAGCACAGATCCATTGTTGCTGTGCTTCTGGATTTTCCACGTATCATCCCTTGGTGTCATTTTCATAATTGATGCTGCACCTCAGTAAGGAATCAGTGAATCAGTAGCCCGTCGGGAAAAAATCCATGCATCACACGGCAGGAAAAGAATTGCGCATCGCAAACTTGGCAAGAAAAGAATCCATCTGTTGCCGGTCCAGCGGGGCAATAATCGACGCATCGCTTGTTCTTCTGATGTACCACCTCCTTTGCGGCCCGCATCATTTTTTTTCTTGATGCATCCAAGGTACTGTGTGTTATAAGGATACAACCACTGATTTTTCAGGATTAAGACACTTTTAAACCTTTAAAAAGTGATACCTTTATTTGTGTACGTTGGCTTTTTGTCGTTTTAGTCTTGGTTTACTCAGATAAATATTGGCTATTTTTCTAAACTGGTGCTGAGTACTTTTGTTTTGTTTTCACTTTGTTACTTTGTGTGTACAAGTACTTTACACATTGCCTCTGAAATTAGGCTGACTGCTTGTGCCAAGCTAACAAGGGGGTGAGCAGGGGTTATCTGAGCTGTGTATCTCTCTTACCCTGACTAGAGTGAGGGTCCCTACTTGGACAGGGTGTAAACTGACTGCAAACTAGACACCCCATTTCTATATATCTATTCATATACATTTGAAATTGTAAGCATTCACGTGTAAACCTTTAGGTAAATAAATGTTAATAGAACTACCTAGTAGCAATATCGAGTTGACTGAAAAATATTTGAACTTAATATGAATAAAACACCTCTATATAAAGAGGCTCACCTTATTGAAATAGATTACATAAAACTGCCTGTCCTATGACTGCATCGATTTCCTGCGCCGATTCCAGGCAATAGTGCTGTGTGAACGTGTGGGTGTACTTCCACGTCGCAGCACAGCATATCTTCCACGTCGCAGCACAATATATCTTCTCTGGAACGCCAGCAAACAGAGCAGCTGAGGTAGCTTTCGATCTTGTTGAGTGTGCCTTAGCTTTTGCTGAGCGTGGTTTTCCAGCTTTGCTGTGGCAAAAATGTATGGTGGCAGAAATCCATCTTGTGATGGTAGCTTTAGTGACAGCCGTACCCTTCTGAAAGAGTCTGTAGGAGACAAACAGCTTATCAGATTGCCTAATTGCTTGATATGGTGTAGGTAAAATTTAAGACAGCTCTTACTGTCCAAGTCGCAAAGAGATCTTTCAGCTGGAGATTCCGGATTTGGGAAGAAAGTGCATTAGGTTCATTGAGGTGAAACTGCGATGGAACCTGGGTAATAAACCTTGGATTTGTTCTGAGAAGTACATAATCATCAGTGAAAAGCAAAAACGGTTCCTGAATTGTAAATGTTTGGATCTCACTGACCCTTCTAGTAGATGTGAGGGCAAACAAAAGAGCGACCTTCCATGTAAGGAATTTCAGATTGTCTTCTGAAAGTGCTCGAATGGAGGCTTCATGAGCTGAGATAGAACCACGTTGAGATGCCATTCTGTTGGAGCTCATATTGGAGGAAAGACTCTGAACAATCCTTTCATGAATTGTTTGACTATCGTAGTCAAACATAGAGAGGGAGAATGAATAGAACGTTTGTATCTTTAAATCGCAGCTAGGTGAACTTTCACAGATTTGTGAACAGAGCCTGATCTGGCTAGCTAAAGTAGGTACGGTAAAATCTGCTCCGGTGGTGCTTCCAAGGGATGTAGGTTAGATTACTGACAGTATAAACAGAATCTTTTCCATTTCAACCTGTATGTCTTGTTTGTTGGTTTGGCTCTTGCATTGGCTAAAATGTCTCTACAATCTTGAGAGATATTTACATCTCATAATTTGCTGGATTCAGAAGCCATGCGTGTAATTGGAGAGAGACTGCTTCTGGGTGCAAAATGTGGCCTTCATTCCTCAATAGGGTTTGGATTTTGGGTAGATGGATGGAACTGGTTTCCGAGAGTACAGGAGATCCGTAAACCAATGCTGCCCGGGCCATTTGGGTACTATTAGAATGAGGTAGCAGTGCTCCCTCTTTATCTTGTTGAGGATTCTTGGTATGAGAGGGAACGGGGGAAAAGGGTATGCATACATCCTGGACAATCTCATTGAAAGGGCATTCCCCCTCGATCCTGGGAGTGGGTATCGACTGGCATAGAACTGGCATATGGATTTCTTGTCTGTCGAGAAGAGGTCCAACGCTGGCTTGCCCCAGCATGAGAATATCCTGTCCAGTACCAGTTGATCCAGTTCCCAATTGTGAACAACTGCCTGTAGATCTGCTGAAAGTGTCTTCTATGATATTGTTCACTTCTAATACATGTTCGGCTATGAGCCAATTCTAACGATTTTGAGCCTCTTGAGAGAGAGAGAGAGAGAGAGCGAGACTTGGTTACCTCTTATTTGTTGATATAATACATGCTGGACATGTTGTCTTTATGGACCATCATGGAGTTTCCTGCTATTCGTGGTACAAAAGCTTGCAGAGTAAAAAATATTGCTTTGAGTTCCAGACAATTGATGTGCATTAGTTTTTGCTGTGTGGACCATTTCCTCTGTATCTGTAGGCCCTGCAGATGGCCACTCCAGCCCCCCAAGGAAGCATCGGTCGTGTACTGGAGTCAGGAATGTAAGGCCTTGAGAGATATGGTTTATCTGAGACTACCATGCTAGTGTCTCCTTCATCCATGGGGTAATGCTGGTCGCGTCTTTGAAGGAGCCTTGTGATGCGATCCATTGTATCTGGAGCTCCTCTTGTAATTACCTCATTTTTAGTTGTGACAGCAGGACTTGTGACAGCAGGACTAGGTATATTGAAGAGGGGATCATTGTCAGGAGAGACTTGTAAAATCTTACAGAAACAGACTTTCTTCTGGAGATTTGCTGAGCCAACCTGAGCAACCTTTGTTGCCTATCTTGTGATAGATAGGCCTTTTTTCTGATTGTACCGAGGTTGGCACCCAAAAACGTTATGGTTTGTTTTGGAATGGTGGAAGATTTTGGGTGATTCACAAGGCAGGCTTTGGGGGCTTTAGGAGCTTGATTTGCTGTTGAGGTTGTTAGAAGCCAGTCGTCCAGGTAAGGAAACTGGAGTGGGGCTGCTACCAGGGCGAGACATTTGGTGAAAATTTGAGGAGCGGATTTTAGGCCGAAGAAAAGGACCTTGATTTGGTAATGGGTGCCAGCTATGGTGAAATGGAGATACTTGTAGTGCTTGGGATGTATGGGAATGTGGAAGTAAGTATCTTGAAAGTCCAGGGACGTGATCTAATTGCTGTTTAACAGGTAGAGGATATCTGATGGAGTAATGATACGGAAAGATTGTTTGCTCAGAAACTTCTTCAGTTTCCTGAGGTCCTGAGGTCCAAGATGGGTCTCCATTCCCCTGTCTTCTTTCTTACAAGGGAAAAGCGGCAGTAGAATCCCTTGCCTTTTTGATGAGAAGTAATCTTTTCTGTTGCACCCTCGGTCAGCTTTATTAGGGCTTCTTTCCCTGGTAAGTGAACACGAGGTGGGTGCGCTCTTTTCAGAGGATTGTTTTGTGGTTTCTGCACAAACTCCAGGGTATGGCTGGTAGTTGGCGATGTTCGCTCTAGGAAAGTCTCCTCTTTCTGGCATGGTTACCCACTCTTTTTGCCTGATGTCAGTGTGCTTAGACTGTTTTCACTTGGATCCTGCTAATCAGAACCCCAGTGATTGACTTCACTCCTCTACATTTGGTTGTCTTGGTACTACTTAGAACCCACAATTGGCATACTGCTGTACCCCTATAAGTACCTCGTAGATGGTACTTAGGTACCCAGGGCATTGGTACACCAGGATTCTCCCATGGGCTGCAGCATGTATATTGCCACCGAAGGGATCCCATGCAAACTGTGCCTGTCCTTTGCAGCCTGCGTGAAATAGTGCACGCACCCTTTCACTGCTGGTCACTACACCAGGTCACTGTAAGACATCCCCATGGTAGGCCCTGTCAACCCAAAGGGCAGGGTGCAGGTCTCATTGTGTGTGGGGACTGCTGCATGAGCAGAGGTGCACCTACAAACTCCAGTGCCAATTCCCTGGACCTCATAAGTGCGGGGAAGCCATTTTAGCTATGTACTGGCCACTGGTCCACCTGTGGTCCAGCTACATAATGGTAACTCCAAACCTGGGCATGTTTGGTATCAAACATGTCAGAACCATACCCCAATACTGATTCCAGTATTGGTGGCATGATTCTGTGCATTCTGGGGGTTCTTTAAAGGATACCCCAGTTCAGCTCCGACTAGTCTTCCAGGGTATGCCGGCAGCCCATGCTGCTGCAGCCACTCAGACACGATTCTGTCCTCCTGCTGCTTGACCAGCTCACGCAGGGAAAAGCAGAACAAAGGATTTCCTGTAGGAGAGGGGTACAACCTCCTTGTCTTTGAAAATAGGTGTTACTGAGCTGGAGAGGGGTAGTCTCCCTGCGCCACCGGACTGCTTTGAAGGGCACATTTGGTGCCCTCCTTCCATAATCCAGTTTGCACCAGTCCAGGGACCACTGGTCCCTGCTCTGGCGCGAAACGCACAAAGGAAAGGGGAGCGTCCACTCCCCTGTCCGGCTCCACCCCTAGCCTGGTGCCCAGAGCTTCTCCAAGTGGCCACTTGGTCCTGCCATCTTGGAAACAACATGGGCAGAGGCCTCTGGGAGCATCTGACTGGGTAGGCCAGTTAGCTGACGTCAGTGATTTATATTGGTGGTGGTTGACCATGCCACCAGGTACCCAGAGGCAATTCCCCTTAGGACCACTACAGCACCTACAGTGGCCAAGGTCCTCCTAGGAATCTTTTCCTGGGTTGGTTTTCTAAAGAGGTATTGTCAGTCAGAGGTGAAAACTTAATGTCTGCATACCTGAAAGCAATGTAGAAGGCTTGTGGTGCAACCTATAAATTCATCATCCCTTACCATACACAAGGAAATGATTTGGTTGAAAGGTTCAACAAAACCTTAAAAGGCATGATCATGGGACTCTCTGAAACACTGAGAAGGAGATGGGATGTGCTATTGCCTTGCCTCCTCTTCGCCTACAGGGAAATTCCTCAGAAGGGAGAGGCTATCGTCCATTTAAGCTTCTGTTTGGACATCCAGTTAGGGGTCCATTTGCCCTTGTAAGGGAGGGTTGAGTGCAACCTCTCAACCCCACCTCCTTGTACTGCCATTTGTTAAATTTTGTTTTGACCAATGACTTTGTGTTTCACCACTGCGCATATTAGTTGCTCAATGTTAACCAGTAGCACATGGTATGTTTTGTTTAGTTTAGCCGCCTATGGGCTTTGACATGGCATTAGCCATTGCTTTCTGTATTCAGTTTAGCCGCCTATGGGCTTTGACATTGCATTAGCCATTACATTCTGTATTCTGCCTATTGGCTTTGACATGCTGTATCCAGTCTAGCCGCCTATTGGCTTTGACATTGCATTCCTATTGGCTTTGACATGATGTATTCAATTTAGCTGCCTATTGACTTTGACATGCTATTAGATATTCTGCCTATTGGCTTTGACATGATATTGTATATTGCATTTTGTATTCAGCTTGGCTGCCTATTGGCTTTGACATGATATTATACATTACATTTTGTATTCAGCTTAACTGCCTATTGGCTTTGACATGATCTTATACATTGCATTTTGTATTCAGCTCAGCTGCCTATTGGCTTTGACATGATATTATACATTGCATTTTGTATTCAGCTCAGCTGCCTATGGGCTTTGACATGATATAAGACATTGCATTTTGTATTCAGCTTAGATGCTTATTGGCTTTGACATGACACTAGACATTGCATTTGATATTTAGGTTAGCTGCCCATTGCCTTTAACGTGGAGTTAGACATTGCAGTTGAGAATCCAAGCTGTATTTTTCCAAGCTGTGTTTTTGCACCAGAGAACCAAGATGTTTTTCTCACAGTAGACTAGACATGATAAGAGAGAGTACATGGGTGTTGTTTTTTCTTCGCTTGAGCTTGGGAACAGGAGTAGTCTTGGAGACCTGGCCAGTCTCCAAAAGGCTTGCTCAGTTTCCCAGGTCTGAGAGGAGGGGGCACACCTTTGTAACGAATGTAACAGGCTGCAGAGAGTCAGATTCGAATCTGCCGGACCTCGTGCTGGAGCTTGGCGCAGGCTGCCAGCAATCCCGTGTGGGTAGATGAATCTCTCTTTCTCGCGGCTGACAGGGGTCATCAGCTTGCAGACCTTAGAAAGATGAAGCTGTAGATAGTTCCCACACGGTGAAGTATTTGTTTTGCTTTGCATTCAATATCTTATAAATATAACCTGCTGTGTATATTGCAAACTGATATATTTTGTTTGATTAACGCGGACTTGAAAGCTACTAATTCGTCATTCATAAATATTGTGGTTGGGGAAGAATTAACAACAATAAAAGTCTTCTTTGACCTCAGAAGTGCATTTCTGTTGTGTTATGTTAGTGCTTAGAAACTAGATAAGAGGAAAGCACTACACTCCTCAAGCAAGACATAGTAGACTATATACTAGGCCTAAGATCTAGAATGGCAGGGTACATGAAGAGGGCAACCAAAAACCTTGAGGCCAGCCAGGAACTGCAAAAGCAGTGGCATGCACAAAAGGCTGCACTGGCTGTTTATCGGCTAGGACAGAAAGTGTGGGTCTTAGAGCCTGTGTCTCCCAGGGCACTCCAAGACACGTGGAGTGTCCCCCACAACATTGTGGAGAAGAAAAGTGAGGTCACCTATTTAGTTGACCTGGGTACCCCAAGAAGCCTCCAGAGGGTGCTTCATGTAAATCGCCTAAAGTCTTATTATGATAGAGCTGACATGACTTTGCTCATGATGAAGGGTAGGAAGAAGAGAGTGACCCTCTCCCTGACCTATTCTCCCACAACCCAGCTGATGGTTCATTGGAGGAAGTAGTTCTTGCTGAGTGCTTCTCTGACCAGCAACAAGCTTACTGCAAAGATCTCCTCAGTCAGTTCTCAGAACTCTTTTTTTATTTTTACCCCTGGTCAAACTACCTGGTGTGAACATGACATTGATACAGGTGACAGGCTGCCTGTAAAGAGTAAAATCTATGGGCAGCCTGACCATGTCAGAGAATGCATCAAAGCAGAAGTGCAAAAGATGCTAGAGTTGGGAGTCATTGAGCCTTCAGACAGCCCTTGGGCTGGTCCTGTAGTCTTAGAGCCAGATGTATCAAAGGGTTTTACCCATTCTGTGTCTATGGGAAAATGCCTTGGTACATATGGCCCTGAGTACCCAAGCCTCACTCCCAAAATGGAAAATGAGAAATTAGGTTTTGAGTTGATTACAGAGGCCTCAATGCAGTCACCAGTACTGATGCCCATCCAATCTCTATGACAGATAAACTAATGATACTCTGGCTGCAGCCCAGTATCTCAGAACATTTGACTTCACTGCAGGATATTGGAAGATCAAGTTATCTGATGCTGCAAAGCCAAAACAGCATTCTCAACACCTAGTGGGCACTATCACTTCACAGTGATGCCCTCTGGGTTAAGGAATGCCCTGCAACATTTCAAAGGTTTGTGAACACAGGTCTCGAAGACCTGGAAAGCTTCAGTGCAGCATATTTAGATGTTATAACCGTCTTTAGCGCCACCTGGGATGATCACCTAGTCCTTGGAAGTGTACTGGAGGCCTTGGAAAAGGCAGGCCTCACTATCAAGGCATCCAAATGCCAGATATGGCAGGGCACAGTAGTTTATTTGGGTCACCTGGTAGGTGGAGGCCAAATTCGGCCACTCCAGGGCAAAATCCAAACCATAATGGATTGGGTAGCCCCTACCATTCAAACCCAAGTCAGAGCTTTCTTAGGCCTTACTGGTTATTACAGAAGGTTCATAAAAGGGGTTGGATATGTAGTAGCCCCCTTGAATTTCCTCACATCCAAAAGGATGCCCAAGAAACTCCCCTAGTGAGGCCAAATCCCATTCAGGGGAAGCATCCAGCCCACTGGCTGAGTCTAATCCCTGAAAGTCACCCAGGAGCTCCACAATCTCCCCTTCCTCAAGGAGATGTCTCCGGTACTCTCCTTCCTCCAACAATCTCAGGGCCTTCCTTCGGGAGCGCAACTTTGCCTCCAGCCCCGGCGTCGACAAAGAGTTCACTGACGTCAAAGAACAGTGTCGAGTAGGTGCCACCACCCGATCTCCGGAGCCATCCGACGCCGGAGAAGGATCCATCGGCGCCGTGGGCAGCCGATCTCTACCAACCGACGCCATCCGGCTTGGGGACGACTCCATCTGGATAGACACTGGCGTCGAAGGTCTTTCCACCGACGTCGACGGCTGCACAGCCGGCGCCAGACTAGCATACCCTGACGGACAGAATGGCATGAACGGCGTCGGTCTATAAGGAGCCGGAGCGCCTTAATTAAATGCCAAGGGACCAGTGGGGCCAGCTGGCACAGCACCTCCCGGCGCCATGCTCTGAAACATGACAAACATGGCATTAAGGAATACCGCCGAATCCGATCCCAGAGTAGGGAAGACAGGATACTCCTGTGGAGCCGGATCCTGGATATCCGGCTGTGCCGGAGAGAAGCGAGGACTCCGAGGTTCCACCACCTCAAAGACCGACGGTGCCGGAGAAGTCTGCAGAGTCGAAGTCTGAGGAGTCACCGTCGGGCTGATCTCCCATGACTTATGGCGCCGAGCAGATGGAGACCTCGACCTCGAACGGCTTCCTCTGGAACGACGCCGGGAATCGTGATGGCTCCGCTTCCTATGACTCTTCGCTGACTTCCCCAACGAAGATCTATGGTGACTCCTCTTCTCCTTTTTAGATTTTGCTAAAAACAACTTGGCTCCACGCTCCTTAAGAGCCTTAGGATTCATTTTCTGGCACGAACCACACTCCTGAACGCCGTGGTCCGAGCTCAGACACCAGAGGCAGTTATGCGGGTCAGTAACTGACATACGACCTCCGCACTCTCTGCAAGGCTTGATTCCTGACTTCTTCGGAGCAGACATTTCCGAAAACACAAAGTATCCCTCTCAACAGCAATCGACACAAGAGCTAGAGAAATAACTGTTATTGAAGGCACGGAAAAAAGGGAACGGGCGTCAGCACGCCAGCGGGGACCTCTTATTGCCACGACGACGTCAGACGGAGCTGCGTGGAGTCGGGCAATTGTGATGTCCTCGCCGACTTGCAAAGCTGGAAAGAAGTTTCCGTTGAATGTTGCGCATTGGGGGAGAATTCATTAGGTGAAGAATCCACAGGTAGTTGTATCCATCAGAATTATGCTTCAGAGGTAGGAATAGTGGCAGTACTTTCCAAACTTAATGAAGAGGGCCAGGATCAGCCTGTTGCTTTTATAGGTCAAAGCTTGTCCCCAGAGAAAAGTGTTGGTCAACCAGCGAGAGGGAGGTCTTTTGATGTGGTCTGGACCCTAAAGAAGTTGAGGCCACACTTGTTTGGCACTCACTTCCTTGTTCAGACAGACCACAAGCTCCTCCTATGGCTTAAGCAAATGAAATGTGAGAATCTCAAATTGATAGGGTGGTCCATTTCCCTACCGGGAATGGACTATACAGTGGAACATAGATCTGGGAGTAATCACTCCAATGCAGATGGATTCTCCAGATACTTCCACTTAGACAATGAAGACTCAACTGGGCAAGGTTAGTCTTATTGTCCTTCATTTGGGTGTGTGTGTGTAGGAAAGTACAGTCTTTTTGGCATGGTTACCCCCACTTTTTGCCTGCCATCAGTGTGCTCAGGCTGTTTTTACTGGGGTCCTGCTAACCAGGACCCCAGTGATTGCACCCCACCAAACTTGGTTACCTTTGACTTTTGTGCACTCCACATTTGGCATACCGGTGTCCCCTTATAAGCCCCTATTATAAGGGACTTGGGCATTGGGGCACCAGGGGTCCCCCATGGGCTGCAGTGTGTACTATGCCACCCATGGGAGCCCATGCAAATGTGTCTGTAGGATTTTCTATGGGAGAGGGGAGGCAACACCCTCTCCCTTGAAAATAGGTTGTTGTCTCCTGCTACAAGGGATCTTCAGGCTCCGAGTAGCCCCGGCCCCCAGCACTTCATCCTTGCAAGGACAGTCTCTCCTCTGCTGCTCCAGCGACGTGAGACTCCTCTCCAGGTGTGCTGATTGAGCCTCACTGCAACTTACTGTGTCTGCTGCCGGTGGTTTGCCTGTGGAGGCTGCAAATCTTTCTGCTGGCTCTCCCGATTGCTGACGGTCATCCCAGACTCCCCTCCAAAGGTAGAGTCATCCAGACCTTGCTGGTCCTCCTCAGCCTTGCAACTCTTCTTTTTCCTCCTCCTGCATTTGCCAAGGCTTGTTGGTGGCTCTCCTAACCAATAACCAGTTGCAACCCGGAGAACTACGTGGGACGTCGTCTGCATGGCTCCAAGAACTTCTCTGAGGTTTCTGGATTTCTGATCTTCATCTCGCCTTGTCGACCCGGATCTTTATCCACAGAAGGGTGGGTAGGGGCTCCCGCCCCAACTGGTCATTCCATTGTAGACTGGACTCTCTCCCCTTCTTTTGCAGGTCCTCCTCTTCCAGAATCCTTGCCCCCGGGAGTGGGATCCTCAATGGAGGTTTGAACAGCGGATAGCTTTTTACCCTGCCTGCCTCTCTTTTTAGGAACCTCCTGGGCCATCGTTCCAGTGCTCCTGTCTCCCTTTGTCTTTTACCCTGTGCCCTGGTTAAAGCAAAGATATGCCCAGGGATGCCCAGCATTGCTGTATGGGCGTCCAAATCCAGTTCAGCCCAAGCTGAAGCCTCCAAATCATTACCTACAGGTAGATCAGTGGACACTACAATTTTCTTTGGGCCAGTAACCCCCCCACAGCTAAAGTCAACAACTGCCATGGGGTGACGCAGAGTGTTGTTATGAGCATCAGTCACTTGGTACGTGCGACCAAGTAGGTGTTGTTCAGGTGACACCAGTTTTTCAGTCAACATTGTGACACTGGCACCTGTGTCCCTGTAGGCCTCAGCCTTAACACCATTTATTAAGGGATGTTGCCTCTACTTATCCATGTTAAGGGGACAAGCAGCTGGGGTGGCAAGGTCAATAGCACCCTCAGAAACTAAAACTGCTCGGTAGTCTCCCTGATTAGCCCAGAGCCCACTACAGTCCCCAAGGTGAGCCCAGCTACACTTTTGGACTGACTATTGCTGCCACTATTGTTGCTACTCCTAGGGGCACTAGGGTTAGAAGTGGTAGTAGTAGTGGTAGCAGGCTTGGTGTTCTTTTTAGGACATGTGCTGTCACCTGCCCTATGGTCTTTCTGTCTACAAATATAGCTCCAAGGTTTCTTGTGTGAAGAGGAAGAGGACTTAGACCCACTCCAGAAGAATTTTTATGGGCCTCAGGAAGACTATTTTTCTTTATGTTTGGCCCCACCCTTGTACTGATTCTTGGTAGAATCCTTCTTCTTGTGGTCACACCCTGTGGGGGCCTTCCTACCCACCCTGGTGCGGACCCATTTGTCTGCTTTTTGTCCCAGTGTTGGGGAGAGCTCAGATCAGAGTCCACCAGGTACTGATGCAGCCGATCAGAAATGCAATTGATAAGAATGTGCTCTCTTAAAATAAGATTGTACAAGCCCTGATAATCACTTACTTTGCTTTCATGCAGCCAGTCTTCCAAAGGTTTAACGGAGCAATCCACAAAATCTACCCAATCCTGGAAGGACTCCTTTTTAGTATCCCTGAACTTGATTCTCTATTGTTCTGTGGTTAGCCTAAACCCATCTAAGAGTGCATTCTTTAAGGCCTGATAACATATGCATCTTCCTCCCTGACACTGAGGAGTTTGTCTCTGCCTTTGTCAGAGAAGGAGAGCCAAATGGTTTCTACCCACTGTACTTTACAGGCCCTCTCCAAGGCAGTGAACTACTTTTGGCTATAATCTCCCACCTTGGAAGGTGGGACTATTTTGTTTAGGTTCCTCGAGTCAAAGGAATCCTCTCTGACCCTGGGGTTCCTAAAATTATTGTTGCTGCCACCATGGGGAGCTATCCCCAAATTCTATCTTTCACTTTCCACTGCCAGGGCCTCCCTTTCTAGAGGTAACTGTTGCTGCTGCAGCCTCAATTTGGCCTGGTCTAACTTCAGTCTGTGGAATTCCCTAGGGACCTCCCCCCGATTTAGAGTGGTCTGTCTCATAAGAGGTCCTTGAGACATGGGTGTGGACACATGAAGAGGAGACCCTTTGTACCAGCTTTCTAGGAGTAAAAGTGGGCCTACTTGAGTGTCTCCCCTTTTCACTACCGGCAGTGCTCCTAACAGGGCTATGGTGTTCCCCAGTTTCTTCCTGACCCTTATCAGTGTAGCCTAAGTCTACCCTATCTAAGACTGGAGGGTCAGTCTCTACTTTTTCCTCCCCCTGGCTGCCTGAGTTTTCCTGGTCAGTTTGGAGTAGTAATCCCAGAAGTAGGTTCTTGTTGGGATTTCTCCCTGTCTTCAGCTTCCTGAAAGCACAGAGCTACCGCAACTCCTGAAAAGTGCAGCCCTCATACTGAGAGTCTGGGACCTGAGTTGTGTTTTCCACTGAAGACATTCTCCCTGAAGTAGTGTGGGTGCAACTACCTACTCTAAGTAACTAGACTACCTAACAGTTTGGGGAAAGGGCTATGTCAGACCCCAAATTTACCCAAACTAGGAGACTAGTGATCCTAATCACTATGTGCAGTGTCCTAAAGACTAGTAGTGGGCTTTTGTAAGGAAATGCCTCCTTGGCATGGTTACCCCCTGACTTTTTGCCTTTGCTGATGCCAAGTTATGATTTGAAAGTGTGCTGAGGCCTGCTAACCAGGCCCCAGCACCAGTGTTCATTCCCTAACCTGTACCTTTGTCTCCACAATTGGCACACCCTGGCATCCAGGTAAGTCCCTTGTAACTGGTACCCCTGGTACCAAGGGCCCTGATGCCAGGGAAGGTCTCTAAGGGCTGCAGCATGTCTTATGCCACCCTGGAGACCCCCCACTCAGCACAGACACACTGCTTGGCAGCTTGTGTGTGCTGGTGGGGAGAAAATGACTAAGTCGACATGGCACTCCCCTCAGGGTGCCATGCCAACCTCACACTGCCCTAAGGCAGGGTGCACTATACCATAGGTGAGGGCATAGGTGCATGAGCACTATGCCCCTACAGTGTCTAAGCAAAACCTTGGACATTGTAAGTGCAGGGTAGCCATAAGAGTATATGGTCTGGGAGTCTGTCATACACGAACCCCACAGCACCATAATGGCTACACTGAAAACTGGGAAGTTTGGTATCAAACTTCTCAGCACAATAAATGCACACTGATGCCAGTGTATCTTTTATTGTAAAGTACACCCCAGAGGGCATTTTAGAGATGCCCCCTGAAAACATACCCAACTTCCAGTGTGGGATGACTAGTTGCCAGTCTGCCACACCACAGACATGTTGCTGGCCACATGGGGAGAGTGCCTTTGTCACTCTGTGGCTAGTAACAAAGCCTGTACTGGGTGGAGGTGCTTCTCACCTCCCCCTGCAGGAACTGTAACATCTGGCGTTGAGCCTCAAAGGCTCACCCCCTTTGTTACAGCACCCCAGGGCACTCCAGCTAGTGGAGATGCCCGCCCCCTCTGGCCACGGCCCCACTTTTGGCGGCAAGGCCGGAGGAGATAATGAGAAAAACAAGGAGGAGTCACTGGCCAGTCAGGACAACCCCTAAGGTGTCCTGAGCTGAGGTGACTCTGATTTTTAGAAATCCTCCATCTTGCAGATGGAGGATTCCCCCAATAGGATTAGGGATGTGCCCCCCTTCCCTCAGGGAGGAGGCACAAAGAGGGTGTAGCCACCCTCAGGGCTAGTAGCCATTGGCTACTAACCCCCCAGACCTAAGCACACCCCTAAATTGTGTATTTAGGGGGTCCCAGAACCTAGCAAGATAGATTCCTGCAACCTAAGACGAAGAAGGACTGCTGACCTGAAAGCCCTGTAGAGAAGACGGAGACACCAACTGCTTTGGCCCCAGCCCTACCGGCCTGTCTCCCCACTTCAAGAAAAACTGCAACAGCAACGCGTTCCACAGGGTCCAGCGACCTCTGAAGCCTCAGAGGACTACCCTGCATCTAAAAGGACCAAGAACTCCTGAGGACAGCGGCTCTGCTCCAAAGAAGAAACATCTTTGCAACAAAGAAGCAACTTTTAAAGACCACACGTTTCCCGCCGGAAGCGTGAGAATTTGCACGCTGCACCCGACGCCCCCGGCTCAATCTGCGGAGAAACAACACTACAGGGAGGTCTCCCCGGCGACTGCGACCCTTTGAGTAGCCAGAGCTGACACCCCTGAGCCCCCCCAGCGACGCCTGCAGAGGGAATCCAGAGGCTCCCCCTGACCGCGACTTCCTGCTTCTAAGAACCCGATGCCTGGTAAAGACACTGCACCCGCAGCTCCCAGGACCTGAAGGATCCGACCTCCAGTGCAGAAGCGACCCCCAGATGGCCCTCTCCCTTGCCTAGGTGGTGGCTACCCCGAGGAGCCCCCCCTTGCCTGCCTGCTTCGCTGAAGAGACCCCTGGGTCTCCCACTGAACTCCATTGCAAACCCGACGCCTGTTTGTACTCTGCACCCAGCCGCCCCCGTGCCGCTGAGGGTGTACTTTTTGTGCTGAATTGTGTCCCCCCCGGTGCCCTACAAAAACCCCCTGGTCTGCCCTCCGAAGACGCGGTTACTTACCTGCTGGCAGACTGGAACCGAGGCACCCCCTTCTCCATTGAAGCCTATGTGTTTTGGGCACCACTTTGACCTCTGCACCTGACCGGCCCTGAGCTGCTGGTGTGGTAACTTTGGGGTTGCCCTGAACCCCCAACGGTGGGCTACCTTGGACCCAACTTTGAACCCTGTAGGTGGTTTACTTACCTGCAAAACTAATAAACACTTACCTCCCCCAGGAACTGTTGAAAATTGCAGTGTCTAGTTTTAAAATAGCTTATTGCCATTTGTGTGAAAACTGTACATGCTATTTTGCTAATTCAAAGTTCCTAAAGTTCCTAAGTGAAATACCTTTCATTTGAAGTATTACTTATACATCTTGAACCTGTGGTTCTTAAAATAAACTAAGAAAATATATTTTTCTTTACAAAAACCTATTGGCCTGGAATTGTCTTTGAGTGTGTGTTCCTCATATATTGCCTGTGTGTGTACAACAAATGCTTAACACTACCCTCTGATAAGCCTACTGCTCGACCACACTACCACAAAATAGAGCATTAGAATTATCTATTTTTGCCACAATCTTACCTCTAAGGGGAACCCTTGGACTCTGTGCATGCTATTTCTTACTTTGAAATAGTACATACAGAGCCAACTTCCTACAGCTTTCCTGTGGAAAGTTACCAGTGACAGAGTGGTAAGGCAGTTGCAACTGTTTAATCCCACCGCTGCTCTACCAATGTAGGAAGCTGGCCTGGTGTGTGGTGGACATCTATGGTGTTGGTAACCCCAATTAGTGAATGAAGACAATGTCAAGGAAGGATAAGTTACTTACCTGTAAATCCTAGTTCTCTTCCAGGGGTATCCTCATCAAAGTCATAAACATTGATAATTCCCGCCCTTGTGCGGGGACCCCGGAGCATATATAAAATACACATATATTATACATGTGTAAAACAGCAATGCAGGCTATAATGTTAAAACAGGCTAAAATGCTTTATTTCCATGAAGTTTTTTTTTTTTTTTTTAATATTATAAAATTACAATAGAGAATAAATATCTACGCAAGCCCCCAAAACTGGGCTTAGGGAAGCAAGCAGCAGTAAACTCTAGAGAAAAAGAGAAAAAAACTGCATTGAAAAACAATGGAGCATTCTTAGCCAATAGGCTGCATGCAGGTTAACACAGGAGAACCATAAAAACTTTGGCACCGTGCCTTTAAGACCCTGAGCACCTCCAGTATCCCACCATGCCTCAGGGGTGAAGGAAAGGTGACAGTTGGTTCACAGTTAGGTCAGTTCTTTTTACGGTGACAATCTGTGTAACTGATTCAAAATACAGTCTGTCCTGCACTTCTAGGAGACGTGCGTCCGGGGAGGAGGGTGGGTTGTTTATGACTTTGATGAGGATACCCCTGGAAGAGAACTAGGATTTACAGGTAAGTAACTTATCCTTCTCTTCCAGGGGATCCTCATCAATAGTCATAAACATTGAATAGATTAGCAAGCGCATCCCTAAACCCTGCGGACTGTCCGATAGAAGTGCAGGAATAGATATGTATTATGCAAATAAATTTCTCAGAGAGGCCTGCCCCACTTGGGCATCCGCTCTTGCATCTGAGTCTAAACAGTAATGTCTAGTAAACGTATGCACAGACTTCCATGTAGCAGCCTTACAAATCTCAGATATTGGAACATTGTTAAGGAGGGCAGCAGTAGCCGCTTTTCCCCTTGTGGAATGCGCTTTAGGCCTCGCTAGTAATTATTTATTAGCTAGCTGGTAAGTAGTAACAATACAAGAAACTATCCATCTTGATATCGTTCGTTTAGATGCTGCCTCTCCTGTCCTCAAATGACCATAATTTACAAACAAGTGGTTAGAGTGTCTAATCGATTTTGTCTTATCCAGATAAAATTTCAGCACTCTTTTCAAGTCTAAGGAGTGCAATGCTTTCTCTGCCGGAGTCTCCGGATTGGTAAAGAAAGTCGGTAAAGATATAGTCTGATTGATATGGAATTCTGACACCACCTTCGGAAGGAAAGATGGGTGAGTTCGCAGAACCACTCTATTGTCATGAAAAACCGTGTACGGTTCTTTGGAAGACAAAGCCTGGATTTCGCTGACCCTCCTCGCTGAAGCAATGGCCACTAGAAAAGCCGTCTTCCACGTAAGGTGTTGTAAAGAGGCCTTATGTATAGGTTCAAAAGGAGGGCCCATAAGTTTTGCTAGGACTATGTTCAGTTCCCACGGAGGAGAAGGCCTCCGAATTGGCGGAAAAACTTTCTTCAAACCTTCTAAGAAATCCTTGACTACAGGTTTCGTAAAGAAGGATTCCTGAGAAGGTGACTTGCGATAGGCTGTAATAGCAGACAAATGTACCTTAATAGATGATACCTGCAGACCGGACTTTGCTAGATGAAGCAAATAGGACAGTATGACATCCTCCTGAGCCCGTATGGGATTATGACCCTGTTGACAGCACCATATGTAGAATCTCTTCCACTTAAAAGCGTAAGAACGCCGCGTGGAAGGCCTTTTGGACTCTTTCAAGATGTTCATGCACTCCTGTGAGAGCCCTAGGTGCCCATACTGCAGGAATTCAGGAGCCATGCTGTTAAGCTCAGAGAGGGTAGGTTGGGATGTAGAATTCTGCCCTCCATTCTGCTCAGAAGATCCGGTCTGCACGGCAGCCTCCTGTGAGGTTTTTCCGACAGGTTGAGGAGATCTGTGTACCAGAATTGACGGGGCCATTGTGGCGCTATGAGAATCATTCTGGTTCTGGATCTGTAAAGTTTGTTGATCACTGCCTGTATGAGGGGAATCGGCGGAAAAGCGTAGAGAAATATCCCTGACCAGTCGATCAACAGGGCATTCCCTCGAGATCCCGGACGGTAGAACCTGGATGCGAAGTCTGGGCATTTCCATTTCTTGTTTACTTCGTCTGCGAAGAGATCCAGTTGAGGCCGACCCCATTGCGCGAAGATGTATTCTGCGACTTCGCCGTGTAGGACCCAATCGTGAGCGTCCTCTAGGTGTCTGCTCAGAAAATCTGCTTCCACGTTTTGCTGACCTGGCAGGTGGACCGCTGTAAGTGACATTCCTCTGGCCAGGAGCCAATGCCATATCGCTTGGGACTCTCGAGATAGGGGTAGGGATCTCGTTCCCCCCTGTTTGTTCAAATAATACATCGTGGTTGTATTGTCCGTTTGTATTAGGAGAGTTTTCCCCTGAATTAGTGGTATGAAAGACTTGAGAGCCAGATGGACCGCTCTGAGTTCTAGCAGATTGATGTGGTACTGCTTTTCCTTGTCTGACCACAGGCCCTGAGCCTGAAGGGGACCCAGATGAGCCCCCCATCCCTGAAGAGACACATCCGTTACTAGGGTGTCGGATGGAAGTACCTGGTGAAACGGAGCACCCACTGACAGGTGAGGTCTGTGCATCCACCATCTCAATGATTGAAGTGCTACCGCCGGTAGTCGCACTCTGTCCTCCCAGCGACCTGTCCTTTGGCTCCAGTTGCTCTCCAATGCCTCTTGGAGGGGCCTCATGTGGAGTCTGGCATTTGGGACAATAAAAATGCATGATGCCATGGAGCCCAGCAGCGATGTCACCTGACGTGCCGTAGGTGCGTTGGCTCTCAACAGGTCCTGACACTTCCTGTCTATTGAGGATAGTCGTTCCTCCGAAGGATACACTCTTTGGAGCTTTGTGTTTATGATAGCTCCCAGATAGTGAAGGTTCTGTGTTGGACTCAAGGTTGACTTTTGGTAATTGACCTGAAGACCTAGAGACTCGCAAACTCCAAGCACAATGTCCCGATGGCTTCTCGCCTGCTCCGGAGAAGAAGCCTTCAGTAACCAGTCGTCCAGGTATGGATATATGAATATCTTTTGTTTTCGAAGATGCGCCGCCACCACTGCCATACATTTCGAGAAGACACGTGGGGCAGATTTCAGGCCAAATGGTAGAACTCTGAACTGGTAATGCTGTAACGCTACTTGGAAGCGCAGGAATTTTCGATGTTTGGGAGCTATTGGGATGTGAAAATACGCATCCTGTAGGTCGATGGAGCACATCCAGTCTCCCTGATGTAGCTGAGGGAAAATCTGGTGAAGTGCCAGCATCCTGAACTTCTGTTTCCTTATATATTTGTTCAGCAGCCGTAGGTCCAGAATTGGCCTGAAAACACCCTCTCGACCCTTCTTCGCCACCAGAAAGTAACGGGAGTAAACCCCCTTTCCCCTGTGCGCAGGTGGAACCTTTTCTATGGCATTCTTTTTTAGGAGGGCGAGAGCCTCTTTGCGCAGCAGGCTGAGATGAGATGGATTGCCTTTGGTTGGCGGCAAGTATGGTGGAGGCTGTTTGAAAAGAAGAGAGTAGCCATGTTCGACAATATTGAGCACCCATTTGTTTCTTGTGATAGAGTGCCACTCGTGAAGATAAGCTGTAATACTTCCCCCCACCAGAGTGGTGTACAGTGTCGAGGGAAGCAAGATCTCATTGTTTGGTGGATGCTTTTGGAGTGGACTGCTGAGGTCTACTTGACCCTCGCTCCCTTGTGTTCCTTCGCTGAAAAAAAGGGCGTCCCTGTCGTTGCTGTGACCTTTGGGACCAGTGAGGGGTTTGAACCCTCTGCTGGAAAGGGCGCCTGTCATAAGGCCTGTACCTCCGCCTGAAATCTTTCTTTCTTTCCAGGCCCACTGCCCTCATGGTATCCACCTCGGTCTTCATGCGGGCCATTTCCTCGTCTGCATGGGCACCAAATAGAGAGTTCCCGGCGAATGGGAGATTCAGGATGCGTTGTTGTGCTTCCTGCTTTAAACCAGTGAGCCTCAGCCAGGAAGACCTCCTTGCACAGATTCCATGCGTGTACCCATGTGCAGCTAAATCCGCCCCATCTGCTGCCGCGCTGATAACCTGGTTGGATACCAGGCATCCTTCTTGCAGGATCTCTTGGAAATCTTGTCTGTCCTCTCTGGGCAGTTTCTCTGTAAATCTATTGAGAGAGTCCCACAGAGAACGATCATACCTACCCAGGAGTGCAGAAGCACTGGAGACTTTCATTGCCGAAGCCGCCGTCCCGCATATCTTTCTCCCCAGAGAGTCTAGATGCCTGCTCTCTTTATCCGGGGGAACCGTGGATGATGATGCCACCGAGTGGGTCTTTCGGGCTGCGGCTAATATTACCGAGTCCGGTGGCGGATCCTTCCTTAGGAACAGAGGGTCCTGTTCGGGAGCCTTGTATTTTTTGAGAATCCTAGCCGGGCCAGATTTGAGCGAGGCTGGGGCCAGAAAGGTGTCCATGGTTGGCTGCAACAAACCAGGCACTAGAGGCAGCAGCTTTTTTGATGCTGATCTCTGTTGTAGAGTCTCAAAGATGACTGATGAGGAGGTAGATGGCTCTGGAACTTCTATGTTTAGTTTCTGCGCTCCTCTCAGCAGCACCTCGTTAAACGTGGTAATGTCATCCACCGGTGAGACCCTAGCAGGTGGTGAATCTGTTAGGGTGGGTGAATAACGCCCGACAGATGATCCTGAAGACGACCAAGAGGGTGATCTTCTTCGTGAACGAGACCTGGATCGTCGTTGAGAACGAGACCTGCTGCGAGACGCTGTAGCAGAGCGCCCAGGTCTCGCGGCCGGTTGACGAGGAGCAGAACGAGCCCGTCCTGCCCTTGCTGTCGGTGATGGCGTTCTTGGTAGGGAGGCAGTAGGCGAGTACATTCGCGAATATTGCGAATCTGGAGAGGCCGCTGGTCTGTTAAGGCTCTCCAGCCATCTTGGAGATAGATTGATGGGCGAGACATGCCCAGATGATGCCGCTCTTGACCGATAAGAGTCGTTCGGTATGGAGACCACTGGAGATGGTGCGGCCTTGTCTGGCGTGGGGCGATGTTCTACTCCCTGCGGGACAGGTAAAACCTGTGTCGACGTCGATGGCTGAGTCGACGTCGAAGGGCGCCCCACCGGTTGTTCATGCCTCGACGTTGAGTGTTTCGCCGTTGAGTGTTTCGCCGTTGAGTGTCTCGACGTCGAACGGCGATCTTTGGACCTCGACCTGCTCGCCGTCGTGTGCCTTGACGTGGAGCGGTGGGAAGCCGACGGTGGATGTCTCTCATGCCGTCGTGGCGATTTCGACGTCGTGTCTTTTGACGCCGGGGGGCGCACAGCCTTTGGCGGCGACCGGGCACGACGTCGACGGGGAACAAACAGGTACTTTCCTACCTGCTGACGTCGACCTAGCCATTCTCTCCTGAGAATGGCCTGCTGGTTGTCTGGGAAGTGAAGAGGACGATGTTTTCTGCCTCTCCTGAAGCCCATGCAGCCTGATCTTTTCTCTGTCTTTCAGAGTCCTCTTTGACATATTTTTGCAGTGCTTACAAGTGTCAGGGCAGTGACTCTGAGGCAGGCACACTATACACAGATAGTGTGGGTCTGACTGGGCCTTCTTCTTCCCACAAGCAGGGCATTTGACAAAAAGTGAAGGCATTTTTCTGTCAGGAAAAAACTGCCAAGCTCAGACAAAGATGTTATTTGTCGAATGAAAAAGGAAAAAACGCTTTTTTAAAGGATTTTTCTGAGAAAAACTCAGAAAAAACTGAGAGCTCAATGCTCCAGGATCCTCTCAGAAGAAGCCGGAAAAAAGAACTGACCTAACTGTGAACCAACTGTCACCTTTCCTTCACCCCTGAGGCATGGTGGGATACTGGAGGTGCTCAGGGTCTTAAAGGCACAGTGCCAAAGTTTTTATGGTTCTCCTGTGTTAACCTGCATGCAGCCTATTGGCTAAGAATGCTCCATTGTTTTTCAATGCAGTTTTTTTCTCTTTTTCTCTAGAGTTTACTGCTGCTTGCTTCCCTAAGCCCAGTTTTGGGAGCTTGCGTAGATATTTATTCTCTATTGTAATTTTATAATATAATATAAAAAAAAAAAATTTAAAAAAAAAAAAACTTCATGGAAATAAAGCATTTTAGCCTGTTTTAACATTATAGCCTGCATTGCTGTTTTACACATGTATAATATGTGTGTATTTTATATATGCTCCGGGGTCCCCGCACAAGGGCGGGAATATTCAATGTTTATGACTATTGATGAGGATCCCCTGGAAGAGAAGTCAGGGTTCTCTAGAGGCAACGGTGGATGAGCAGCCAAGACTTATCTAGGAGGAGTGTAAAGCATTTGCAATACCACACCAGTCATCCAGCAGCTTATTACACCTGAAAGAACAAATAAAGCTACTTTGTTATAGTAACACTGAACTAGATTACTTATAGGCTATCCCCCAACTGGAGGTAAGTACACCATATATATATATATATATATATATATATATATATATATATATATATATATATATATATATATATATATATATATATATATATATTTACCCATACACACACAGTAATAATGAAGAATTAGCACAAGAAACAACAAACATTGGTAAGAATTAGTGAAAAATAGTGAGGGCTCTAGGGTAGGGCCAAACCATACACTAAATAGTGAAATGTGAAGTGAAGTCCCGCACCAAAGGATATGGAGTCGTTAGAGGGGAGCTGGGAGAACACAGGACCCCAAGAGGTGAGAACCTAAGTGAACCCCAGCGACCAGAAGAGCAGAGGTAAGTACCTGGTCTTCCCAAGGACTAACAAGAGGACTTAGAAAATGGATTGTGCAAGAACAGGACCAGACCAAAGGAAACCAAAGGAGGATTCTGTAAAAGTAGGACCTGCAAAAGAAGGGGATAGAGTCCAGTCCATTATGGAGTGTCCAGTCTGGCGGGAGTCGCTTCTGTGGATGAAGATCTGGGTCGACAAGGAGAAATGAAGATCAGCTGTGGAGCCTAGGAGCTTCAGAGAAGTTCTTGGAGCCATGCAGACGATGTCTCACGTCGGTTGCCAGGTTGCAGTTGGTCAGTGGTTAAAAGAACCACCAACAACCCTTAGCTACTCGGAGCCTGAAGATTCCTTGGAGCAGGGAACAACAAGCATTAGTTGCTGCAAGAGTCGCGGTACACAAGGGTACTGTCCTCCAAGGAGAGGCAAGGGCTCACCGGCTCGCAAGGTGGAGAGAGGGCGGAGGGGACCAAGGGGACCACTCCAGACCACCACCTGTGTTGCAGGATCCGCGCAGTTCCAGAGGAGAGCAGATCCACACAGCGGGTCGTCACTGCTGTAGGTACCTGCAGATGCAGGGGAGTGACTCCTTCACTCCAAGGGAGATTCCTTCTTGCTTTGTTGTGTAGCCATTTTAGCTATCTTTATATACACATTATTTTATCAAACTAGGCCTGCTGCTGTGCACTTTAACTTAGATATATTTTATTCAGCTTCGTTTTTATTATTTTAACAATAGCCACATTTGTGGTGGTCTTGTTTAGTTTTTCTCTATCTAGCTGTTCTTTGCCTAGGCCAGCACTGCGTTCTTAAACAAGACATTTCTTTCACTCTGTGCTTTTTTCAAGGCTGCAGTAAGATAGGGTGCCAGCAAAAGTGGTACACTTTGTCTCTAATGTTCACAGAAACATACACACTCTTATGTGGGGATCCTTTCTTGGAACACCAGCTGTTTTATCATAAAAGCACTACTTTGACCCATGTACAATAGAGGGAGATTCCAGCCAGATGACCACGACTGTATGCTGAGTGCTTTGCTGCAGCTGCTTATGTAAACTACTGGCCTCTTTCTCAGGTATGAGAGATGATCGTCTTCCCAGGGGGAACCTGAAGGGCAGAATTAGAGCTTAACATGCTGTGCTCTAACATAGCCTACATAGGAACTATTCTTAAAAACCGTAGTGACAGCATGGTAGCGTTATTTTTGTGTTTTACTCTCCTTGTTACAATTTTAATCCTGTCATGCTTCATCGTCCTAGTTATTGTAATGCATGCTTTAGTATCTAAGATGCAGTTACTTCAATAAAACCTTATTGAACTATACTCTGCCTCTGACTGTCCTTGCATATGTGAGACTAATGTAACTGAGAGAAATGGATGAGATCTGAGTGACCACGATTTCCCTGAGGAGTCATTTGTGTCATGTGCCCGGTTCCCAAATCATCCCTGCTCTTGGGTGGAGATGAGGCACTGTTAGTTAGCCAGACGAAAACCTGGATTAGGCCGACAGGTGTCACCTGGTGTGTGTTCAGACTCAGTCCCCCGCAGTACAAGTGATTCTGCCACCCAAATCCGGTAGTCTCATTAGGATAATGAAAACCTACGCAACAGCTTCCTGGTGCAGCTGAAGTCTTGCCAACCCCAGAGGATGCACAGCCAGGAAAATGTTGCAGTTGCTGAAAGGAGCCGGGGAAACAATGTTGCAAAGTGAGTTCGTCTCCGGAGTTGCAGTCTTGTCGGTTACGTTGGCCAGGAGCAGAAGTAGACATTGCAGAGGAGTCCTGGTGGAGTCTTGCATGCCGAATCTGGGGACCCACCCACAAGGGAGTCCCTAAATAGCCCTAAAAGGGGGTTTGGTACATTTGCACGGTGCCCACCTATCAGAGGAGTGCAAAAAGAACAGTTGATGGACGGAATATAGACCAAATCAAACATTCTCCCCCAGTCACAGATCTGGGTTTAATCTATCAGTTTTTTTGCTCACCATGCCATTCCTGTTTGGACCCAGCCACATGCAAATCAGTCTTGATCCAGTTCCCCATGGGAACAGTCCAGCCCGAACTGCCACGCCAGGTCCTCCCTGGACCAGAAACAAGCATCCTGGTACCGGTTTCGGGGTATCACTCCTCTTCTTTCAGACTAGCTTGAATCTTGTGGCATAGTGAGCACAGGACCCACGTCTGGGCATACCCTTCCCACTTGGGGCCACAAATGCAAAAAGAACAGTTGATGGATGGAATGTAGACCAAATCAAACATTCTCCCCCAGTCACAGATCTGGGTTTAATCCATAATTTATTTTGCTCACCCTGCCGTTCCAGTTTGGACCCAGACATATGCAAATCCGTCTTGACCCTGTTCCCCATGGGAACAGTCCAGCCCGAACTGCCAGGCCAGGTCCTCCCTGGACCAGAAACAAGCATCCTGGGACTGGTTTCGGGGTATCACCCTCCTTCAGCCAGGCTAGCTTGAATCTGGTGGCATAGTGAGCACAAGATCCACGTCTGGGCCTTCCCACTTAGGGCAACAAATGCAAAAAGAACAGTTGATGGAGGGAATGTAGACCAAATCAAGCATTCTCCCCCAGTCACAGATCTGGGTTTAATCCATCCGTTGTTTTGCTCACCATGTCATTCCAGTTTGGACCCAGCCATTCCAGTTTGGACCCAGTCATGTGCAAACCAGTCTTGACCCTGTTCCCCGGATCTGTGACTGGGGGTGAGTGTGTGATTTGCTCTGCATTCCGTCCATCATCTGTTGTTTTTGCACCTATCAGAGGAGGACACTGACATCACCTGCCTGACCTGGCCACTTAGATGCTCCTAGGGGCCTCTGCACATCTTATTTTCAAGATGGCAGACTCGAGTGGCCACCTGGAGGAGCTGTGGGCACCATCCTTGGGGTGGTGATGGACAGGGGAGTGGTCACTCTGCTTTCCTTTGTCCAGTTTCATGCCGGAGCAGGGGCCGGGGGGTACGGGACTGGTGCAAACTGGTATATAAAGCAAACTGGTCGCTTGGGGAGGCTGCCCCACCCAAGCATTGTAACACCTATTTCCAAGGGAGAGAGTGTTGCCTCCCCTCTCTCACAGGAAATACTTTATTCTGCCTCCATCTGCCCGAGCTGGTCAAGCAGCAGGAAGGCAGAAACCTGTCTGAGGTGCTGCACCAGTGTAGGCCGTCCACAAAATCCTGAAGACTGGTAGGAGCAATACTGGGGAGTCCTCTAAGGAGCCCCCTGAGTGCATGGAATCATACAACCAATGCTGGCAACAGTATTGGGGTATGATTCCAACATGTTTGATACCAAACATGCCCAGGGTTGGAGTTTATGTAGCTGGGCACAGGTGTCCACTATACGGGTAAAATGGCTTCCCAGCACTTAAGAAGTCCAGGAAAATGGAGCTGGAGTTCCTAGAGGTCCCTTGGCTCATGCAAGGGTGCCCGCACACATAGGTACTTGCACCCTGCCCTCTGGGTGTTAGGGAGGCCTGCCATAGGGGTGACTTAGAGTGACCTGGTGCAATGACCTGAAGTGAAAGGGTGCATGCACCTTTTCACGCAGGCTGCAATGGCAGGCCTGCAGACACATTTTTCATGGGCCCCCATGGTTGGCATAATACATGCTGCAGTCCATGGGGAATCCCTGGTGCCCCAATGCCTGGGGTACCTAGGTACCATATACTAGGGACTCACAGGGGGCACCAGTATGCTGTGGGTTGTGCTAAGTCCTAAGTAACTAAATTTAGAGGGAAAGAGCACAGTCACTGGGGTCCTGGTTAGCAGGATCCCAGTGAACATAGTCAAAACACACTAACAGCAGGCATTAAGTAGGGGTAACCATGACAAAATGACAGTACTTTGCTACATAACCCCCCAAACAAAGGACAATAAGGCTAACCTTGTCCAGTTGAGTCTTCACTGTTTAAGTGGAAATATCTGGAGAGTCCATCTGCATTGGAGTGGTTACTCCCAGGTCCACTGTACAGTCCACTCCCTGTAGGGATGTGAACCACCTCCTCAAGAGTTTGGATTTTCACCTTTCATTCGTTTTAACCATAGAAGGGGCTTGTGGTCTGTTTGAACAAGGAAGTGAGTGCCAAGTAAGTATGGCCTCAGCTTCTTCAACGTCCAGTCCACAGCTAAGGTCTCCAGCTCTATGGCTGACCAATGCTTTTCCCTGGAGTATAACCTCCTACTAATGAAAGCTACAGATTGATCATGGCCCTCATCATTTAGTTGAGACAGTACTACCCCTATCTCAGTAGCATCTATCTGCAAGATGAATTGCTTGGAGTAGTGAGGGCTTCTTAATATAGGAGCAAAGCACATGGCCTGTTTAAGGTCATCAAAAGCTTTTTGGCAGCTAGCTGTACACAAAACTTTCTTTGGCATCCTTTTATAGCCAAGGTCATTTAGAGGGGCTACGATGCAGCCATAGTTCTTCATGAACCTCCTGTAATACCCTGTCTGGCCTAAAAAGGTTCTGACTTGGGTTTGTGTAGTAGGGGCAGTCCAATCCAGAATAGCCTGGGCTTTGCCCTATAGTGGTTGGATCTGGCCTCCACCTACTAGGTGGCACAGATATACCACTTTCCCCCACCCTATCTGGCACTTAGAGGTCCTGATAGTGAGTCATGCCCTTTGCAGAACCTCTAAAACATTCCCTATGTGGACCAGGTGATCCTCCCAGGTGGAGCTAAAGACAGCTATGTCATCAAGATAAGCTGCACTGAAGCTTTCCAATCCTTGGAGAACTTTATTCACCAATCTCTGGAATGTGGCAGGTGCAGTTTTCAACCCGAAGGGCATCACAGTGAAGTGATAGTGCCCATTAGGGGTGGAAAATGCTGGTTTTGCTTTAGCATCCTCTGATAACTTGATCTGTCAATAGCCACCAGTCAGATCAAAGGTTCTCAGATACTTGGCAGATGCCAGTGTATCTATAAGCTCATCTGCCCTAGGGATAGGGTAAGCATCTGTTTTAGTAACAGTGCTGAGACCTCTGTAGTGTACACAAAACCTAATTTCCCTTTTGCCATTCTGGCAGTGGGTTTTGGGCCAGGCAGTACAGGACTAGTCCAAGGGCTGTCTGATACTCAATGACTCTTAGGTCTAGCATCTTCTGAACTTCAGACTTGATGCATTCCCTGACATGATCAGGTTGCCTGTATATTTTGCTCTTAACAGGCAAGCCATACCCTGGGTCAATGGTGTTTTCACACCATGTAGTCTGACCAAGTGTCATGGAGAACAGTTCAACTGTCCTAGGAGGTTTCTACAGTCTTCTTTTTGTGACTCAGAGAGGCAGTCTGCAAGTACAACCCAATCTACTGAGCCATCTGTTGAGTTGTGGGAGAAGAGGTCAGGGAGAAGGTCGCTCGCTTCTTCCTGCCCGTCATCAGTTGCCATGAGCAAGGTCATGTCAGACTTGTCATAGTAGGTCTTCAGGTGATTCACATGAAGCACCCTGTGGGGGCTTCTTGGAGTGCCTAGGTCAACCAAGTAGGTGACATCACCCTTTCTCTCCACAATGGTGTGGGGTCCACTCCAATTGTCTTGGAGTGCCCTGGGAGCCACAGGCGCCAAGATCCACACTTTCTGTCCTGGCTGGTATACAGTCGGTACAGCCTTCAGGTCATGCCATTGTTTCTGCAACTCTTGGCTGGACTGAAGGTTTTTAGTGTCCCTTTTCATGTACTCAGCCACCCTTGATATGAGGCCAAGCACATAATCCACAATGTGTTGTTTAGGAGGCTTGAAGGTTTGCTCCCAGCCTTCTCTAACAAGAGGAAGAGGACCCCTAACAGGGTGCACAAACAGAAGTTCAAATGGGCTGTAGCCCACACCCTTCTGAGGAACCTCCCTATAGGTGAAGAGGAGGCATGGTAACAGGACATCCCACCTCTTTTTGAGCTTTTCTGAGAGTCCCATTATCATGTCCTTGAGAGTTTTATGAAACTTTTCAACTAAGACATTTGTTTGGGGGTGGTAAGGAGTGGTGAACTTGTAAGTAACACCACAATCTTTCCACATGGCTTTCACGTAAGCAGACATGAAGTTTGCACCCGTGTCTGATACCACCTCTTTAAGAAAACACACTCTTGAAAAGATACCAAGGAATGCTTTTGCCACTGCAGGAGCTGTAGTGGTCCTAAGAGGAATGGCCTCTGGGTACCTGGTGGCATGGTCCACTACCACCAGTATAAATCTGTTCACAGAGGCTGTTGGTGGTGGGGGGTTGGTGTCTTTCTTAGGACAGGAGCTGTCTCCTGCCCCATGGCCTTTGTTTTTACACATGTAGCACCAAGGTTTTTTTAACTTGGAAGAAGAGGAAGAGGAAGAGGATTTGTTCCCACCCCAAGAGGAGTTTTGTGGGCCTGATGAAGACTCTATGGGGGTGATTCTAACCCTGGCGGTCGGTGATAAAGCGGCGGCCAACCCGCCAACAGGCTGGCGGTCCAAAAAATGGAATTCTGACCCTGGCGGGAATCGCCAACACAGCCCGCCACATTAACACTCCGCCCGCCGCGGCGGTACACACAAACAGCGCGGCGGTCACCGCCAACAGGCAGGTGGCAGACAATGTACCGCCCACCCTATCACAACTCACCAATCTGCCACCTTTTCCGGGGCGGGAGCCCCGCCGATAAAAACACGGCGGAAACAGACTACGAACGGGAAAACGCTCACCTCTACGCACTCCACGAGGAAGGAGGATAGCATGGAACCCGAATTAAACATACTACCTGCTCTCGTCTACCTGCTCATCTACCACGAGTACGAACGCCGGCGCAGACGACAACGGTGAGTACTGCACCTACGACACACGGGAGGGGGGAGGAGGAAAGCTTACGGGCACACACATATGCGACCCCCACCCCTCCAAACTATGTACACACCAATGCAGAGCAACAAGTCACAGTGACACCACCCAAACCCCCCTGATAAATGCAAAGACATAATTAAATTGTGAATAAAAATTTATGTACAAAATAGGCTCTGAAAAGTTATGGTCAACTAGCCAAAAAATCAATATCAAAATAAGTCTATATACAGTGCAATGGATAACCGAGGCAATTAGTCCTGCACATCAAAAGAAAATCGAAGTGTCCGCGGGCCAAAGTGTAACAACACAAGGGCAAAGCCCACACAGGAGACCTGAGTCCTCTGGAGAGAACACTGCAGGGGCATCTGATGAAAAAACTACAGGCACCTCAGGGGGAAGGGAAGGGGGGGGCACCACAGCCACATGAGTCCACGACGCCAGAACCACGAAGGGGCCACCATGCCTACTGTGCCATCCTGGGGAGTGCAAAGCCACAGTCTCTCAAGTCTCTACAGTAGGTGGGTTGCCCACTGTTCAATCCTGGGGAGTGCAAAGCCACAGTCTCTCAAGTCTCACAAGTGGGTGGGTTGCCCACTGTGCCATCCTGGGGAGTGCAAAGCCACAGTCTCTCAAGTCTCACAAGTGGGTGGGTTGCCCACTGTGCCATCCTGGGGAGTGCAAAGCCACAGTCTCTCAAGTCTCACAAGTGGGTGGGTTGCCCACTGTGCCATCCTGGGGAGTGCAAAGCCACAGTCTCTCAAGTGGATTACAGTCTCCACTGGTCAAGGAGGAGGCATGGTGGGCACAGTGAACCGTTAACAGTGCATGCAGGAAGGGCCCAGCGGAGCGGTGCTTGAGACGGCGGGGCCCAGCGGAGCGGTGCTTGAGACGGCGGAGCCCAGCGGAGCGGTGCTTGACAGGAAGGGCCCAGCGGAGCGGTGCTTGACAGGAAGGGCCCAGCGGAGCGGTGCTTGAGACAGCGGGGCCCAGCGGAGCGGTGCTTGACAGGAAGGGCCCAGCGGAGCGGTGCTTGACAGGAAGGGCCCAGCGAAGCGGTGCTTGAGACAGCGGGGCCCAGCAGAGCGGTGCTTGAGACGGCGGGGCCCAGCGGAGCGGTGCTTGACAGGAAGGGCCCAGCGGAGCGGTGCTTGAGACGGCGGGGCCCAGCGGAGCGGTGCTTGAGACGGCGGGGCCCAGCGGAGCGGTGCTTGACAGGAAGGGCCCAGCGGAGCAGTGCTTGACAGGAAGGGCCTAGCGGAGCGGTGCTTGAGACTGCGGGGCCCAGCGGAGCGGTGCTTGAGACGGCGGGGCCCAGCGGAGCGGTGCTTGAGACGGCGGGGCCCAGCGGAGCGGTGCTTGAGACGGCGGGGCCCAGCGGAGCGGTGCTTGACAGGAAGGGCCCAGCGGAGCGGTGCTTGACAGGAAGGGCCCAGCGGAGCAGTGCTTGAGACGGCGGGGCCCAGCGGAGCGGTGCTTGACAGGAAGGGCCCAGCGGAGCGGTGCTTGAGACTGCGGGGCCCAGCGGAGCGGTGTTTGAGACGGCGGGGACCTGTTCAGCGGTGCTCTTCTGCACGGCGGGGCCCTGTTCAGCGGTGCTCTTCTGCACGGCGGGGCCCTGTTAAGCGGTGCTCTTCTGCACGGCGGGGCCCTGTTCAGCGGTGCTCTTCTGCACGGCGGGGCCCTGTTCAGCGGTGCTCTTCTGCACGGCGGGGCCCTGTTCAGCGGTGCTCTTCTGCACGGCGGGGCCCTGTTCAGCGGTGCTCTTCTGCACGGCGGGGCCCTGTTCAGCGGTGCTCTTCTGCACGGCGGGGCCCTCTTCAGCAGTGCTCTTCTGCACGGCGGGGCCCTCTTCAGCGGTGCTCGTCCAGTAAGTCAAGGGAGCCAGACCTGGCCTGGACTCCCTGCTCAGTCGCCCTCCGACCGTGCTGTTGCTGGACCCTTCGGTGACGGAGTCCTGGGCCCTTTGGTGTTCTCCCTAACACCCGGGATGGGGCTTGTGGGCCCCTCCTGCTCCGCGCTCCTGCTGGCTGACTTCTCCGCCCTGCTGCCCTTTCGCTCCTTAGATGGGGCTCTCGGGCCCTTGCCTCCCCTGGCTGTTGTGGCTGGTGAAGTGGGCGAACTTGGCTCCTTGGGGGCAGCCGTGTCAGTCCTCTCACGGCGGCCCTTTAGTTTCCGGGTCCTCTTGCCTGGGGGGGGGGCTGGCTGTCCCCTTGCTGCTGATTGAAGTGTCACTGCTGGCAAAGGGTGGACTCCAGAACCCATGCACCACAGTGACACTCGAAGCTGGGCTGGTGGTGGCTGAGGTGCTCTTGGGACTCTTTGCAGATGGAGGGGGTGGGTCAGTGGAGGGAACGAGGTCAAGATTAGCGAGGAAAACTTTCTTAGGACCAAGGTAAAAGGTAGGAGAAGTCGTGATGGGAGTGGAGGAAGAGGATGTGGTTGTAGGAGAGTCAGGTGTGCTGTCTTTGGGTGCAGGTGCTTGTGCTGGAGGCTGTTGTGAGGTGGATGGCTGTTGGGTGGGTGTCTGCCTGCGTTTGTGTGTCTTGGAAGAGGGGGTGACAGACACAGTGGGAGAGGACACAGGGGACGTGTAAATGGTAGTGGGGGTGGTGACTGCACGTGTGCGGACTGGACTGGAGGGTGTGCTGGTGATGGAAGCACTGGCTGATGGTGGTGTGCATGCAGGTGTGAGTGTAGACGTCACAGGGAGGGAGGAGGGAGACGAGGAGGAGGGGGACACAGAGGTGGTAGTGACTGTTGGAATGTCTGCATCTGGGAGTTGCTTGCGTGAATGCTTGTGGGTTCTGTGGTGCTTGTGTCTGGATGAGCTGCCCTTGGGTGTTGAGGTGTGTGCAGGCTGGTCCGATGGTGTGGATGGGATAGGCCGAGGAACAGGAGACAGAGACAGGCTGGAGGCAGTCAGAAGAGGGAGGCTGGAAACAGGGACAATGGCTGCCGTCAGTGCTGAGGCCAGAGCATTGAACGATCGTTGATGGGCAGCCTGACCCGAATGAATGCCCTCCAGGTAGGCATTGCTCCGATGCACCTCCCTTTCTACCCCCTGGATGGCATTCAAAAGGGTAGTCTGCCCAACAATGATGGTCCTCAGGAGGTCAATGACCTCCTCACTGAGGGCAGCAGGGGTAACAGGGGCAGGGGCTGAGGTGCCTGGGGCGAAGGAGACGCCCGCCTTCCTGGGCGAGCGGGCACGGAGCGTAGGCTGAGGGGCTGCTGGGAGGGCGGGGCTGGTGCGCTGGGTGGCGGCTGTACCTGTAGAGGCGGGGGGCCCGGATGTTGCCGCCACTGCTAGGGAGCTCCCATCCGAGGACGTGTCGCTGTCGCTGATGTCGCCACCGGTCCCCGTTGTGGTGCTCCCCTCGCCCTCCGGATCACTGGTGCCCTCGGTGTCTGTTCCTGGTCCCACCGGGGCCTTGTGACTTGCAGCTCCCTCGTGCTCCGATGCCAATTCTCCTCCGCCTGATGATGCTAATGCACACATGCACAAGAAGATGAAGAAGAAGGGTGGGGGGAGAAAAACAAAGACCAGGTTGAGTGCATGCAATGTCAACACCGTTGGCGGAGAGGACAGACACAGGAGCCTCATGCACTAAGCCGCGCATTCGGGGTACACTACTCAGTACTTCTGACTAGGACAACAGGTCTAGAGACGACAAAGGCGCACATGTGTGATGCTGGACCATCGATAGCTGTACTTGTCACCCTACAGAGGTGGGGGCCGGGAGCACAGGGCCATGCCTAAAGGAGAGGACTACACTACAAAAAGCGCCCTGGCCTAATGTCACCCACAACCCTCCTCCCCCACCCAGACGCCTCCACTGCGCAGAGAGATAGCAGAATGTGCTGATACTCACCCCCTTGTGTCTGCTGTGATGTCCTCAAGCGCCCATCCAAATCAGGGTAGGCCACCGCCAGGATCCGGGACATCAGGGGGGTAAGGGTACGACTGGCACCCCTCCTAGGTTGGGAGGCCATCCCCAGCAGTGACTCGGCGGTCTTCCTGGTCCCGCGGCGGATGTCCTCCCACCTCTTGCGGCAGTGGGTGCCCCGTCTGACGTGGACCCCCAGGGCCCGGACTTCCTTGGCGATGGCACGCCAAATGTCCACTTTCTGATGGGCGCTGACCTATTTGACATGTACAGGGTGGGAAGGAAAAATCATCAATTTTCTGCATGTTAGATGCGATTGGCCCCCCCTCCCCAACCTTGCCATATGGCACATGCTCTCATCTGTCGTGCGTTGCACTCCTCATTCGCACCCCACCCCACCAACTTACATCCACCCCACTCCACACAGGCATAGCCCATTCAATGTGCACCCAGTGTACTTACCTGTTGGTCTGGAGGACCGTAGAGTAACGCATACTGGGGGAGGACCCCATCCACAAGTTTCTCCAACTCCTCAGACGTGAAGGCAGGGGCCCTTTCCCCAGTCGCAGCAGCCATTGTCACTTCCAGACCGAGGTCACAGCAGCACTTGCAGTATAGGTCCTCTCCTGTGGATGATCAGGTCTCGAGTGATTTAGCAGATAGAAAATGGCGGTCACGCCCGCGGCGGTGCGTACCGCGGAGGTGCGTACCGCGACCGCCGGCGCACCTCGTCATTGGCTCCTGAAACCCATAGGCCTCAATGTTAGCCAATGCGGCTTCGTATAGCGGTCTTCGACCGCCTACCGCCACGGTGTGCCACGCCAGCGCATTGACCTCACATCCCATTGTCCCACTTCACAGGTCAGGCAGCCGCCATTTCAAGGGCCCACATGGCATAATTTGTACTGCGTCACACAGGCCTAGGCCTTGCATTGCCACACATACACGCCTTTCAATACATAGATAATCGTGTGCTATGCATGCAGTGGTGAACGTACCTGTGATTTGCTTGACTCTGTGCTCCATGTTGTCCTTCCTGGGCACCGTCCGCTGGGACTTGCGAGGAGAAGGATGAATCCTCGCGTGTACCGACCGCTGGTGGACCTGTCGACAATGGAAGAACGCCATATCATACTACGATACCGACTTGACCGAGCCACTATACATGAACTGTGTGCCCAGCTGGAGCCAGCCCTGATGTCCCCCATCCGCCAACCCACAGGAATTCCCCCTCTAGTGCAGGTTCTGTCAGTCCTCCATTTTTTGGCAAGTGGCTCATTCCAGACAACAGTGGCCATGTCATCTGGAATGTCTCAGCCTATGTTTTCAAAAATCTTGTCTAGAGTGTTGTCTGCCCTGACGAAACACATGCGGCGCTACATTGTATTCCCTGAGGAGGTTGATTTGGCCACTGTGAAGGGTGATTTTTATGACCTTGGACATATCCCCAACATAATTGGTGCCATTGATGGGACCCATGTGGCTTTAGTACCCCCAAAAGACGATGAGCAGGTGTACAGAAACAGGAAAAGTTACCATTCTATGAACGTCCAGGTGGTCTGTTTGGCTGACCAGTACATCTCCCATGTGAATGCCAAGTTCCCTGGGTCAGTGCATGACGCGTATGTGATGGGAAATAGCAGCATCCCTTATGTGATGGAACAGCTACAGAGACAACGTGTGTGGCTAATTGGTGACTCTGGTTACCCCAACCTGCCTTGGCTATTGACCCCAGTGAGGAATCCCCGGACCAGGGCAGAGGAACGGTACAATGAGGCCCATGGGCGAACTAGGAGGATCATTGAAAGAACCTTTGGCCTCCTGAAGGCCAGGTTTAGGTGCCTGCATATGACAGGGGGATCCCTGATGTACTCACCAAAGAATGTGTGCCAGATCATCGTGGCCTGCTGTATGCTTCACAATCTGGCATTGCGACGTCAGGTGCCTTTCCTGCAGGAGGATGGTCCAGATGGTGGTGTTGAAGCAGCTGTGGAGCCTGCGGAGAGTGAAGAGGAGGAAGACGAAGAGGACGACCCAGACAACAGGGACAGTGTTATCCAACAGTATTTTCAGTAGCACACAGGTAGGAATCACCCACGCCATTTAACATTTACTGAAAGCCCCCTGCATCTTTACTTTGTGTATTTCCCCCCAGTTCTTTTAAACTGATGTTTGATTTTCCCTTCCCTTTTCAGTGCTGTATGACCCACAGCGTGACTTCTGCTTGGTTAGCCCATGGACTAATGCTTATTGACATTGGTATGTTGTCATCACATAAATAACAGAACATTATTGATAAGTAATGTGTTATACATTTGTAAATAATACAGGCTGACTCCAGAATGATTTCAGTGCAATGAGTGATTTATTTTTAGTGCTAGATATTGGTACATGATATTAAAACGGTGATGGGTGAGGGTGGAGTTATGTCCATGGCAGAGTCCAGTTCTCGGTCGCACAGGTGCATTGTCCATATGCCTGTGGAAGGATGGAGCAGGGGCAGTTCAAGGTTGGACAGGGTGACACTGTGGGACAGTGGAATGACATCCGGGGGGATATTAGGCTGGCGGGGGTCTTGGCATCCTACTCGGTCTTCCTTTGAGATCTCAGGTTCCTCTTGCGGGATGGTTGTTCTTCAGCAGGAGGTGGGGTTCTGGTGGCCCGTCGTTCTGTGGGGGCCTCCTGACCACTAGCGCCGGCGGAGGTGGTAGGCTGTTCCTGGCTAGTGACAGGGGCCCTTTGTGGTGCCACATGGTCCCGCAATGTGGTTTCCATACGGTTGAGGGCCTGGACTATGGTCCCCATAGCGGTAGCGATGTTCCTGAGTTCATTGCTGAACCCCATGTACCGTTCCTCCTGCTGTGCCTGGATCTCGGTGAACCTGGCCAGTACCGTCGCCATCGTCTCCTGGGAGTGATGGTATGCTCCCATGATGGTGGTGAGGGCCTCTTGGAGAGTCGTTTCCCTGGGCCTGTCCTCCCCCCCCTGTCGCACAGCAGCCCTCCCAGTTGCCCTGTTTCCCCGGGCCTCTGTCCCCTGGACGGTGTGCCCACTACCACTGCCCCCAGGTCCCTGTTGTTGTTGGGGTGTTGGGTCAGCCTGGGTGCCCTGTAGTGGCGGACACACCGCTGATTGACGCGTCCGCGAGACAGAGGCATGGGTCCGCTGGGTGGGAGCTGTGCTTGTGTTCCCAGAGGGGGTTGGGTCTGCTGTGGCCTGTGTCTGTGTGTGGGGAACCGACTGTCCAGAGGTCCCCGATGGTCCGGGCTGGTCATCAGGTTCTAGGTCGACAGAGCTGCTGTCCTCGCTGGGGGCCTGTTCTGGGGGTGGGATGGACAAATCTGGACCCTCCGTGGCGGTGTGTTGGCGTTCGGGCCCTGCAGGGGTAAAGGAGTATGGTTATTGTTTCGGTGTGTGCCATGGCGTGCATTTTGAGTGCCCTTGGCCCCCAGTGCTGGCATTCCCTTGTGGGAGGTGTTGTGAGGGTGGTGGGAGGGGGGGGTGTATGGGTATGTGCAATGGTCATGCTTTGGTGGTGGCTGTCTATGGTTTGTGTTGGCATTCAGGGGTTGGTGTTGTTTAGGGTGGGTTGTGCTGGTGAGACATTGGCAGGGAGGTTGTGTGCTGGGGGGTTGAGATTGGGGGTGAGGGGGGGGGTTGGCATGCTGGTGGTTGGGGGGGGGGGGGGGTGAAGTAGTTGAGATTCGACTTACCAGAGTCCATTCCTCCGTGTACTCCAGCGAGGCCATCAGGATGCAGGATGTTTACCACCTCTTGCTCCCATGCTGTGAATTGGGGTGGAGTGGGTGGGGGTCCGCCGCCAGTCTTCTGCACAGCGATGTTGTGTCGCGACACCATCGAGCGCACCTTCCCCTGTAGGTCGTTCCATCGCTTTCTGATATCTTCCCGATTTCTGGGATGCTGTCCCACAGCGTTGACCCTGTCTACGATCCTTTGCCATAGCTCAGCCTTCCTTGCTATAGTGGTGTGCTGCACCTGTGTGCCGAAGAGCTGGGGCTCAACCCTTATAATTTCCTCCACCATGACCCTGAGTTCTTGGTCCGAGAACCTGGGGTGTCTTTGGGGTGCCATGGGGTGGTGTGGATGAGGTGTGGGGTGGTGTTTGTGGTGATGTGCGTGGTGATATGTGGTGATGTGTGCGTAGATGTGGTGTGGGTGATGAAGTTGGGTTCCTGTGTGTGTTGGGGTTTTCTATTGCTGTGCTCGCTCTCTCTATCTCTATCTCTCTCGCCTTCTCTCCGATTTCCAACTAGTGGGGGTTTGTGGGTGATGTGGGTGTGTGTTTTATAGTTGATTGGATGTGTGGGAGTGTTGTTTGTATGTGTCAGGTGTGTGTATTTCAAATTGTCCAATGTGGCTGTGTTTTGGAGCTGTGTGTGTATTTTGAGCGCGGCGGTGTGTACCGCCAATGGAATACCGCGGTTGAAAGACCGCCGCGTGGATTGGTGGGTCAGAATGGCATGGGCGTGTTTGTGTTGGCGTGACGGTGGAGGTTTGGTCATCTCCAGTTTTCCGCGGCCCGCTGATGAGGCGGCCTTCCTTGGATGTCGGATTGTTGGCGGTTTCACAGTTGGTGGTCAGAATGACCGTGGCGGTTTACCGCGGCCGCGGCGGTAGAAGGGCGGACTTCTGACCGGCGGTAAGGGCCTTTTACCGCCGAGGTCAGAATGACCCCCTATGTGTTTATCTTTGTCCCCACCCTTGTCCTGAGACTTACCTGCTTCCTTCTTTTTGTGGTCACCCCCTGGGTGAGATTTCCTACTTACCCTAGTGTGGACCCTTTTGTCTGCCTTCTTTCCCAATTCTTGGGGAGAGGTCAGATCAGGGTCTACCAACTACTGATGCAGCTGAGCAGATATAAAGTTTTTCTGAATGTGCTCTCTCAGGATTAGGTTGTACAAACCCTGGTAGTCACTGACATTGCTTCCATGAAACCAGCCTTCCAGAGCCTTCACAGAACAGTACACAAAATCTACCCAATCTTTGGAGGACTCTTTTTTGGTTTCCCTGAACTTGATTCTGTATTGTTCAATGGTTAACCCAAAGCCATCTAACAGTGCATTTTTCAAAGCTGTATAGTTGTCTGCATGTTCCTCTCACAGTGAGGAGTTTGTCTCTGCCTTTGCCAGAGAGGGCGAGCCACAAGATTGCTGCCCACTGCCTTCAGGGAACCTTTTGGACTTTACAGGCCCTCTCCAAAGCAGTGAACTACTTGTAAATGTCATCAACCGCCTTGTAAGGTGGGACTATCTTGCTCAAATTCCTGGAATCATGAGTCTTCTCTGATTCTGCTTTCCCTGAAGCTCAAATTGCTGCCACTGTGGGGTGCTAACCCCAACCCCTGTCTTTACCTTTCCACTGCCAAGGCCTCCCTATCTAAGGCCAGCTGTTGCTGCTGCAGCCTCAGCTTTGCCTCCTCCAACCTCAGTTTCCTAAGCTCCCTATCTAAGTAATCTCCCCCTGAGGTGGAACAGTGGGTCCCCTCAGAGACTGAGGAGACATGGGAATGAACAGAGGAGGATCTACCCCTCCTCTGTACCAACCCTTTAGGAGTAAAGGTGGGCGTACAGGAATGACCCTCCTTCTCACTACCTGCAGTGCTCCTAACAGGGCTGTGTTGTTCCCTGGGTTCGTCCTGACCCGCCCCAGTGTAGCCCAAATCTACCATGTCTGGCACTGGAGGGTCAGCTTCTACTTCTTCCTCCTCCTGGCTACCAGCATTGTCCTGGTCAGCCTGGAGGAGAAAGGCAAGAAGCAGACTCTTGTTGGCATTTCTCCATGTTTTCAGTTTTCTACTACCACACATCTATCTAAACTCTTGGTAGGCGAGACTCTCATTTTGAGAGTATGGGGCCTGAGAGTTGTGCTCTACTGAAGACACTTTTTCTTTCTAGAGTGGTGTAGGTGTGCCTAACTACTCTAACACTAGGTGCCCAGAAAAGTTTGGAGCAAGGGCTATGTTCCACTGGTCCCTGCTCTGGTGTGAAACACACAAAAAGAAAGGGAGTGTCCACTCCCCTGTCCAGCTCCACCACTAGGGTGGTGCCCAGAGCTCCTCTAGGTGGCCAATTGGATGTGCCATCTTGGACCCAAGATGGGCAGAGGCCCCTGGTAGCATCTGACTGGGTAGGCCAGGTAGCTGACATCAGTGACCCCTCCTGATAGGTGGGCACCCCAGAGAGTGACCAAACCCCCTTTTTGGGATATGTAGGGACTCCCTTAAGGGTGGGTCACCAGATTTGTCATGCAAGACTCCACCAGGACCTCTCTGCAAAGACATCTTCTGCTCCGGGCCTCCAGAACTGCTGCTGGGTTGCAAAGGAACCAAACAAGACTGCATCGCCTGAGAAGACTTCTCTTTCCAACAGTGTTTCTGCAGCTCGTCAGCATTCTGCAACATTTCCACAACTCTGCATCCTCTAGGGTTGGCAAGACTTCAGTTGCACCAAGAAGCAAGAAGGAATCTCCCTTGGAGTGAAGGTGTCACTCCTCTGCATCCGCAGGCACAGATGGCAACAACGTCCGACTGGTGGGATGTCCTGTCCTCCGGATCTGCAAAGATTCTCCAACACAGGTGGTGGTGCTGAGGGATCCCCTGGGTTCTCTCTGCCTTCTGTCCAACGTGGAAGACGGTGAGCCTTTGCCTCTGCCACTGGTGCAAAATCCATGTGCACTGCGACTGTTGCACCCACCAAGGCTTTGTGACTCCTGCTCTGAGGGATCTTCAGGCCCCAAGTAGCCCCAGCCCCCAGCACTCTACATCTGTAATGACTGTCTCCCTCTCTGCTGCTCCAGCAACATGGGACTCCTCTTCAGGCGTGCTGACTGGGCCTCACTACGACTTACTGTGCCTGCTGCTCATGGGTTGCTTGTGGGGGCTCCGACTGCTTCTGCTAGCTCTCCTGTCTTCCGAGGGTCAGCCCGGACTCCCCTCCAAAGGTCGAGTCCCCAGGACCGTGCTGGTCCCCCACAGGTCTGCAAAACCTCTGACAGCTCATTTTGCATTTGCCTTTTTGGTAGTCCTTCTCACCACTTACCCATCTGCAGTCTGGCGACCGTCGAGGGACAGCTCATAGGTGACTTCATGGACTACTCTGCAGCTCCTGGACTCCTCAGCTGGACTTATCCATCACAGTTGATCCGCCTCTTCAGCTTCAGAAATGTAGACATTGGCTCCTGCCCCACCTGAACACTCCTGCATGGACTGGACTATTTACCCTTCTTTTGCAGGTCCTCTTCACCCAGAATCAGCTTTTGGGTTCCAATGGTCAGGTCCTGCTTCTGCATTCTCCAACTGTGATGTCCCCATGTTAGCCTATGGGAGATCCAGGTGACTTACCTCTCGGCACCCGGTCGCTGGGTATCTTCTATGTACTTACCTTTTGGGGTTCCACTCTCCTGAAGCCTTTGTCTAACTACTCTATACACTCTCGGTTTGGGGGCACCCATTTGCATTCCATTTTTTAGTATATGGTTTGGCCTCCCTCTATGGCCCTTGCTGATTTATGCTTTTCCCGAGTACTTAACTGTGTATATCTTGTGTGTTCATACCTCTAGAGACAGGCATACCAATGGTAGTCTAGTTTGATGTGCCTATAATAAAGTACCTTTATTTTTGCAACACTGTGTGGCTCCTTTCATGTGTGATAAGTTACTGTGTGCCTACTGTGGTATTGCAAGTGCTTCACATGCCTTCTAGTACAAAAACTTTATTCGACTTTCCACAAGTCATAAAAGTATCAAATATTCTACATTTCAATATACAATAAATACAATAAATAAGCAAAAAATATTTAATAATTTACAATAATAAAAAGATCCATAAATGAGAAATGTTTAAAATTCTTTAAGGAAAATGCCCTAAAAACTAACCATTGGGTGGACTAGATAAAATTACATTGCTGCCCCCATGCGCTTTCTTGTGTTTAATACAGAGCATAGAAAATTGGCCAGGATTCCGCACATCTCAATCGAGGATAGCACCTAGAGGCTGGCATACGCGGTGCGACACTGGGGGAGATTGATTAACCTTAGAAGAGGGGCTACTAAGCGCTTTCTTTGCTTGGCATAGAATTTACTAAATAAAACCACGTGAATTGTGGTTTGGAGTGCCATTGCATCACATGGACAAGGCTTCATGGTGGTACTCCAGTCATTCATAGTTGGAAAGGTCACTAGACGATGGAATATGTCTAGCCTCAATCTGGTGAGAACAAAACGATGGCGGGGGATTATCACATTCGTCAAATAAGGCTGAATGGCCTCTGTTGACAAAATTATTTGATTATAAATGACGGTAGGCTTTTTTGATTCGACTTCCCATCGTAGATCTTCTAGATGTTTTAATGCCAAAGCAGTCAAGTCCTTCCTAGAGATTTCCCCCAGCGAGGCTGGGTTTGTGTAATAGGCTTTATTGCCCATGTTATCAAAGAAGGTCATAATGTATCGTAGCCAGGGCACCCTTGCTGCGTATATGGACTCCATACAGTCAGTCAGAATGGCCTTATTTAGTTCAGTATGTTCCGAGGTCCAAACTTTGTGCCATAGCAATAAGGGTTGGATCTTTATCAAGTCAGTAATAAAGGGGAGCCCCAGTTCTGAGTGGATAATGTATGATGATGTACCTTTTGGTACCATCAATAGATGTCTCATAAAATCGTTTTCAGCCATCTGCACCAGATTACAATTGGTGTATCCCCAAATTCCAGACCCATACATGGCAGCTGGGGTGCACTTGGCTTTATAAATTTTTATCATATTTGGCGGGGTGATCCCCCCTATCCTTTTGGAGAAAAGCCTTAAAGCCACTGTTGTTTTAATAAGCTGAGCTTTTTTCATCTTCCTGCAGTTAGCCCACGAACCCTGTTTGTCAAACATTATGCCCAGGTTAGAAAAGGTTTGCGCAATTTCTACTCTCCCATCTGCGGTAGCAATATTATAGGACTTGCCGCGTTTCCCGCCACAGTTCATAATGAACGTTTTTGAGCGATTGACAGTGAGACCCAGTTGTGACATGAATGTGATACAGGTAGTTAGGAGTTTTTGTAGGGCTAACGGGGTCCTGGACATTAAAACTGCATCATCTGCGTAGAATAAAACCGGAACAGCACGTTTGCCTATTTGGGGTAGGTCTTTACAGTTACTAGCCAATACGTTTTCTAAATTATTTATATACATTGAAAACAAAAACGGGGCAAGAACGCAACCTTGGCGCACGCCTCTATGTATGCCGAAAGGGCGAGTACTTTCCCCCTTTAGGCCATACCTCACTCTTGCACTTTATCCTGTATACATTTCTCGTATAAACTGAATTATAGCTGGTTCTACCCCCATGGTACTTAAAATATCCCATAGTTTGTCATGTAAAACACAATCAAATGCTGATGATAGGTCGATGAAGGCCAGATGCAGGTTACCTTCTCTAATCCTTGTATACTTTCCTATAATAATACTTAGATTCAGTCTTTGTTCTACTGTCCCAATTCCTTTGCGGAATCCATATTGGACAGGAGATAATACACTCTTTTCTTCCGCCCAAGTTTGTAACCTGTTCAAGATAATTCTCCCTGTTAATTTAGCCGTTGAATCCAACAAAGAGATTGGTCTGTAACAGGCTGGATTGAGGCGGTCACCTTTTTTATATATTGGGACTATATTAGAGTCTCGCCAAGATGGTAGGGGACCTTGTATGCAAATGGCTCTCAATGACTGCGTCAGTACGGGCCCCCATAACTGGATATTGGCCTTGTATATATCGATCGGAACACCATCGGGGCCCGGAGCTTTCCCTGATTTACTTAAGGTTATGGCTTCCTCTACCTCCTCAAGGCTAAATTGTGGGGTTATTAACAGGCGTGTATCTTCCTGGAGGGGTTGATCATGTACAGAAAACGTAAGGTTCGCGTCGCTAACCCGGGAATATATTTTAGAAAAATATGCAATCCAGTCTTCTTCAGAAATCGCTGTTTCCATCCTGGGGGAGCTTCTATCCCCAAGCACAGGAGAATGCCTTCTAGATAAGTCTTGGATGCTCACCACAGCTACCCTAGAGAGCCGTGGCTGTCTAGACACTGTAACACTAACTAATAGGGGTTTGTTTGGACCCGGTACAAGGTGTAACACCATAGGTGTCGACCACACACTGGGCCAGCTTCCTACACTCGCCCCCACCTGTGGGAAAGGGACGGATGTAGCCGGTACCTGGTCCAGGTCATTATTTACGGCTTGTATCGCGACCCTGGGGGGGGTTTGCTTTCAGCATGCACCTTGCTTGTTGTAAGCTGTTGAATGCGGTTGGCGATAGGCCTGTGATTTGAGGGCCTAAATTGAGACTGAGGTTGAAAATGTTGGAGCAGTGATAGCCACCTCTGTAAGAGGAGAAACCTCTTCTTCTAGCGCCTTGAAGGGCAATTTCTTGAACTATAAAGTGCGGAGGGATCAAGCAGTGTCTGTATCTGTTTTTATTGCTAATAAGGCATTGTCAATATGCTTCCCAAACTAAGTTTTGCCATTGTAGCCCATGTCCAAGATTTTTGATTGGACTTCCGGTCTAAAAGATGTGGCCTTAAGTGATCTTTGGTGTTTTAAAACTGCTGCTCTGGCTAACTTGTGGAAACCTGTGGAAGCGATGTTGAAAGCAATATCTATAAACTCTGAAGGAGTACTTTTGCCCTCTTGCAGTATCTTCTTTGCCTCACGCTTCTTGTCTTCAGGGATGAGATTGAGTAAGCTGCTGACATCTGACCACATTTGGCGGCCATAGAGCCCCCGAATCGCATGAGTGTTGGCTGTTCGGATGGTAATTGCAGACATAAGAGAGAATCTCTTCCCTACATTGTCCCGACGTCTGCCTTCCTTATCTGGTGGTGAAGAGATGGGAACAGAAGGATTTTTCGAACGCCTTTTCACTGATTGTGGGATATCAGATTTGTGCTTAGGGTGATCACTGAGGCAAGTACGGGAATCATCCGTGGCTTTGCATTTTTTGTCCAGGTGAGATGGTACTGCAGGTACAGTAGCCGGATCTTTCATAATTTTAATTCCCTCATTCCAGATGTGGTCTATGATGGGGATGTTTAACAGAGGTTCGCAAATGGAATTGTGCTGCAGCTCGGTTCATTACATTGTGGAAACCCCCGAAGTCTTCTGGAGGTGAGTCTGAAGGATGAGGAGGCAGAGGAGATGGAGTAGGGACCAGGTAATCATCCTATCCATCCTGTGGATGTTGTGGAGCAGGGATTTCACCTTCTTCTCTCTCATCCTCTGAGGAAGTGTTATCCTCCCTCAGAGGTGCAGCAAAAGTTGAGGCTGGTGTGAACCTGGGCGTCGGCGGAATGTTTCTTGGCATGGCAGGAGAAGCAGTCTGAGGTTGCGTTGGATGCTGTTCTTGAGGAGGTTAAGGAAATCTTCAGCTATAGTCCGCAGGGATGTAGAATTTCTATCGCCTGACACCTGGATCATATTCTTTGGGGTCAAGGGCAACAAGTTTTCAGGTTTATTTTGTCCTTGGGACAAGTAGGCCAACCCCCCTGCAGCACAAATCCTTTGGCTGCCAGTTTACAGAGAAGGGAACTGTCTGCAGTTGAGGTAATGTGTGTGTCTGTATGTTAATGCTGTTCAAACTTGTATTTATGGTTCATTAATGAAAAAGCTTCATTATTAGGGTGAGCGCTGTAAATAAACGCTTTAAGGTTACACTGCACTATTGGCAGTGGTTCTAGTGAAAAAACAAAAAAGAGTACACATGTTTGAAAGGTTTAACAATATGAGGCTAATTATTATGCTCCCAGAATGCGCTCTGATTAGATGCAAATGTTTGCAGAAGCTTGTAAGCAAGAGTGATGATTGTTTGCTTCCAAAATAAAATGTTCAGAAAAAAATGCAAGTAGGAAAAAAACATTTTGCTACTATGAAATTTTAGGTGCTATTTCTTTGAAGTGCCATTTAAAAAAATGTGTTGATGCATGCTAGTATTTACAAAAAATCTTCCTAATGGAAAATCAGTGTAACCGTTTTCAACAAGATTATGGAATGCATGAAAATAAACAAGCACTGGCAAAGACCACTGAGCCAACATTTTTTTGTCAGTCTTTTGGTTTCTTCAATGCGTGTCTTGTTTTGACATGGCTTTCTTAACACTTTATTGTAGCGGAAGCTGCCGGGCCCTCACCATTGTAACAAACATTCACAAAAAGAACAAAATGTTTTTGGCCTCAAAAAGAACACATTGCCACCAGTGGCATAACAAAGGCCCTGCAGCCCCCCCCCTGCCTGGGGGCCCCCTTAGCACAGCACCTGCCCTGAGTGATTCTGGAGGTAAGGCCCCTCCATGTTCTTTGCAGGGGGCCCCCTCCAGTTTTGTTATGCCACTGATTACCAGAGTAGTTCCTGGCACTGAACAAAACTACTTTGTGTGCCAATATGCTCTTTGTTGAAGAGCAGGATGCGATCACTCTCAGCCAAGCCAGCCGATAGATAGAGAGAGAAATAGAAGTTTAATAAAAACAAGATGTCTTTGTTAATGCCAGACCTAATTAGGGACCCAATTCTTAAAGAAAGTCACAAAAGTGCACCCATGGTATATGTCTTTAAATTAGTGATTTTCATGAATTCACAAAAACTTACAGGAGTAGACCAGGAAATCATACCCATAGAAAATATTTGTGAACTGTATTTTAGCATGGGCAAATATGCATGTGTAGATTTGCTCATGTGAAAATATATTGAGCGTTTACAAGTTCACTTTCCCTCCAACCACTTTTTCCCAACCCTGGAAGAACTTCTACTTCTGCCATTGTCAGGAGTAAATTTCCAACCTTTATCATTATGGGAAAAGATTAGAAAAGAGCTGGTGAAAATCCTTAAAAAATGCAAGTTAGTAGGTTTGCAGACTCAAAGGCATTCCATCCCTGGATCTATTGCTTATTGCTTCCTCCAGCCCCATTATGTACATCGGCAGAAAGGTGGCAAAATAAGAAAATTGCTATGGTAGGGATTTAAATTGCAAGTATTCAAGCCATACTATAGCTGTAGTCCTGGAATAATCAGACAGGCTATTATCAGAGCTCTTACATAATGAGATTGCTGCCATAATATGCCACCTCACTACATGGCACCAAAGGCACAAGTAGATTTTTTTACTGAACAAGTAGATTTCAGAAGCAACATGTCCCACGGACCAGTAGATATTTTATTAAATTCCACACCCCTGAGTCCTGCAGCATGGCCTACAAATATTGAACCAACAGGTAGGCATTTGCTTAATATCTTGCCTAGGCTCAGAATATTCATAATGCCTACGATGAGGGGTTGTAGGAAAGTACCCTCTTTCTGGGCCTGGTTACACCCATTTTCTGCCTGTTGTCAGTGTGTTTGACTGTGTTCACTGGGATCCTGCTAACCAAGACTCCAGCGATTATGCTCTCTCCCTTCAAACGGGGTTTCTCAAACCATTTACACCTCACATTTGGCATACTGGTGCCCCCATGTGAGTCCCTGGTATATGGTACCCAGGTACCCAGGGCATTGGGTTACCAGGGGATCCCCATGGGCTGCAGCATGTATTATGCCACCCATGGGGAGCCCATGCAAAGTGTATCTGCAGGCGTGCCATTGTCAGACAGGTTTATGCCCTCCTGCTGCTTGCATACCTCAAACCCAGGAAGGCAGAACAAAGGATTTCCTTTGGGAGAGGGGGTAACACCCTCTCCCTTTGGAAATAGGTGTTACATAGTTTGGAAGGGGTAGACTCACCAATCCACTGGTGTGCTTTGAAGGGCCCACTTGGTGCCTTCCGTGCATAAACCAGTCTACACCCGTTCAGGGACCTCCAGTACCTGCTCTTACGAGAAACTGGACAATGGAAAGGGGAGTGATCACTCCCCTGTCTATCACCACCCCAGAGGTGGTGCCCAGAGCTCTTCCAGAGGGTCCCTGGGTTCTGTCATCTTGAATCCAAGGTGGACAGGGATCTCTGGAGCATCTGCGTGACCACGTCAGGAAGGTGACGTCAGGGACCCCTTCTGATAGGCGGTCACCTGGCTAGGTGACCAATCCCCCTTTCAGGGCTATTTAGGGTCTCTCTCTTGGGTGGGTCCTCAGATTCAGGCTTGCAAGATTCCAGCAGGACTCCTCTGCAACCTCTGCTTCAACTTCTGGCCACTGGAACTGCAACTGGACCTTCTAGAATCGACAATCTGCATCCACGACAAAGACTGTGCTTACAACATTATTTCCACGGCTCCTTCCAGCTTCTGCAACTTTCCCCAGCTGTGCATCCTCTGAGGGTGGTAAGTCTTCAGCCTGCATGAGAATGAAAGAAGGAATCTCCCTTGGAATGAATGAGTCACTTCCCTGCATCCACAAGCACCAACTGCAACGACTACAAGCTGCATGTATCTCCTCTCAACCTGATCTGCGTGGATCCTGCATAACAGGTGGTGGTCCGGAGTAGTCTTCTTGGTCCTACCTGCCAGCTGTCCTCCTTTGATGGAGGACAGTACCCCCGTGCACTGCATCTCTTGCAGCTACCAAGGCTTGTTGGTATCTCCTCCAAGGGATCTTCAGGCTCCATGTAGCCCCAGCCCTCAGCACTCCTTCCTGTAACGCACAGCCATCTGCGTGCTTCTCCTGCGGCATGGGACCCTTGTCGACTTGTGCTGCCTGGATTCCTCTGTGACTCCTGGTTCCTCTTCCAGTGGGTCTCCTGTGGGGGTTGCCTCTTCTTCTGTGGACTCTCTGCCTTGAAGAGGGTCTCCCTAGGACTCCCCCAATAGGTCGAGTTCTCCTGGACCTTGCTGGTCCTCAGCAGCTCCACTTTTGCTTCACAGTGACTTCTGCCTTTGCCAAGGCTTGTTGGTGGCCCTTCCACTCCACTGACCGCCTGCAATCATCCATCCGGCGTGGGTTATCGACTGCATCCTCCAGGAACTCTTCACCTGCTCCAGGGCTGGATTCCTGACCATCTTCGTCAAACTGTCAACCAACTCCTCCAACCACAGACGGGTGGGTAGTAGCTCCTGCCCCTCCGGACACTTCTGGAACTTCTGGACTTGGTCCCCTTTTCCCAAAGATCTTCCTCTTCAGGAATCCACCACTGGTTTCTTGCAGTCTTGTCTGGGTGTTGCAATATCCTTATTTTCCTTCCTTTTGGTGGTTTGGGGAAAATCTAGTAATTTACTCCTTTCCTCCTGGTCGCTAGGGGGCATTGTGGTACTTACCTTTGAGGTTCCCTAGTTCCTCCAGCTCCCCTCTATACACCCCACTTACCTAGTTGGGGTCCTGCATTTGCATTCCATTTTTTAGTATATGGTTTGGGCTCCCCCTAGGGTCACTATTGTCTAATTGTATTTGCACTGTTTTTTATCACTGTCTATGCCTATTACTGATTACTAGTGTACATTTTTGGTGTGTTTACTTACCTCCTATTGGAAGGTTGCCTATCTAGTGTTTTGGTACTGTGTTACTGTAATAAAGAACCTTTATTTTTGTAATACTGAGTGTTTTCTTGTATGTGTGTAAGTGCTGTGTGACTACAGTGGTATTGCATGAGCTTTCCATGTCTCCTAGATAAGCCTTGGCTGCTCATCCACAGCTACCTCTAGAGAGCCTAGCTTTTAGACACTGCCTACACTATGCTAATAGGGGATACCTGCACCTGGTATAAGGTCAAAGTACCTTAGGTACCCACCACACACCAGGCCAGCTTCCTACAGGGGTGTAATAAGGATCATAGCCTTGCTGTTCATCCTCATCGTCTTCTTCCTTCTGATACTTCAAGTGAAGTTCTGAAGGCTATGTGCATCTCCAAAAGGCCCCTCATCCTCTGATTTTTCCCAATCCATTAATGGCTTGGTTGAAAAGCTGAGACTTTGCTTGGAGAAGTCACTTCAGGTCGTAAAGCACTTTTTGTGATCTTTATAGTAGTTGTTGCATCCGTTGACAACGTAAATGTGAATTGCGATGTTGAAGGTATAAAATCTCCCGTCTATGGTGCTGACGTCAACTGTGTTGTCACTGTCGATGCTGCCTTAGATGGTATTCTTGCTGATGCCATCTTCCTCGACTGTATCTTCTTCGACTGTGTTGGAGAGGTCAAATCCACCATCAACGGTGACTTGGTGGAAATAAATACCTTGGTGGATGAAATGAGAGCAGTGATAGCTGCCACAGCTGATGTTCTTGACAATAATGCCTTAATCGATGAGACTATTGTGTCGGTCGATATCGTTGTCGATACCAACGTCGACTATGCCGCTGTCGTCAGAGTCGTTTCGTGTGGAGTTTTAGACCTTGATGTCAGCGGGTCTGCTAAGAGAAAATGGTGTGGCTCCCTTTTCTTTAGAGATGGATTGGAAGGTTGGGAGGAGGCTGACCCTGTGGAGATAATGTTCCACTTTTTTGAGAGTCTTTGTGTAGTAACTTCAAGGCCTTACTACTCTTCTCTGAAACCCCTGGTCAGAGGATCTTGACCTTTTATGGGGCCTAACAGATTAATAACTGTCCTCATCAGAAGAACTGATGTCTGGGATCTAGTCTTCTATGGCCACAGAAGAAATCTTCCCTCTCAGTCTCTCAAAGTTTTTGATGAAAAGGTATGGTAAATGTTGCACTCCTTTAACTGATGTTGTGGGTAAGGATAAGTTACTTACCTGTAAATCCTAGTTCTCTTCCAGGGGTATCCTCATCAAAGTCATAAACATTGAATATTCCCGCCCTTGTGCGGGGACCCCGGAGCATATATCAAATATACACATATCATACATGTGTAATAAATAATCATGCAGGCTATCATGTTAAAAACAGGCTAAAAATGCTTTATTTCTATGAAGTTTTTTTTTATTATTTTTTTTTAATATTAAATACTACAATAGAGCATAAATATGTACCCAAGCTCCTAAAACTAGGCTTAGTGAAGTGAGCAGTAGCAAACTCTAGAGAAAAAATAGAAAAAACTGCATTGAAAAACACTGAAGCATTCTTAGCCAATAGGCTGCATGCAGGTTAACACAGGAGAACCATAAAAACTTTGGCACCGTGCCTTTAAGACCCTGAGCACCTCCAGTATCCCACCATGCCTCAGGGGTGAAGGAAAGGTGACAGTTGGTTCACAGTTAGGTCAGTTCTTTTTACGGTGACAATTTGTATAACTGATTCAAAACACAGTCTGTCCTGCACTTCTAGGAGACGTGCGTCCGGGGAGGAGGGTGGGTTGTTTATGACTTTGATGAGGATACCCCTGGAAGAGAACTAGGATTTACAGGTAAGTAACTTATCCTTCTCTTCCAGGGGATCCTCATCAATAGTCATAAACATTGAATAGATTAGCAAGCCCATCCCTAAACCCAGCGGACTGTCCGATAGAAGTGCAGGAATAGATATGTCTTACGCAAATAGATTTCTTAGAGAGGCCTGCCCCACTTGGGCATCCGCTCTTGCATCTGAGTCTAAACAATAATGTCTTGTAAACGTATGGACAGACTTCCATGTAGCAGCTTTACAAATCTCAGATATCGGAACATTGTTAAGGAGAGCAGCAGTAGCCGCTTTACCCCTTGTGGAATGCGCTCTAGGCCGCGCTAGCAATTGTCTATTAGCTAGCTGGTAAGTATTAACAATGCAAGAAACTATCCATCTTGATATTGTTCTCTTAGAAGCTGCCTCTCCTGTCCTTAAATGACCATAGTTTACAAACAAGCGGTTAGAGTGTCTAATCGATTTTGTCTTGTCCAGATAAAATTTCAGCACTCTTTTCAAGTCTAATGAGTGCAATGCTTTCTCTGCCGGAGTCTCCGGATTGGGAAAGAACGTCGGTAAAGTTATGGTCTGATTAATATGGAATTCTGACACCACCTTCGGAAGGAAAGATGGGTGAGTTCGTAGAACCACTCTATTGTCATGAAAAACCGTGTACGGTTCTTTTGCAGACAAGGCCTGGATTTCACTGACCCTCCTCGCTGAAGTAATGGCCACTAGAAAAGCCGTCTTCCACGTAAGGTGTTGTAAAGAGGCCTTATGGATAGGCTCGAAAGGAGGGCCCATAAGTTTTGCCAGGACTATGTTCAGTTCCCATGGAGGAGAAGGCCTCCGAATTGGCGGAAAAACTTTCTTCAAACCTTCTAAGAAATCCTTGACTACAGGTTTTGTAAAGAAGGATTCCTGAGAAGGCGATTTGCGATAGGCAGTAATAGCAGACAAATGTACCTTAATAGATGATACCTGCAGACCGGACTTCGCTAGATGAAGCAAATAGGACAGTATGACATCCTCCTGTGCCCGTATGGGATTATGACCTTGCTGACAGCACCAGATGTAGAATCTCTTCCACTTAAAAGCGTAGGAACGCCGCGTGGAAGGTCGTTTGGACTCTTTCAAGATGCTCATGCACTCCTGCGAGAGTCCTAGGTGCCCATACTGCAGGAATTCAGGAGCCATGCTGTTAAGCTCAGAGAGGGTAGGTTGGGATGTAGAATCCTGCCCTCCATTCTGCTCAGAAGATCCGGTCTGCACGGCAGCCTCCTGTGAGGTTCTTCCGACAGGTTGAGGAGATCCGTGTACCAGAACTGTCGGGGCCATTGCGGCGCTACAAGAATCATTCTGGTCCTGGATCTGTAAAGTTTGCTGATCACTGCCGGAATGAGGGGAATCGGCGGAAAAGCGTAAAGAAATGTCCCTGACCAGTCGATCAACAGGGCATTCCCTCGAGATCCCGGACGGTAGAACTTGGATGCGAAGTCTGGGCATTTCTTGTTTACTGCGTCTGCGAAGAGGTCCAGTTGAGGCCGACCCCATTGCGCGAAGATGTATTCTGCGACTTCGCCGTGCAGGACCCAATCGTGAACGTCCTCCAGGTGTCTGCTTAGAAAATCTGCTTCCACGTTCTGCTGACCTGGCAGGTGAACTGCTGTAATTGACATTCCTCTGGCCAGGAGCCAATGCCATATCACTTGGGACTCTCGCCATAGGGGTAGGGACCTCGTTCCCCCCTGTTTGTTCAAGTAATACATCGTGGTTGTATTGTCCGTCTGTATCAAGAGAGTTTTCCCCTGAATTAGCGGTATGAAAGACTTGAGAGCGAGATGGACCGCTCTGAGTTCTAGCAGATTGATGTGGTACTGCTTTTCCTTGTCTGACCACAGACCCTGCGCTTGAAAAGGACCCAGATGAGCCCCCCATCCCTGAAGAGATGCATCCGTTACTAGGGTGTCGGATGGAAGCACCTGGTGAAACAGAGCACCCACTGACAGGTGAGGTCTGTGCATCCACCATCTCAATGACTGAAGTGCTACCTCCGGTAGCCGCACCGTGTCCTCCCAGCGACCTGTTCTTTGGCTCCAGTTGGTCTCCAATGCCTCTTGGAGGGGTCTCATGTGGAGTCTGGCATTTGGGACAATAAAAATGCACGATGCCATGGAGCCCAGTAGTGATGTCACCTGACGTGCCGTAGGTGCGCTGGCTGTCAACAGGTCCTGGCACTTCTTGTTTATTGAGGATAGTCGTTCCTCCGAAGGATACACTTTTTGTAGTTCTGTGTTTATGATAGCTCCTACGTAGTGAAGATTCTGCGTTGGAGTCAAGGTTGACTTCTGGTAATTGACCTGAAGACCTAGAGCTTCGCAAACTCCTAGTACAATGTCCCGATGGCTTCTCGCCTGCTCCGGAGAAGAAGCCTTTAGTAGCCAGTCGTCTAGGTATGGATATATGTATATCCTTTGTCTTCGGAGATGTGCCGCCACCACTGCCATACATTTCGAGAAAACTCTTGGGGCAGATTTCAGGCCAAAGGGTAGAACCCTGAACTGGTAATGTTGTAACGCTACTCTGAAGCGCAGGAATTTTCGATGTTTTGGAGCTATTGGGATGTGAAAATACGCATCCTGCAGGTCGATGGAGCACATACAGTCTCCCTGATGCAGTTGAGGGAAAATCTGGTGAAGCGCTAGCATTCTGAACTTCTGCTTCCTTATGTATTTGTTCAGCAGCCGTAGATCCAGGATTGGCCTGAAAACGCCCTCTTGACCCTTCTTTGCCACTAGAAAGTAACGGGAGTAGACCCCCTGTCCTCTTCGTGCAGGTGGAACCTTTTCTATGGCATTCTTTCTTAGGAGGGCGAGAGCCTCCTTGCGTAGCAAGCTGAGATGAGATGGATTGTCTTTGGTTGGTGGCAAGCGTGGTGGAGGATGTTTGAAAAGAAGAGAATAGCCATGTTCGACAATATTGAGCACCCATTTGTCTCTTGTGATAGAGTGCCACTCGTGAAGATAAGCCGTAATACTTCCCCCCACCGGAGTGGTGTACAGTGTCGAGGGAAGCGAGATTTCATTGCTTGGTGGGTGCTTTCGGAGTGGATTGTTGAGGTCTGCTTGACCCTCGCTCCCTTGTGTTTCTTCGTTGAAAAAGAGGGCGTCCCTGTCGCTGCTGTGACCTTTGCGCCCAATGAGGGGTTTGAACCCTCTGCTGGAAAGGGCGCCTATCATACGGCCTGTACCTCCTCCTGAAATCCTTCTTTCTTTCGAGGCCCACCGCCTTCAAGGTATCCACCTCTGTCTTCATGCGGGCCATCTCTTCGTCTGCATGGGCACCGAATAGAGAGTTCCCGGCAAATGGGAGATTCAGGATGCGTTGTTGTGCTTCCTGTTTCAAGCCAGTGAGCCTCAGCCAGGAAGATCTCCTCGCACAGATACCATGTGCGTACCCATGAGCAGCCAAATCCGCCCCATCCGCTGCCGCGCTGATAATCTGGTTGGATACCAGGCATCCTTCTTGTAGTATCTCCTGGAAATCTTGCCTGTCTTCTCTGGGCAATTTTCCTGCAAATCTACTGAGGGAATCCCACAGAGAACGATCGTACCTGCCCAGGAGCGCAGACGCACTGGAGACCTTCATTGCTGAAGCCGCCGTCCCGCATATCTTCCTCCCTAGAGAGTCTAGATGTCTGCTCTCTTTATCCGGGGGTACCGTGGATGAAGATGCCACCGAGTGGGTCTTACGGGCGGCAGCTATGATCACCGAGTCCGGTGGCGGATCCTTTCTAAGGAATAAAGGGTCTTGTTCTGGAGCCTTGTATTTCTTAAGAATCCTAGCCGGGGCAGACTTAAGCGAGGCTGGGGCCAGAAAAGTGTCCATGGTTGGCTGCAGCAAGCCAGGCACTAGAGGCAGCAACTTTTTCGACGCTGATCTCTGTTGTAGAGTCTCAAAGATGATCGATGAGGAGGTAGATGGTTCTGGAACCTCTATGTTGAGTTTCTGCGCTCCTCTTAGCAACACCTCGTTGAATGTGGTAATATCATCCACCGGTGAGACTCTAGCAGGTGGTGAATCTGTAAGGGTGGGTGAGTAACGCCCGACAGAAGAACCTGATGAAGACCAAGAGGGTGATCTTCTCCTTGACCGCGACCTGAATCTCCGTTGAGAGCGAGATCTGCTGCGAGACGCTGCAGCAGAGCGTCTAGGCCTCGCGGTCGGTTGGCGAGGAGCTGAACGAGCCCGTTCTGCCCTGGCTGTCGGTGATGGCGTTCTTGGCAGGGAGGCAGTAGGTGAATACATTCGCGAATACTGCGAATCTGGGGAGGCCGCTGGTCTGTTGAGGCTCTCCAGCCATCTCGGAGACAGATTGATGGGCGAGACATGCCCAGATGATGCCGCTCTTGACCGAGAAGAGTCGCTCGGTATGGAGACCACTGGAGATGGCGCCTTGTCTGGCGTGGGGCGATGTTCTGCTCCCTGTGGGACAGGTAAAACCTGTGTCGACGTCGATGGCTGTTTCGACGTCGAAGGGCGCCCAGCCGGTTGGTCCTGCCTCGACGTTGAGTGCCTCAACGTTGAGTGTCTTGACGTCTAACGACGCTCCTTGGACCTCGACCTGCTCGCCGTCGTGTGCCTCGACGTGGAGCGATGGGAGGTCGACGGCGGATGTTTCTCGTGTCGTCGTGGTGATCTCAACGTCGTGTGTCCTGACGTCGGGGGGCCCACAGCCTTTGGTGGCGACCGGGCACGCCGGCGATGGCTCGACGTCGATCGGCGGGTTGCCGTCAACGGAGACCTGCCCCTGCTCTGATGTTCCCTCGACGCCGTTCCCTTCGACGTCGGGTGTGTCGCCGTCGACGGCGATCTATGCCGTTGAGACGGTGGTAGCGACGACGTCGACGGTGAACAAACAGGCACTTTCCTACCTGTCGACGTCGACCGGGCCATTCTCTCCTGAGAATGGCCTTCTGGCTGTCTGGGAAGTGAGGAAGACGATGTTCTTTTCCTCTCCTGAAGCCCATGATGCCGGATCTTCTGTCTGTCTTTCAGAGTCCTCCTAGACATGTTCTTGCAGTACTTACAAGTGTCAGGGCAGTGACTCTGAGGCAGGCACACTATGCACAGAGAGTGGGGATCTGACTGGGCCTTCTTCTTCCCACAAGCAGGGCATTTGACGAAAAGAGAAGGCATTTTTCTGTCAGAAAAAACCTTCCTAGCTCAGACAAAGATATTATTTGTCGAGTGAAAAGTGAAAAAATGCTTTTTTAAAGAATTTCTCTGAGAAAAACTCAGAAAAATTGAGAGCTCAATGCTCCAGGATCCTCTCAGAAGAAGCCGGAAAAAAGAACTGACCTAACTGTGAACCAACTGTCACCTTTCCTTCACCCCTGAGGCATGGTGGGATACTGGAGGTGCTCAGGGTCTTAAAGGCACGGTGCCAAAGTTTTTATGGTTCTCCTGTGTTAACCTGCATGCAGCCTATTGGCTAAGAATGCTTCAGTGTTTTTCAATGCAGTTTTTTCTATTTTTTCTCTAGAGTTTGCTACTGCTCACTTCACTAAGCCTAGTTTTAGGAGCTTGGGTACATATTTATGCTCTATTGTAGTATTTAATATAAAAAATGAAAAAAAAAAAAAAAACTTAATAGAAATAAAGCATTTTTAGCCTGTTTTTAACATGATAGCCTGCATGATTATTTATTACACATGTATGATATGTGTATATTTGATATATGCTCCGGGGTCCCCGCACAAGGGCGGGAATATTCAATGTTTATGACTATTGATGAGGATCCCCTGGAAGAGAAAGGCAGAAGAGACAGTCTCTGTGTGGGTTATCCACACATACGGTCTTTTCTTCCTAGAGGAACAGACCCTTCTCAGAAGAGTCCAACATTGTAAATGCAGAAAAAATGAATTCACAGGAAATTCAGGGAGCCTTCCTTCACACGAAGTGCCGTAGAAAATCTGAGGGAATCAGCCTCTCTTGGGAGTGTTCTAGAGGGTGCTAGCATCTGGTTGGTCATAGTTCAAGTTTGGTCTTTTAAATAAAAATAAAAAAGGCATAGATAGGCTGTTAACTAATGGCCTAGTGCCATTATAGCCTATGATAGTTGCACATGCTGCTTTGCTATGATACAGTGGGACTCCCACTTTGACAATGGGGAATGATTCAAGCATGTGAATCTATGGAAGATCTAATACTGGATAACTCTAAAACTAACCCTAACACTCTGCTCTGACCCCAAGATGAATGTAGACTATGAGCCCAGAATCTAACCCCTTTGGGACCATAGGCCAATTTTAACAATATATATGAACCTGTCTAATTATTGCAAATATTAATCATAAACATATTAAACCTGGCCCCGAGAATAGGAATATCCGAAAGTCTAAAACTAGCCACCACACAAAGCCCAATGCTAACCCTAAAATCAACTCTACCACTATGCTCTGACCCCAAGACTAAAGGTAGGCCCAAGTGCGGAGCCAAAACTTAAACCTAATATTAATGAGGGGTGTGTGAAGTTCACATAATTTATGTAATTGTACAAAAGTGAAGGAAAATTATCCAAATTTTGCAAAATGCAAAACCTGGATTTAGCCCTATGTTTTAGCACAAAATATGGCTTTTTATCCATTTGGTATGTGAGAATGCATTTCACACTGAAAGAAATAGTAACAAGGTAACACACACAACAATAAAGAAGGCTCCCATAACTTTACTTTAGATAATCATTAATACATCATTAATTGTAATATCCAAATGAATCAGTACACAACTTTCTTATCATACTTTCTTGAAAAATTGAATTTCTACATCCAGTTAGCGCAATAAATGTCAGATTCAACAAATTCACCTTGTGATATTAACGATTAAGAAGTGAAGCTGTGAGAGTTATTCTTCACTGGTTTGTGTCAATTTCTTCTTGGGGACTTGAGCCTTTGGAGGAGGGAAGTCAAGAGACTTGAAGGTCGCAGCCAAGCGAACCGGAGCAGGTTTGTCTTTTGGGAATGGTGCTGAAGACTCTGGACCCATCCTGAAGAAGTCCAGCACTACCAGACAGAAGTCCATGCCCTGTGTCCAGCCAGCCATCGGAACTGGAAACTTCCATCTAATTTTTTCAATATAGGGATTCTATCTAAGAATGAGGAGCTCTCAGAAAGTGGCTGCTTCTTCAAGTAAGAAGAGAACTGATTTCTCCTTCTTGCACTTTTAGTGATATCTTTTCGGAAGATATGTTTAAGATTGTTCCCTCTCATCAGGCAGGCTTGAAGGAGAAAATGGGGATCTGCGTCTATGAGGGGCGTAAAAACAGGAACTGACGTCAGTGCACCTGTCACGATTCACCCTGGGCTTACCGTCGAGGTTGGAGAGAGGTGGTGAGCGGCCCCGGTTCCTGCAAGTCCTGCTCTGGCCGAGGTAGGGGCGACCCCTTCCGGTAGCCACAGTGCTATTTGACAATAGTAAGCCACTACAGTCCGTGCCCTCCAGAAGGAGTCCCAGAGGAAAAACCCCAAAAGGGTAAAAAACCTCCAACAGGAACTCCCTGAAACAGAAGGAGGACACAAGGACGTTAGGACTTAAGATTCTGGAATTCAGGAATTCTGGAGACGGAAGACAGATCAAGAACAACTGGCGCCACAAGAGGAAACCAGCCGGAGCGTGACTACCACCACAGGAGTGTTGCAACGCAATGAGAAGAAAGAGAGATTCCCCTTATATACCCCTAAACAGGAAGTGGAAAACAGGAAGTAGTAAAACCACCATCTTGGTTTGGGAAAAAGATCAGAACTAGAATAGAAAACATGCTCAAATGCATGCAGGGAAAAGAGGAAGTGAACAGCATGCTGGGAAGGGGAAAAGCATGCATAAAAATGAGTCATGTGCATGCATACGGCTTTTGGGCGTGTAAAAGGTAAGTGGTGGCAAGGAGGGTTTCCCGGGGAATCCCTGATGTGTGTTAGTTAATTAAATGTGCTGCGCGCGCTGAGCGCGCTAAGCGCGGCAAGGATCGAGACCCGACTCGGGGTCTTCTATCCTGCCACGCCTGCCCTGGAACAGGCAGCCGGAGAAATGGGCTGCGGCGTGTGCCGCGACCCTGAATCTGAGCCACGGCTTTCCGAGCCGCGGCTTTCTGAGCCGCGGCTTGCCCCGCGATCTGCCCGCGGGCTGCCGCGTTCCCTGTATGTTGCGCCGCAGTGGCCCTAGGACGCTGCCGCGGCGCAACAGTAGGTCCCCCCCCCGAGGCCCCAGGCTTGTGAGGAAAAAGTCGGAAAAAACGACGGACCAAAAGAGGGGCATGAACTGAAAGGGCATCTTCCCAGGAACACTCACTCATAGGATAGCCTTTCCAATGAACAAGATATTGAAGGCGCACATGGAAAAACCGAGAGTCACAGATTTCCTGGACCTCGTATTCGGGTACATTATCAATCAGCAGAGGGGGAGGACAGGAGAATTGTCTGTGAAAAGGATCAGGAAGGTAAGGTTTGAGTTATGAGACATGGAACACAGGATGTATTTTCCAAGTCTGGGGCAAACGAAGACGCACAGACACCGGATTGATCTTCTGGAGAATCAGGAATGGACCATAATAACGAGGTTTAAATTTGTTCTGGGTAAGTTGGAGAGGCAAAAATCTAGAGGAAAGCCAAACCTTATTGTGGACCTGATACTGTGGACCCTCACAACGATTCTTATCAGCCTTCCTTTTCATGTGTGACTTAGTGGCCACAAGGTTAGAATGGATAACACGTTGGACACCCCGTAGTTGCCGAACATAGGAGGAGATGGCAGGAAGATTGGAAGTATCTTTTAGGGGAGTTGGAAAAGCCTTAGGATGGAAACCGTAAGACCCATAGAAAGGGAGACTTTCGAGGCACTGTGTATTGAGTTGTTGTAGGAGAATTCTGCAAGAGGTAAATAGGTAGACCAATTACTCTGCGTAGCATTGCAGAAGCTGCGTAAATATTGTTCGAGGCCTTGATTTAGTCGTTTCGTCTGCCCATTAGTTTGAGGATGGAACCCTGATGATAAGGCCACTTCTATTCCCAGGGTCTTATAAAATTGTTTCCAGAACCGGGAGATATATTGAGGACCCCGATCTGAGATAATGACCTGAGGTAGTCCATGAAGCCGAAAGATCTCTTGGGTAAAGATTTGGCTTAGTTCCTTTGCCGTTGGTAGTTTTCTTAACGCCGTGAAATGTGCCATCTTAGTGAAGGTCACCATTATTACTCGATTTCCAACTGAAGAGGGTAAAGAGCACATAAAATCAGTGGAGATAGTGTGCCATGGACCTGGGGGAACAGGTAATGGGCGAAGTAATCCTACTGGTTTAGTATGGCGTGTCTTGGCTTGTGCACATATGGGACAGGATGACACATAGGGCCTCATTCTGACCTTGGCGGGCGGCGGAGGCCGCCCGCCAAAGTACCGCCGTCAGAATACCGCTGCGCGGTCAAAAGACCGCCACGGTAATTCTGAGTTTCCCGCTGGGCTGGCGGGCGACCGCCAGAAGGCCGCCCGCCAGCCCAGCGGGAAACCCCCTTCCACGAGGATGCCGGCTCCGAATGAAGCCGGCGGAGTGGAAAGGGTGCGACGGGTGCAGTTGCACCCATCGCGATTTTCAGTGTCTGCTATGCAGACACTGAAAATCTTGGTGGGGCCCTGTTAGGGGGCCCCTGCAGTGCCCATGCCATTGGCATGGGCACTGCAGGGGCCCCCAGGGGCCCCACGACACCCGTTACGCCAACCAGGTTCTGGCGGTCAAAATCGCCAGAACCAGGCTGGCGGTAAGGGGGTCGGAATCCCCATGGCGGCGCTGCCTGCAGCGCCGCCATGGAGGATTCCTCAGGCCAGGGGAAAACCGGTGGGAAACCGCCGGTTTCCCTTTTCTGACCGCGGCTTTACCGCCGCGGTCAGAATAGGCCTGGATGCACCGCCAGCCTGTTGGCGGTGCATCTGCGGTCCCCGGCCCTGGCGGTCCATGACCGCCAGGGTCGTAATGACCCCCATAGTCTTCAGTATCCGCCTTGAGAGTGGGCCACCAGAAGGAGCGAAGCAGAAGCTCTTGGGTAGCCTTCATTCCGCGATGACCTGCGATGGGGGAATCGTGGCACATACGTAGGGCTTCTGTCTGGACTAACTTAGTGGGTAAGAACAGGGCTTTGTTATGGTAAGAGTATCCTTGATCTATATGAAGTTGCGGGCGCAACTTGTTCATCTCTGTAGTTTCCAGACGGGAATATTCAGACTTGACCTGGTCTAGAAATGTCTATACTAAACTAATGATCTTGTTACTTTCAAATAGGTTCTGTACAGGAGAATCGCTACACTCAGGATAACGCCGAGACAAGGCATCGGCCAAGATATTCTGAGAACCAGGGATGTATGTTATGTAAAAATCATATTGACTGAAAAAGAAAGCCCATCGAGCCTGCCGGCTATTCTGACACTGAAAGTTTTTCAAGCATTGTAAGTTTCAGTGATCTGTCCGGGCTTCAAAGGGTTCTTTCGAGCCCATCAGGAAGTGTCTCCATTCCGTGCACGCGGTCTTCAAGGCGAGTATCTCTCGTTCTAACACTGAATAGTTCCGCTCTGAATCGGATAATATGTGTGAAAGGTAGAATACAGGGTGCTCTAACTCATCATCGTCTAGTTTCTGTAGTAAGGCAGCCCCTATGGCTCTTTCGGAGGCGTCTGCGACAACGATGAACTGTTTGTTGGTGTCTGGGTGCCGTAAAATGGGAGCTTGAATAAAGGCTTTCTTTAATTCTTGAAAAGCCAACTCTGCGTCTTGTGTCGAACAAAAACCCTTCCTTAGATTGTCTTTTTTAAGGGTTTGAGTAATGTAACTAGTTCTCTGGGCAAAGTCCGCTATAAATTGTCGATAGAAATTAGCCAATCGCAAAAAACACTGAGTTTCTTTGATGGAAGAGGGGGACGGCAAATCCAGTATAGCTTGAACCTTATCTGAATCCATGGCAACCACAGTTTGGTTAATGCAATATCCCAAGTATTTTACCTCTGTTCGATCAAACTCGCATTTTTCTGGTTTGCAGAATAAATGGTGTTGTCTGAGTCTCTCTAGGACTTGGAGAACATGTTTAGTGTGTTGTTCTGGGTGGACAGAAAATATTAAAATGTCGTCTAGATAAACAACCACTGTTTGCTGTAGAAGATTGGAAAAAATAGAGTCCGTGAATCTTTGAAAAATGGATGGGGCATTGGTGAGCCCAAATGGCATTACTCGGTATTCATAGTGACCGAAAGGTGTTCTGAAGGCGGTCTTCCACTCATCCCCTTCCTTTATCCATAAAAGATGGTATGCTCCTCTAAGATCCAACTTGGTGAATCTCTTTGCCCCTCTGACAGCTTCTAAGATGTCCTTAATAAGAGGTAGCGGGTACCGATCCTTCGTAGTGATCTTGTTTAATCCTCTAAAATCAATACAGGGATGCAAGTCTTTCGTCTTCTTTGGCACAAAGAAGAGAGGAGCCCCTGCAGGTGAAGAGGAGGGAGCAATCAATCCACTCTGTATGTTCTCCTCTAGGTATTCCTTGAGGATCTGCTTCTCAGGTTCTGTTAGTACATTCGCCCAAAAGGAACCACGGCATCTGGTTCCAAAGGAATGGCGCAATCGTATTCTCTATGGGGTGGCAGTTCAGGTCTTTCTGGTTTCTGGAATACATCGGCATATTCTTGATAATGTCTGGGTACTCCCTGTAGGATGTTAATAGAAAATCCCACCTTAGGGGGTGCCGTTAAGAGACTCTTTGGGGACCAATAGTCTCCTGCTAAGTAGCAGTGGTGTTGGCAGAAGTGAGAGGATAAATAAATGGTTCTTGTTTCCCAGTTAATGTAAGAGTTATGCTGAGTGAGCCATGGAATTCCCAGGATCATAACGTGATGTAGTGAAGAAATCAAATCAAAAGAAAGGTTTTCTTGATGTTTCCCGAATTGGAGACATAAGGTAGGGGTGGTATACTGTACTGGTCCTGAGGCCAAGAGTGATCCATCCACCGTGTGGACTTGTTCTGGTACTTCCTTAGGTATTTGCAAAATCTGTCTTTCCCTGGCCCATGCTTCATCTAGGTAGATACCACTGGCTCCACAGTCCAACAAGGCCAGAGCCCTTTCTTCCCGGCCATCAGTTAAGTGGAGGATAATGGGTAAAAGGAAAAGAGCAGTTCCTTCCTCCCTTGAGGAACAAATGGAAGGTATTTCGCAATATCCCGTCCTCACCCTTCTCACTGAGGACGGGAATTGGCGTTTCCCAAAGGCTTGGCTGGACGGACGGGACATGTGCGAATTAGATGACCAGCCGCACCACAATACAGACAAAGTCCTTTCCTTCGTCTGTTTTCTCGTTCACTAGATGATAATGGCCCTCGAGCCGTATCGATTTAGATAGGCTCTTCATCGGTAGCACCCTTAGTTTCAGGACGAACCTCCTCGGAACGATGAGGAAGGGTGCAGGACCTCATCGAGTGTGATGGTAAGCGACTCTTCTTTCTCTCCATTCTTCGCTCATTTAACCGATATTCTATCGTCAAGGTCTGATCCATTAACCCCTTAAGATTCTCTATTCTGGCAGAGTGCACCAATTCGTCCTTAATGTCCTCTCTGAGACCCCTGCGAAACAGGGTCACCAAGGTACATTCCACCCAGGAAGTCTCTGCTGCCAATTGTCTGAAACGAGTGATGTATTGTAATACGTCCTGATTTCCTTGTTGAATATCGCAGAGAGCTTCTTCTGCTGAAGACTCAAGTCCAGGGCGCTCAAACATCTGCTTAAAGGCAGTGACAAAGCTGGAATAATTAGACAAGCTAGGGTCGTTGCTTGTTACTAAAGGAGTTGCCCATGCTAAAGCTGGGCCAGATAGGGCGCTAATCAAATACCCCACCTTGGTCTTGTCTTGCATAAATTGTGAGGGGCGGAATGCGAAATAGACTGTCAAGGCATCCAGGAACTCTCTTAATTTGTTAGGATCCCCGGAGAAACGAGGCGTAGTGGCGGAGACCGTAGGAACATCAGTGGTTCTAGAGGCAAAGGCTTGTCGGTAGACAGTGTTTTCAGTACGTAGCTGTTGGAGTTCTTGGGCCTGTTGTTGTATAGTCAAAAGCAGGGTTTGGCTTGTTGGTTCTGTACTCATCACTGGACTCTCCATGGTTCCGGACTGCAACTGGAGTTTTGGGCGTTGCAATCTGTCACGATTCACCCTGGGCTTACCGTCGAGGTTGGAGAGAGGTGGTGAGCGGCCCCGGTTCCTGCAAGTCCTGCTCTGGCCGATGTACGGGCGACCCCTTCCGGTAGCCACGGTGCTGTTTGACAACAGTAAGCCACGACAGTCCGTGCCCTCCAGAAGGGGTCCCAGAGGAAAAACCCCAAAAGGGTAAAAAAAACTCCAACAGGAACTCCCAGAAACAGAAGGAGGACACAAGGACGTTAGGACTTAAGATTCTGGAATTCAGGAATTCTGGAGACGGAAGACAGATCATGAGCAACTGGCGCCACAAGAGGAAACCAGCCGGAGCGTGACTACCACCACAGGAGTGTTGCAACGCAATGAGAAGAAAGAGAGATTCCCCTTATATACCCCTAAATAGGAAGTGGAAAACAGGAAGTAGTAAAACCACCATCTTGGTTTGGGAAAAAAGATCAGAACTAGAATAGAAAACATGCTCCTAAGAAAAGGGAAAAATGCATGCAGGGAAAAGAGGAAGTGAACAGCATGCTGGGAAGGGGAAAAGCATGCATAAAAATGAGTCATTAGCATGCATATGGCTTTTGGCCGTGTAAAAGGTAAGTGGTGGCAAGGAGGGTTCCCCGGGGAATCCCTGATGTGTGTTAGTTAATTAAATGTGCTGCGCGCGCTGAGCGCGGTAAGCGCGGCAAGGATCGAGACCTGACTCAGGGTCTTCTATCCTGCCGCACCTGCCCTGGAACAGGCGGCCGGAGAAATGGGCCGCGGCGTGTGCCGCGACCCTGAATCTGAGCAGTGGCTTTATGAGCCGCGGCTTTCCCCGCGGTCTGCCCGCGGGCTGCTGCGTTCCCTGTATGTTGTGCCGCAGCGGCACCAGCTCGAGATTATATGACGGAACACCAAATTAAAAACAACTACTAGCCTTAACAACGAGGTCGGAACACCGACCTCGTCCTTACTACTAATGATTTTACCACGAATGCCTTAACAACGATATTTCGTTGTAAAGGCATTCCTGATATAATCATTAGCAATAGGCACCATTCACCCTACATCCCTCACCCCACCCCCAACCCCACCCCAAAACCTAAAACCCCCTGACCCCCCACCCACTCCCCAAAACCAAAAACGCCCCACCCCAAAATCTAAAACCCCCCACCCACTCCCCAAAACCAAAAACGCCCCACCCCCCCAACCCCACCCCAAAACCTAAAACCCCCTGACTCCCCACCCCCTCCCCAAAACCAAAAACGCCCCACCCCCCCAACCCCACCCCAAAACCTAAAACCCCTAGCCCCCCACCCCCTCCCCAAAACCAAAAATGCCCCTCCCCCCCAACCCCACCCCAAAACCTAAAACCCCCTGACCCCCCCAACCCCACCCAAAAACCTAAACCCACCACTTACCTTCGCCAACTCCCTTCTTTGTACCTTAACCACGCATGTTCGTTGTTCAGAACATACGTAGTTAAGGCACAAAAATACGAAGTCGTGGTTAAAAAAAAGCGTTGTTACGCTTTCGTTAACCACGACTTTCGTAATAAAAAAGTCGTAAAAAAGGATGTTTCCCCCAGCTCGAGCTTAATATACTCCAAAGTTGTTACATCTGGTAAGTGGGTTGTAGCTGAAGGTGGACAGCGCAACTGAGCAGTATTGGATAGCTATTGCTGCAGAAACATTCCAGATCCAGACTGGCCCCTGGGGAATCTTTTGGAAAATTTGCCCATCAGATATTTATTTTCTAATGTTCTTGCCCACTTTTTAGTTCTAGCTTGACGATACAGGTGTCTGGAAGATCTATCATTAACAGTTCTTTAAAATATAAATCGATACACACCGGGCAGTTGTTCTCTCTCCCCTTAGGCTATTCACTGTTTGTTGTGTCATTCTGCTTCCAATGGAGCACTTGCAATGCAGTGCACGAAGAAGTATTTTACATCTCAAAGATCAATGATTTATAACTTAAATAAAGTATTCAAATAATTGAGAAACTATTGTGACACACATCTGCTAGAGTGGCACATTAGGGAAAAAAGGCAAATTGGAATATGACCTAGAACGATAGCCAAATGCTAAGGCTTTTAAAAGAATTCTATCCATCACCTTATGTTGCCGCAACATACCTGATAAGCTCAGTCCTCACACCGCAGAACTAGCTCACAGGTCACAAAGACAAACAGAATTTGGCTTTAGAGCTATCACTACAAGACACAGAACTTAGTGGGTCTGGCCGCACACAGTAATGCCATCCCTCTGTTAACACGGACCATATGTACATATGTACATTAGCTTTGGACAGCAAAACTCTTTACCAGATTACACATATCTTACAGACGATAAGCCTCTAAGTAAATATAACTCAGGCACAGTCCTAACTGGTGCAGGCTTCAAGCAACAGAGCTATCCTTCACTTGACAAAGAACATAGGGGGTGATTCTAACCCTGGCGGTCGGTGATAAAGCGGCGGCCAACCCGCCAACAGGCTGGCGGTCCAAAAAATGGAATTCTGACCCTGGCGGGAACCGCCAACACAGCCCGACACATTAACACTCCGCCCGCCACGGCGGTCACCGCCAACAGACAGGCGGCAGACAATGTACCGCCCACAGTATCATAACTCACCAATCCGCCACCTTTTCCGGGGCGGGAACGGCGGAAACAGACTACGAACAGGAAAACGCTCACCTCTACGCACCCCACGAGGAAGGAGGACAGCATGGAACCCGAAATAAACATCCTACCTGCTCTCGTCTACCTGGTCATCTACCACGAGTACGAACGCCGGCACAGAGTACAGAGTACAGAGTACAGCACCTAGGACACACGGGAGGGGGGAGGAGGAAAGCTTACGGCACACACATATGCGACCCCCACCCCCCCAAACTATGTACACACCAATGCAGAGCAACAAGTCACAGTGACACCACCCAAACCCCCCTGAAAAATGCAAAGACATAATTAAATTGTGAATAAAAATGTATGTACAAAATAGGCTCTGAAAAGTAATGGTCAACTAGCCAAAAAATCAATATCAAAATAATTCTATATACAGTGCAATGGATAACCGAGGCAATTAGTCCTGCACATCAAAAGAAAATCGAAGTGTCCGTGGGCCAAAGTGTAACAACACAAGGGCAAAGCCCACACAGGAGACCTGAGTCCTCTGGAGAGAACACTGCAGGGGCATCTGATGAAAAAACTACAGGCACCTCAGGGGGAAGGGAAGGGGGATGCACCACAGCCACATGAGTCCACGACGCCAGATCCACGAAGGGGCCACCATGCCTACTGTGCCATCCTGGGGAGTGCAAAGCCACAGTCTCTCAAGTCTATACAGTAGGTGGGTTGCCCACTGTGCCATCCTGGGGAGTGCAAAGCCACAGTCTCTCAAGTCTATACAGTAGCTGGGTTGCCCACTGTTCCATCCTGGGGAGTGCAAAGCCACAGTCCATCAGGTGGATTACAGTCTCCACTGGTCAAGGAGGAGGCATGGTGGGCACAGTGAACCGTTAACAGTGCATGCAGGAAGGGCCCAGCGGAGCGGTGCTTGAGACGGCGGGGCCCAGCGGAGAGCGGTGCTTGACAGGAAGGGCCCAGCGGAGCGGTGCTTGAGACGGCGGGGCCCAGCGGAGCGGTGCTTGAGACGGCGGTGCCCAGCGGAGCAGTGCTTGACAGGAAGGGCCCAGCGGAGCGGTGCTTCAGACGGCATGGCCCAGCGGAGCGGTGCTTGACAGGAAGGGCCCAGCGGAGCAGTGCTTGACAGGAAGGGCCCAGCGGAGCGGTGCTTGAGACGGCGGGGCCCAGCGGAGCGGTGCTTGACAGGAAGGGCCCAGCGGAGCGGTGCTTGACAGGAAGGGCCCAGCGGAGCGGTGCTTGAGACGGCGGGGCCCAGCGGAGCGGTGCTTGACAGGAAGGGCCCAGCGGAGCGGTGCTTGAGACTGCGGGGCCCAGCAGAGCGGTGCTTGAGACGGCGGGGCCCAGCGGAGCGGTGCTTGACAGGAAGGGCCCAGCGGAGCGGTGCTTGAGACGGCGGGGCCCAGCGGAGCGGTGCTTGAGACGGCGGGGCCCAGCGGAACGGTGCTTGACAGGAAGGGCCCAGCGGAGCGGTGCTTGACAGGAAGGGCCCAGCGGAGCGGTGTACTGCCATTTGTTAAATTTTGTTTTGACCAATGACTTTGTGTTTCACCACTGCGCATATTAGTTGCTCAATGTTCACCAGTAGCACATGGTATGTTTTGTTCAGTTTAGCCGCCTATGGGCTTTGACATTGCATTAGTCATTACATTCTGTATTCTGCCTATTGGCTTTGACATGGCATTAGCCATTACTTTCTGTATTCAGTTGAGCCGCCTATGGGCTTTGACATTGCATTAGCCATTACATTCTGTATTCTGCCTATTGGCTTTGACATGCTGTATCCAGTCTAGCCGCCTATTGGCTTTGACATTGCATTCCTATTGGCTTTGACATGATGTATTCAATTTAGCTGCCTATTGACTTTGACATGCTATTAGATATTCTGCCTATGGGCTTTGACATGATATTATATATTGCATTTTGTATTCAGCTTTACTGCCTATTGGCTTTGACATGATATTATACATTACATTTTGTATTCAGCTCCGCTGCCTATTGGCTTTGACATGATATTATACATTGCATTTTATATTCAGCTCAGCTGCCTATTGGCTTTGACATGATATTATACATTGCATTTTGTATTCAGCTCAGCTGCCTATGGGCTTTGACATGATATAAGACATTGCATTTTGTATTCAGCTTAGATGCTTATTGGCTTTGACATGACACTAGACATTGCATTTGATATTTAGGTTAGCTGCCCATTGCCTTTAACGTGGAGTTAGACATTGCAGTTGAGAATCCAAGCTGTATTTTTCCAAGCTGTGTTTTTGCACAAGATGTTTTTCTCACAGTAGACTAGACATGATAAGAGAGAGTACATGGGTGTTGTTTTTCTTCGCTTGAGCTTGGGAACAGGAGTAGTCTTGGAGACCTGGCCAGTCTCCAAAAGGCTTGCTCAGTTTCCCAGGTCTGAGAGGAGGGGGCACACCTTTGTAACGAATGACACAGGCTGCAGAGATTCAGATTCGAATCTGCCGGACCTCGTGCTGGAGCTTGGCGCCAGCTGCCAGCAATCCCGTGTGGGTAGATGAATCTCTTTCTCGCGGCTGACAGGGGGTCATCAGCTTGCAGACCTTAGAAAGATGAAGCTGTAAATAGTTTCCCACACGGTGAAGTATTTGTTTTGCTTTGCATTCAATATCTTATAAATATAACCTGCTGTGTATATTGCAAACTGATATATTTTGTTTGATTAACGCGGGCTTGAAAGCTACTAATTCGTCATACATAAAAATTGTGGTTGGGGAAGAATTAACAACAATAAAAGTTTTCTTTGAACTCAGAAGTGCATTTCTGGTGTTTTATGTATGTGCTTAAAAACTAGATAAGAGAAAAAGCACTACAAGCGGTGCTTGAGACGGCGGGGCTCAGCGGAGCGGTGCTTGACAGGAAGGGCCCAGCGGAGTGGTGCTTGACAGGAAGGGCCCAGCGGAGCGGTGCTTGAGACGGCGGGGCCCAGCGGAGCGGTGCTTGAGACGGCGGTGCCCAGCGGAGCAGTGCTTGACAGGAAGGGCCCAGCGGAGTGGTGCTTGAGACGGCGGGCCCCAGTGGAGCGGTGCTTGACAGGAAGGGCCCAGCGGAGTGGTGCTTGAGACGGCGGGCCCCAGTGGAGCGGTGCTTGACAGGAAGGGCCCAGCGGAGCGGTGCTTGAGACGGCGGGGCCCAGCGGAGCGGTGCTTGACAGGAAGGGCCCAGCGGAGCGGTGCTTGACAGGAAGGGCCCAGCGGAGCAGTGCTTGACAGGAAGGGCCCAGCGGAGCGGTGATTGAGACGGCGGGGCCCTGTTCAGCGGTGCTCTTCTGCACAGCGGGGCCCTGTACAGCGGTGCTCTTCTGCACAGCAGGGCCCTGTTCAGCGGTGCTCTTCTGCACGGCGGGGCCCTCTTCAGCGGTGCTCTTCTGCACGGCGGGGCCCTCTTCAGCGGTGCTCGTCCAGTGAGTCAAGGGAGCCAGACCTGGCCTGGACTCCCTGCTCAGTCACCCTCCGACCGTGCTGTTGCTGGACCCTTCGGTGACGGAGTCCTGGGCCCTTTGGTGTCCTCCCTAACACCCGGGATGGGGCTTGTGGGCCCCTCCTGCTCCGCGCTCCTGCTGGCTGACTTCTCCGCCCTGCTGCCCTTTCGCTCCTTAGATGGGGCTCTCGGGCCCTTGCCTCCCCTAGATGTTGTGGCTGGTGAAGTGGGCGAACTTTGCTCCTTGGCGGCAGCCGTGTCAGTCCTCTCACGGCGGCCCTTTAGTTTCCTGGTCCTCTTGCCTGGGGGGGGCTGGCTGTCCCCTTGCTGCTGATTGAAGTGTCACTGCTGGCAAAGGGTGGACTCCAGAACCCATGCACCACAGTGACACTCGAAGCTGGGCTGGTGGTGGCTGAGGTGCTCTTGGGACTCTTTGCAGATGGAGGGGGTGGGTCAGTGGAGGGAAAGAGGTTAAGATTAGCGAGGAAACGTTTTTTAGGACCAAGGTAAAGGGTAGGAGAAGTGGTGATGGGAGTGGAGGAAGAGGATGTGGTTGTAGGAGAGTCAGGTGTGCTGTCTTTGGGTGCAGGTGCTTGTGCTGGAGGCTGTCGTGAGGTGGATGGCTGTTGGGTGGGTGTCTGCCTGCGTTTGTGTGTCTTGGAAGAGGGGGTGACAGACACAGTGGGAGAGGACACAGGGGACGTGTAAATGGTAGTGGGGGTGGTGACTGCACGTGTGCGGACTGTACTGGAGGGTGTGCTGGTGATGGAAGCACTGGCTGATGGTGGTGTGCATGCAGGTGTGAGTGTAGACGTCACAGGGAGGAAGGAGGGAGACGAGGAGGAGGGGGACACAGAGGTGGTAGTGACTGTTGGAATGTCTGCATCTGGGTGTTGCTTGCGTGAATGCTTGTGAGTTCTGTGGTGCTTGTGTCTGGATGAGCTGCCCTTGGGTGTTGAGGTGTGTGCAGGCTTGTCTGATGGTGTGGATGGGATAGGCTGAAGAACAGGAGACAGAGACAGGGTGGAGGCAGTCAGAAGAGGGAGGCTGGAAACTGGGACAATGGCTGCCGTCAGTGCTGAGGCCAGAGCATTGAACGATCGTTGATGGGCAGCCTGACCCGAATGAATGCCCTCCAGGTAGGCATTGCTCCGATGCACCTCCCTTTCTACCCCCTGGATGGCATTCAAAAGGGTAGTCTGCCCAACAATGATGGTCCTCAGGAGGTCAATGACCTCCTCACTGAGGGCAGCAGGGGTAACAGGGGCAGGGGCTGAGGTGCCTGGGGCGAAGGAGACGCCCGCCTTCCTGGGCGAGCGGGCACGGAGCGCAGGCTGAGGGGCTGCTGGGAGGGCGGGGCTGGTGCGCTGGGTGGCGGCTGTACCTGTAGAGGCGGGGGGCCTGGATGTTGCCGCCACCGCTAGGGAGCTCCCATCCGAGGACGTGTCGGTGTCGCTGGTGTCACCACCGGTCCCCGTTGTGGTGCTCCCCTCGCCCTCCGGATCACTGGTGCCCTCGGTGTCTGTTCCTGGGCCCACTGGGGCCTTGTGACTTGCAGCTCCCTCGTGCTCCGATGCCAATTCTCCTCCGCCTGATGATGCTAATGCACACATGCACAAGAAGATGAAGAAGAAGGGTGGGGGGAGAAAAACGAAGACCAGGTTGAGTGCATGCAATGTCAACACCGTTGGCGGAGAGGACAGACACAGGAGCCTCATGCACTAAGCCGCGCATTCGGGGTACACTACTCAGTACTTCTGACTAGGACAACAGGTCTAGAGACGACAAACGCGCACATGTGTGATGCTGGACCATCGAGAGCTGTACTTGTCACCCTACAGAGGTGGGGGCCGGGAGCACAGGGCCATGCCTAAAGGAGAGGACTACACTACAGAAAGCGCCTTGGCCTAATGTCACCCACAACCCTCCTCCCCCACCCAGACGCCTCCACTGCGCAGAGAGATAGCAGAATGTGCTGATACTCACCCCCTTGTGTCTGCTGTGATGTCCTCAAGCGCCCATCCAAATCAGAGTAGGCCACCGCCAGGATCCGGGATATCAGGGGGGTCAGGGTACGACTGGCACCCCTCCTAGGTTGGGAGGCCATCCCCAGCAGTGACTCAGCGGTCTTCCTGGTCCCGCGGCGGATGTCCTCCCACCTCTTGCGGCAGTGGGTGCCCCGTCTGACGTGGACCCCCAGGGCCCGGACTTCCTTGGCGATGGCACGCCAAATGTCCACTTTCTGATGGGCGCTGACCTATTTGACATGTACAGGGTGGGAAGGAAAAATTCATCAATGTTCTGCATGTTAGATGCGATTGGCCCCCCCTCCCCAACCTTGCCATATGGCACATGCTCTCATCTGTCGTGCGTTGCACTCCTCATTCGCCCCCCACCCCACCAACTAACATCCACCCCACTCCACACAGGCATAGCCCATTCAATGTGCACCCAGTGTACTTACCTGTTGGTCTGGAGGACCGCAGAGTAACGCATGCTGGGGGAGGACCCCATCCACAAGTTTCTCCAACTCCTCAGACGTGAAGGCAGGGGCCCTTTCCCCAGTCGCAGCAGCCATTGTCACTTCCAGACCGAGGTCACAGCAGCACTTGCAGTATAGGTCCTCTCCTGTGGATGATCAGGTCTCGAGTGATTAAGCAGATAGAAAATGGCGGTCACGCCCGCGGCGGTGCGTACCGCGACCGCCGGCGCACCTCGTCATTGGCTCCTGAAACCCATAGGCTTCAATGTTAGCCAATGCGGCTTCGTATAGCGGTCTTCGACCGCCTACCGCCACGGTGTGCCACGCCAGCGCATTGACCTCACATCCCATTGTCCCACTTCACAGGTCAGGCAGCCGCCATTTCAAGGCCCCACATGGCATAATTTGTACTGCGTCACACAGGCCTAGGCCTTGCATTGCCACACATACACACCTTTCAATACATAGATAATCGTGTGCTCGGCATGCTGTGGTGAACGTACCTGTGATTTGCTTGACTCTGTGCTCCATGTTGTCCTTCCTAGGCACCGTCCGCTGGGACTTGCGAGGAGAAGGATGAATCCTCGCGTGTACCGACCGCTGGTGGACCTGTCGACAATGGAAGAACGCCATATCATACTACGATACCGACTTGACCGAGCCACTATACATGAACTGTGTGCCCAGCTGGAGCCAGCCCTGATGTCCCCCATCCGCCAACCCACAGGAATTCCCCCTCTAGTGCAGGTTCTGTCAGTCCTCCATTTTTTGGCAAGTGGCTCATTCCAGACAACAGTGGCCATGTCATCTGGAATTTCTCAGCCTATGTTTTAAAAAATTTTGTCTAGAGTGTTGTCTGCCCTGACGAAACACATGCGGAGCTACATTGTATTCCCTGAGGAGGTTGATTTGGCCACTGTGAAGGGTGATTTTTATGCCCTTGGACATATCCCCAACATAAATGGTGCCATTGATGGGACCCATGTGGCTTTAGTACCCCCAAAAGACGATGAGCAGGTGTACAGAAACAGGAAAAGTTACCATTCTATGAACGTCCAGGTGGTCTGTTTGGCTGACCAGTACATCTCCCATGTGAATGCCAAGTTCCCTGGGTCAGTGCATGACGCGTATGTGATGCGTAATAGCAGCATCCCTTATGTGATGGAACAGCTACAGAGACAACGTGTGTGGCTAATTGGTGACTCTGGTTACCCCAACCTGCCTTGGCTATTGACCCCAGTGAGGAATCCCCGGACCAGGGCAGAGGAACGGTACAATGAGGCCCATGGGCGAACTAGGAGGATCATAGAAAGAACCTCTGGCCTCCTGAAGGCCAGGTTTAGGTGCCTGCATATGACAGGGGGATCCCTGATGTACTCACCAAAGAAGGTGTGCCAGATCATCGTGGCCTGCTGTATGCTTCACAATCTGGCATTGCGACGTCAGGTGCCTTTCCTGCAGGAGGATGGTCCAGATGGTGGTGTTGAAGCAGCTGTGGAGCCTGCGGAGAGTGAAGAGGAGGAAGGCGAAGAGGACGACCCAGACAACAGGGACAGAGTTATCCAACAGTATTTTCAGTAGCACACAGGTAAGAATCACCCACGCCATTTAACATTTACTGAAAGCCCCCTGCATCTTTACTTTGTGTATTTCCCCCCAGTTCTTTTAAACTGATGTTTGATTTTCCCTTCCCTTTTCAGTGCTGTATGACCCACTGCGTGACTTCTGCTTGGTTAGCCCATGGACTAATGCTTATTGACATCGGTATGTTGTCATCACAAAAATAACAGAACATTATTGATCAGTAATGTGTTATACATTTGTAAATAATACAGGCTGACTCCTGAATGATTTCAGTGCAATGAGTGATTTATTTATAGTGCTAGATATTGGTACATGATATTAAAACGGTGATGGGTGAGGGTGGAGTTATGTCCATGGCAGAGCCCAGTTCTCAGTTTCACAGGTGCATTTTCCATATGCCTGTGGAAGGATGGAGCAGGGGCAGTTCAAGGTTGGACAGGGTGACACTGTGGGTCAGTGGGATGACATCAGGGAGTATCTTATGCTGGCGGGGGTCCTGGCATCCTACTCTGTCTTCCTGTGAGATCTCAGGTTCCTCTTGCGGGGTGGTTGTTCTTCAGCAGGAGGTGGGGTTCTGGTGGGCCGTCGTTCTGTGGGGGCCTCCTGACCACTAGCGCCGGCGGAGGTGGTAGGCTGTTCCTGGCTAGTGACAGGGGCCCTTTGTGGTGCCACATGGTCCCGCAATGTGGTTTCTATCCGGTTGAGGGCCTGGACTATGGTCCCCATAGCGGTAGCGATGTTCCTGAGTTCATTGCTGAACCCCATGTACCGTTCCTCCTGCTGTGCCTGGATCTCGGTGAACCTGGCCAGTACCGTCGCCATCGTCTCCTGGGAGTAATGGTATGCTCCCATGATGGTGGTGAGGGCCTCTTGGAGAGTCGGTTCCCTGGGCCTGTCCTCCCCCCCCTGTCGCACAGCGGCCCTCCCAGTTGCCCTGTTTCCCCGGGCCTCTGTCCCCTGGACGGTGTGCCCACTACCACTGCCCCCAGGTCCCTGTTGTTGTTGGGGTGTTGGGTCAGCCTGGGTTCCCTGTAGTGGCGGACACACCGCTGATTGACGCGTCCGCGAGACAGAGGCATGGGCCCGCTGGGTGGGAGCTGTGCTGGTGTTCCCAGAGGGGGTTGGGTCTGCTGTGGCCTGTGTCTGTGTGTGGGGAACCGACTGTCCAGAGGTCCCCGATGGTCCGGGCTGGTCATCAGGTTCTAGGTCGACAGAGCTGCTGTCCTCGCTGGGGGCCTGTTCTGGGGGTGGGATGGACAAATCTGGACCCTCCGTGGCGGTGTGTTGGCGTTCGGGCCCTGCAGGGGTAAAGGAGTATGGTTATTGTTTCTGTGTGTGCCATGGCGTGCATTTTGAGTGCCCTTGTCCCCCAGTGCTGGCATTCTCTTGTGGGAGGTGTTGTGAGGGTGGTGGGGGGGGGGGGGTGTATGGGTATGTGCAATGGTCATGCTTTGGTGGTGGCTGTCTATGGTTTGTGTTGGCATTCAGGGGTTGGTGTTGTTTAGGGTGGGCTGTGCTGGTGAGACATTGGCAGGGAGGTTGTGTGCTGGGGGGTTGAGATTGGGGGTGAGGGGGGGGGTTGGCATGCTGGTGGTTGGGGGGGGGTGAAGTAGTTGAGATTCGACTTACCAGAGTCCATTCCTCCGTGTACTCCAGCGAGGCCATCAGGATGCAGGATGTTTACTACCTCTTGCTCCCATGCTGTGAATTGGGGTGGAGTGGGTGGGGGTCCGCCGTCAGTCTTCTGCACAGCGATGTTGTGTCGCGACACCATCGAGCGCACCTTCCCCCGTAGGTCGTTCCACCGCTTTCTGATATCTTCCCGATTTCTGGGATGCTGTCCCACAGCGTTGACCCTGTCTACGATCCTTTGCCATAGCTCAGCCTTCCTTGCTATAGTGGTGTGCTGCACCTGTGTGCCGAAGAGCTGGGGCTCAACCCTTATAATTTCCTCCACCATGACCCTGAGTTCTTGGTCCGAGAACCTGGGGTGTCTTTGGGGTGCCATGGGGTGGTGTGGATGAGGTGTGGGGTGGTGTTTGTGGTGATGTGCGTGGTGATATGTGGTGATGTGTGCGTAAATGTGGTGTGGGTGATGAAGTTGGGTTCCTGTGTGTGTTGGGGTTTTCGATTGCTGTGCTCGCTCTCTCTATCTCTATCGCCTTCTCTCCGATTTCCAACTAGTGGGGGTTTGTGGGTGATGTGGGTGTGTGTTTTATAGTTGATTGGATGTGTGGGAGTGTGTAGTGCTTTCCTCTTATTTAGTTTCTAAGCACTAACATAACACAACAGAAATGCACTTCTGAGGTCAAAGAAGACTTTTATTGTTGTTAATTCTTAATATTTATGAATGACGAATTAGTAGCTTTCAAGTCCGCGTTAATCAAACAAAATATATCAGTTTGCAATATACACAGCAGGTTATATTTATAAGATATTGAATGCAAAGCAAAACAAATACTTCACCGTGTAGGAACTATTTACAGCTACATCTTTCTAAGGTCTGCAAGCTGATGACCCCTGTCAGCCGTGAGAAAGAGTTTCATCTACCCACACGGGATGCTGGCAGCTGGCGCCAAGCTCCAGCACGAGGTCCGGCAGATTCGAATCTGACTCTCTGCAGCCTGTTACATTCGTTACAAAGGTGTGCCCCCTCCTCTCAGACCTGGGAAACTGAGCAAGCCTATTGGAGACTGGCCAGGTCTCCAAGACTACTCCTGTTCCCAAGCTCAAGCGAAGAGAAAACAACACCCATGTACTTTCTCTTATCAGGTCTAGTCTACTGTGAGAGCAAAACATCTTGGTTCATCTGGTGCAAAAACACAGCTTGGAAAAATACAGCTTGGATTCTCAACTGCAAAGTCTAACTCCACGTTAAAGGCAATGGGCAGCTAACCTAAATATCAAATGCAATGTCATGTTAAAGGCAATAGGCAGCTAACCTAAATATCAAATGCAATGTCTAGTGTCATGTCAAAGCCAATAGGCATCTAAGCTGAATACAAAATACAATGTCTTATATCATGTCAAAGCCCATAGGCAGCTGAGCTGAATACAAAATGCAATGTATAATATCTTGTCAAAGCCAATAGGCAGCTGAGCTGAATACAAAATGCAATGTATAATATCATGTCAAAGCCAATAGGCAGCGGAGCTGAATATCATGTCAAAGCCAATAGGCAGTTAAGCTGAATACAAAATGCAATATATAATATCATGTCAAAGCCCATAGGCAGAATATCTAATAGCATGTCAAAGTCAATAGGCAGCTAAATTGAATACATCATGTCAAAGTCAATAGGCATGCAATGTCAAAGCCAATAGGCGGCTAGACTGGATACAGCATGTCAAAGCCAATAGGCAGAATACAGAATGTAATGGCTAATGCAATGTCAAAGCCCATAGGCGGCTCAACTGAATACAGAAAGTAATGGCTAATGCCATGTCAAAGCCAATAGGCACAATACAGAAAGTAATGGCTAATGCCATGTCAAAGCCAATAGGCGGCTCAACTGAACAAAACATACTATGTGCTACTGGTGAACATTGAGCAACTAATATGCGCAGTGGTGAAACACAAAGTCATTGGTCAAAACAAACTTTATCAAATGGCAGGACAGAGTGTTGTTTGTATGTGTGTCAGGTGTGTGTATTTCAAATTGTCCAATGTGGCAGTGTTTTGGAGCTGTGTGTGTATTTTGAGCGCGGCGGTGTGTACCGCCAATGGAATACCGCGGTTGAAAGACCGCCGCGTGGATTCGTGGGTCAGAATGGCATGGGCGTGTTTGTGTTGGCGTGACGGTGGAGGTTTGGTCATCTCCAGTTTTCCGCGGCCCGCTGATGAGGCGGCCTTCCTTGGATGTCGGATTTTTTGCGGTTTCACAGTTGGTGGTCAGAATGACCGTGGCGGTTTACCGCGGCGGTAGAATGGCGGACTTCTGACCGGCGGTAAGGGCCTTTTACCGCCGAGGTCAGAATGACCCCCATTATGCTTGACTTTAGAAAGCGGACATATCTCAAACTAATGCAAAGGGTAAGGATTCTGGAAGCCGATCTAGGTCTCAGGAAACACCAGACGAACGAGTTACTTACCTTCGGTAGCGACTTTTCTGGTGGATACATTAGCTACCTGTGGATTCCTCACCTCATGAATACTCCCATGGCGCCAGCATTCGACGGAAATCTTCTTACTAGTCTCTGCACGTCGACGAGGACGTCACTGTCTCGCACGCGACGCCGTCTGACGTCATACAGGCAATAAGAGGTCCTCGACGACGTGCAGACGTCAGTACCAATCATTTTTTACGTGCATGAGAACAACCAGGCAATGCAAAGAAAGAGCAAGGCAACATCCATTATATTGTAAAATACACCACATTGTATGAATAACTGTAAATCTTTTTATGTACATATATATATATATATATATATATATATATATAAAACTCTCTCTTTTAAAATATATACACACACCAAGTATATACATAAAGATATATACACATATATATATATAAATATATTATATATATACATCTATTGCACCCTCAAAGACCAAGAGGAGCGCACTCAAGGATTACTTGGCAAGACCATAAAGGCAACGGGGAGGCGGGTGGGACCGTGAGGAATCCACAGGTAGCTAATGTATCCACCAGAAAAGTCGCTACCGAAGGTAAGTAACTCGTTCTTCTGATGGATACAACTACCTGTGGATTCCTCACCTCATGAATAGAGTCCCAAAGCAGTACCACGCCCGGCGGTGGGTGCCTAAATGGTCAAACCAAGAAATCCTGCAGCACTGACCGTGCAAAATGGCCGTCCCTTCTAACCTCAGAATCTAAACAGTAATGTTTTGCAAAAGTGTGAAGGGACGACCAAGTTGCGGCCTTGCAGATGTCGACCACAGGAACACCTCTGGCTAAGGCCGAAGTGGCCGACTTAGCTCTGGTGGAATGAGCTCTAATGCCCTCAGGAGGATCCTTCTTTGCCAAAGAGTAACATATTTTAATGCAAAGAACAACCCACCTGGATAGTGTTCTCTTGTGGACTGCCTTTCCTCTCCTCTTGCCCACGTATCCAATAAACAGCTGATCCTCCAGCCTGAAATCCCTTGTTCTATCGATAAAGAAGCTCAACGCTCTCTTTGGGTCCAGACGGTGCAGTCTTTCTTCCTCTTTGGAAGGATGAGGCGGAGGATAGAACGTGGACAAAGTAATTGCCTGAGCCAAATGGAAGGGTGAAACAACCTTCGGGAGGAAAGCAGCCTTGGTCCTCAACACCACCTTATCCCCATAAAAAGTTGTATAAGGGGGTTTTACTGATAAGGCCTGCAACTCACTCACTCTCCTTGCTGATGTTATAGCTATCAGGAAGACTGTTTTTAAAACCAAATACCTCAAGGGGCAAGAATGCATAGGTTCAAAAGGGGACCCCATAAGGAAAGTCAGGACTAAGGACAAATCCCATTGCGGCATAACGAATGGCTTTGGAGGATATTGATTTAGAAGACCTTTCAAGAATCTGATAACAATAGGGGATTTAAATAAAGATGGTTGGTCTGGAAGACATATGAAGGCTGACAAGGCCGATAAATAACCTTTAATGGTAGCCACTGCACAACCTTTTTGCGCCAGAGATAGAGCAAAAGACAAAACGTCCGATAGATGAGCATGTAAGGGATCAATCTGCCTCTCTCCACACCACGCAACAAATTTAGACCACCTATTAGCGTAGATAGATTTAGTGGAGTGTCGCCTGGCCGCTAATATAACATCCACTACCTCAGGCGGGAGAGAGAAGGAACTCAGGTTGCCCCGTTCAATCTCCAGGCATGTAGGTGCAGACTCTGGAGGTTGGGGTGTAGAACCTGCCCCTGCGACTGTGAGAGGAGGTCTGCCCTGAAAGGGAGACGGAGCGGCGGGCACGTTGAGAGTTGGAGAAGGTCGGAGTACCACACCCTCCTTGGCCAATCCGGAGCTATTAAGATTACTAGAGCCCGGTCTTGGCGAATCTTCCTCAATACTCGAGGAATCAAGGGTATGGGAGGAAACGCGTAAAGCAACTGGCCGCACCAGGTCATTTGAAACGCGTCTCCCAACGCTTCCTGCATCGGATACTGAAGGCTGCAGAACAACGGACAATGCGCGTTCTCTCGAGTGGCGAACAGATCTACCCGAGGAAACCCCCACTTCTGGAAGATTAAACGGACTTGATCTGGATGGAGACGCCACTCGTGGTCTGCCGAGAAGTGGCGACTGAGACTGTCCGCACGCACGTTCAAAACTCCGGCCAGATGGTTTGCTATCAAGCAAATCCGATGGTCCTTTGCCCAGGACCATAGTCGAAGAGCTTCTCTGCAGAGAAGGTACGACCCCACTCCTCCCTGCTTGTTTATGTACCACATCGTGGTAGTATTGTCCGTTAGGACCTGTACCGACTGACCACGAAGGGAAGGGAGGAAGGCCTTGAGAGCCAGACGTACAGCCCGTAACTCTAACAGATTGATGTGAAAAATCTGTTCCTCTGGAGACCAAAGACCTTTGATCTCCAGATCCCCCAGATGAGCTCCCCACCCTAGAGTGGAAGCATCCGTTATGACTGTGGCCACTGGTGGCGACTGCTGGAACGGCTTTCCTTGTGAAAGAATGTTGCTTGCAATCCACCACTTCAAATCCACAGCAGCATCTCTGGAGATCTTGACAGTACCCTCTAGATCCCCTCTGTGTTGAGACCACTGCCTTCGGAGGCACCACTGAAGAGCCCTCATGTGCCAGCGAGCATGCGTGACCAACAGAATGCAGGAGGCAAAAAGACCGAGCAGACGAAGGACCTTGAGGACTGGAACTACCGCTCCATTTCGAAACATTGGAACCAAATCCTGAATATCTTGAATCCGCTGAGGCGGAGGAAAGGCCCGACCCAATGTTGTATCCAGTACTGCCCCTATGAACAGGAGGCGCTGAGAGGACTCTAGGTGAGATTTGGGCTCGTTCACCGAAAAGCCCAGGTCGAACAACAACTGGGTTGTTGACTGCAGATGACGCAACACAAGCTCCGGGGACTTGGCTTTGATTAACCAATCGTCCAAGTAAGGGAATACTGCTATCCCCTTCCTTCTGAGCTCTGCCGCAACCACCGACATCACCTTCGTGAAGACTCGAGGTGCTGAAGTAAGACCAAACGGAAGGACCGCAAACTGGTAGTGTTGCGATCCCACCACAAACCGGAGATACTTCCTGTGTGACTTGAGTATCGGGATATGAAAGTAAGCATCCTGCAAGTCGACAGACACCATCCAGTCTTCCATGTTCAACGCCAAAAGCACCTGTGCTAGGGTCAGCATCTTGAACTTTTCCTGCTTGAGGAACCAATTCAAGATCCTCAGGTCCAGAATTGGTCTCAAACGACCATCCTTCTTGGGAATCAGGAAATACCTTGAGTAAACTCCTTGACCCCTTTCCTGCTCCGGGACCAACTCCACCGCGCCCTTTAAAAGGAGGACTTCTACCTCCTGTTCTAGCAACAGGAGGTGTTCTTGTGAACAATACGAAGGGCGGGGCGGGATGAGGGGCGGAAACTCCCGAAAGGGAAGGGTGTAGCCTTTTCCCACAACACTGAGAACCCAAGTGTCCGACGTAACAGTCTCCCATTTGGTGAGAAAATGCTGTAATCTTCCCCCTACAGGAGAGGAGTGAGTGGGAAATGGTGGAAGCCTAAGGCTGCTTCCCCTGCTGCACCCCGCCAGAGGATGAGGAAGAGGCAGAGTGCTGCTGAGAAGCTCCCCTGGTGCGGACCCTACCCCTCCCCCTAAAAGATCTATAGGGATGGGAAGAGGCAGGTTGCTGATATCTTCCCCGAAAGGAAGAGGAGGAAGAGCCACGCCCAAATCCACGAAACCTCCTGAAGAATCTGGAAGAGGCCGTGGAAGAAGGAGCTTGGAGTCCCAGCGACTTAGCCGTGGCCCTGCTCTCCTTAAACCGTTCCAAGGCCGAATCAGCCTTAGCCCCAAACAGTTTGTCCCCATCAAACGGGAGATCCAACAATGTGGACTGTACATCTGCCGAAAAGCCCGAGTTACGGAGCCAGGCCTGTCTCCTTTCCACCACAGTTGTGCCCATTGCTCTGGCTACCGAGTCGGTGGTATCCAGTCCCGTCTGGATAATTTGGGTCGCAGCAGCCTGGGCATCAGAGACAAGATCCAAAAGACCCTGGGGAAGCTCTGTAAACGAAGAGGAGATGTCATCCATCAGAGCATGAATATACCTCCCCAGGATACAGGTTGCATTGGTGGCTTTTAAAGCCAGACTGCAGGACGAAAAAATCTTCTTCGACTGCGCCTCCAGCTTTTTTGAATCTCTGTCCCCCGGCACCGTCGGAAAAGAACCAGGCGCTGACTTGGACGAACAGGAGGCCTGCACAACCAAGCTCTCCGGCGTAGGGTGCCTAGATAGGAAACCAGGATCAGTTGGAGCCGTCCGATACCTCCTGGCCACGGCTCTGTGAACTGCTGGGGAAGATGCCGGCTTCTTCCACACCTCTAAAACCGGATCCAGCAGAGCGTCATTAAAAGGTAATAGAGGCTCCGCCGCGGCTGAGGCCGGATGCAACACCTCTGTCAAAAGGTTTTGTTTCGCCTCCACCACCGGCAAAGGCAGGTCCAAAAAACTAGCTGCCTTCCGTACCACTGTATGAAAGGAAGCAGCTTCCTCGGTATATTCCCCCGGGGACGAAAGGTCCCACTCAGGGGAAGTGTCCAGCCCACTGGCCGACTCCAGTCCACGCAGCCCATCACCCGAGTCCTCTAGCTCTCCTTCCTCTAGGGCTCGTTGGTACTCCTGCTCCTCTAGTACCCGGAGAGCACGCCTCCTTGAATGCAGTCGTTGCTCAATCCGCGGAGTCGACAATACCTCCGCCGAAGTCGGAGATCGGCGCCGATCTTCCGAAGCCACCGACGCCGCATCCGGCGCCACAGGTAACTTCGGCGCCGACTGAAGAGCAGTTGAAACGGATGGACCCACCGGAGTCACAGGCCGAAATCTCGACGTCGACGGGATGGAAATCCCTGGGGCCAATCCCTCCGAAGCCACCGGAGCGGCCACCGGCGCCGACACTGGCGCCGAGCCCACGTTCCCAAACGGGAGAAAGGGCATAAAGGGTGCCGGCCGAAGAGGCGCAGGATCACCCAAAGAAAAGGCCAAAGGCCCAGCCGGAGCACCCCCTGGAGCCATCTGTTGGAAGATGGCATACATCGCATTCAAGAATGCGGAACTATCGGCTCCAGGGGTGGGAAAAGCCGGATACTGGGGTGCCTGACTCGGAGGCGACCCCGACGCCGGCCTCGGCGTCTGCGCCGGAGAAAACACTTGAGGCTCCAATACCTCAATCACCGACGCCTGTCCAGGCGAAGTTGGAGACGCCGGAGAGAGCAACGGCGTCGAAGGATGCGGCGTCACCGTGGGGCTGACCTCCCATGTCCTCCGGCGCCGATCCGGAGACTTGGAACGAGCCTCCCTTGAATGACGCCGAGATTCTCTACGGCGCCGGGAGTCTCGATGACGCCGATGTCTTGGAGAAGACTTTTTCTTGTGATGCTTCTCCTTTGACTTGGCCATAAACAGCTTCGCCTCGCGTTCTTTAAGGGCCTTCGGATTCATGTGCTGACATGAATCACAAGTCGAGACGTCGTGGTCGGAGCTCAAACACCAAAGGCAATCGGAATGAGGATCCGTCACCGACATCTTGCCTCCACACTCACGACAAGGCTTAAATCCAGACTTTCTCTGCAACATTATTTCCACAGAGAAAGAGTACGCAGCAAGATATACACTGTAACCGCAAGAGTAACAGTTGCTCCCTCGAAGATAACCGTTTCGAATGCACGGAAAAAAGGGAACTGACGTCTGCACGTCGTCGAGGACCTCTTATTGCCTGTATGACGTCAGACGGCGTCGCGTGCGAGACAGTGACGTCCTCGTCGACGTGCAGAGACTAGTAAGAAGATTTCCGTCCAATGCTGGCGCCATGGGAGTATTCATGAGGTGAGGAATCCACAGGTAGTTGTATCCATCAGAAACAGAAGATTAAGCATCAGTCAAGCACAGCCGTCTCAGAGATGCAGAAATCACAATGAAGAGGTAGTTTGAGATTACACAAATCCAGCAGGATGAGACTAGGCGGAAGAGCTGTCCCTTCTGTATAAATATGAATTTATCGTACTTCACACATAATCAGCCATTGTCTGCATCATTTGCAGATTTTTTTAGTTTAATTAATTTCTTTAGTGTCATTTAGAAAGTTATTACATACAATATGTCCGGAGCAGTGACGTATGTGAAAGATCACATTATGAAACTGATAACATTCTTTCAAGACATTTTAGTAACTTTTAAACTTAATAACCCCAGACCAAGTCACCTCTTGTATATTATAGGATGCAGTTTCCCTCAGACCACGTCCTCACTACTGTTTGTGCCGTGCGAAATGTACCTCACGTTTTTCCCACCGTATGTTTCAGTCATTAATTGTGCATAAGCCTTGATACATGGACGTCTAGCTACATCTCAGATGTAGTCTATCCATTAACCAAGGTTAACTGTGGTGTGTTCTTGCCCATGTGGGTCGAGATGTAGTAGTGTTTGGGTTATGGCCACCCAGGCCTACAGTACCTCCCCTGCCCTCGCATCTGAGTTTTTCTCAGGTGTGCATTCTCTGCACTTGCCAATTTCAATAAATCCTTTCTCCAGTCTATGGCTGTCAGGGTGAGGGCTGATCCAGCGTATGGCAATGCGTTGTCTAGCCACCACCAAACCCAAGATCGTTTCATACAGTCTAGTGAGTTTTCTTTTCGGGTTGACCAGCAGGTGTCCCAGTATACTATCTGTAATAGTTAGGGAAACATCCCAACCTGTCACTAATTTTAGTTGTGCTATGATCTGTATCCAGAACTCAGATATTTATGGGCAGTACCAGACCATATGGACAAAGTTCGCCCCAGCGGGGCTGCATCTAGGGCAAGAGCCAGATCTAGAGAAGTAGATTCAGGAAGAGGCGTTGCGGGGAAGGTTAAGTCGTATGGATAAAGTTATACTGAATTTGTTTAAATTTGGCCGATGTGGCTGTCTTACGGACTTCCTCATGTTTTTTTCCTGTCTTGGGGAGAAATCTATTCCATACTGTACTGCTGCCATGCCTGCTCAACCCCCAATGTCTTTTGGTGTCTGTCAGCTCGAAGAGCATGATATATGTGCGTAATAAATCACCTTCCTCCCGCCATATCCAAGAGTGTGGTCATAGATCAGGTCGGATCCGGTGCTTTAGGGAATGTAGGCCATAATTGGCAGGCTGTGGCAGATATTTTGACATATTGAAGAAATTGCCCCCCTCCTAAGTGAAAGCCTGTTTGTGCCTCCTAGAAGGACACAAAGCGGCGCTCAGGGTATAGATCTGGTAGTATTATGCAGACCTCCTGCCACTTATCCGTTGTCATCACTTGGGCTATCTGCTTGAACTGAGGGATTATCCATATATCTAACTCTAAGGCAAGGGGGACTCGTTTCAGGACTCTTCTTACTATTCGTTCCCAAATCCGACCCATAAGGCTTATTAAATGTGGGAAGTGCTTAGGTATTCCTGTTCCCAGCAACAAGAGTTCACCTAGTTGGTGTCCCCTGTGCGATCTCTCTAGGAGGCGTCTCTCCCAGTTCCATTCCCCATCTAACCAGGAGATAGCATGTTGGTGCTGGGCTGCAAAGTAGTACAGCTCCAGATCTGGGACGTACAATCCCACCCCAGCCCATTCTCACTTCAGGGTGGCCAGGCTGACCCGACATCACTTACTCTGCCATAAAAGCTCTACCAAGCTTCTGTCCAGCTTTCGGAACACTCCCCTTGGAATATAAAAGTAGGAGCCTTGCATTTTATAGAGACATCTGGGCAAGACGACCATCTTCACGAGTGACACTTTTCCCATTAGGGACAACCCAAGGCTGTTTCAAAAGCGCACAGAAGATTGCAGTCCCGACAGTACTCTTGCCATATTATTAGTGTAGAATAGGTTCTAGTCCTGCATTATATAGAGGCTTAAGTATTTGACCTTATCTAACTCCCACCTAAGTTCAGCTTTGGGGAGCGCTTCGTGAGGTTCACCTGTCAGTTTTCCAAGAGGGAAGAGGGTGGATTTCTTCGCATTGACAAGTAGGCCCAACACCTCCCCAAATTCATCCATAACGTTTAGAGATATATCTTGAAGCCGTAGGTAGATCAATGCATCATCCGCATATAAGGAGACTATGGGGGTTATTACAACTTTGGAGGAGGTGTTAATCCGTCCCAAATGTGACGGATATACCACCAGCCGTATTACGAGTTCCATAGGATATAATGGACTCGTAATACGGCTGGTGGTATATCCGTCACTTTACCGTCACTTTTGGGACGGATTAACACCTCCTCCAAAGTTGTAATAAGCCCCTATATGCTCCCTCAGACCCACCTGAATACCTCACCCCTGCAGGACTTGGTGGAGTCTACACGCCAGGGGTTCTATTGCTATTGCAAATCGTAGGGAAGAGAGGGGACATCCCTGCCTTGTACCTCTTTGTAGTACGATTTCGTCTGAGGCACAAGTTCCAGTGCGGACACTGGCTCTGGGCTGAGAATATAATAGTTTAATCCACCGAATGAACCAATGGCCCAGTTGCATTTTCTCCAGTACAGACAAGACATAATCCCAATTGAGGGAGTCAAAGGCCTGTTCAAGATCTAAAAAGGCTAAGATGTATTTATCATGTCGGAGCTGCGGGTCGATAAGCACGTGTGCGAGTCGACGTAAATTACAGAGGGTATCTCTGTGTGGAATGAACCCCGACTGGTCCCTGTGGATAAGGTTTGGGGGATGTGGAAGCAGTTGCATTGCTAGGATTGGCTCTGCTTAGAATCTTTATATTGATATTAAGCATTGATATGGGTAGGTAGTAGCCTGCATCCAGCCGATCTTTGCAAGATTTAGGTATTACTGTAATGAGCGCTTCTGTCATTGATTGGGGGAGATGTCCAGTTCTATACGCTTCCTCATAGACCTCTTCTATTTTCTCTGCCAAGACTCCCGTAAATGTTTTGTAAAACTCAGACGGCAAGCCATCACTCCTGGGGGCCTCGGCTCTCTTCAGCGCTCTGATAGCCTCTGAGATTTCTGGTTTACTAACCGAGGCCCCAAGGTTTTTACGGTCTATTTCTGAAAGTGTTTTTAGGGGTAGGCCTACAAATACAGTTGTCTAGATGTCTCATCAGTATCAGTGTTCGGTTAGGTATATACCAAAGAAGACACTGTTGAGGGCCTTCTGCCCCCCTTGGTCTTGTATGGACAGTATGGGCCAAGTGTTTTTTCTGCCTTGATTAGGTGAGCTAACATCCTCCTTGCTTTATCTCCCTCTAGGTACCATAGTCTATGAGCCGCTGTTTTATTGTGTTTATCGAGTTGGAGCCAACACACATTCAGTGTACGTTTCAATTGCTCCCATTTCACCCTGAACTCTGGGGCCTCAGGGAGCCCTGACCCCAGCTTCTCCTGCTCCCGTTCTCGCTCTGTTAGCTCCTTTTCAAGCACTCGACATACACCCATTGAGGCAGCCATACAGACCTCTCAGATGACCACTTTCATGGCATCCCACTCAGTAGCCCGACTCCCAGTAGTGTGCCTTTTCTCGTTGAAATATTGTGTTAACGTTTCTTGGACTGTTGCCCAAAAGGCATGGTTGGTTAGAGTTTCCGGCTGTAGATGCCATTAGAGCACCGTAGGGGGCTGTCTCTTTAGTGTGTAGGTAGCAAGGAGTGGGGAGTGGTCAGAGAGATACCATGCCAGATAATGTATGTTTGTTATGGAATGTGCAGACGTCGCTGTAATAAATATAATCCAAGCGACTACAGGTCGTTGTTGGAGGGGAATAGTATGAGTAGGCTCTTGTGTGTGGGTGATGTTGGCGCCATATATGCAGCAACCCAATTGTACGCATGATCTGGGGGAGTAAGGCGATCAAACGAGGCTTAGTATTAATTTTAGGGGGCAATCTGTCTGTATCAACGTTGAGTACACAGTTAAAGTCGCCTGCCATAATTATTTTGGTGGTAAGTGGAATCTGTGCCATCTTCAACTATGAACCCAGGAAGTCACCATCATCAGTATTTGGCCCATAGACATTAAAAATGCAAGTATGATGAGCACCTAACGATCCCTTGATCGTCCCCTCTCATCGATCAGTAATCTATGAACTTTAAAGGGAACTCCCGGGGCCACCCAGATGAGTGCTCCCCTTGCGCATCCTGATCAAGATGTGGCAAATATCTGGCCGCGCCATCTTCTCTGCAGGTATTTGAGACAGTCTCCCCAGAGGTGTGTCTCTTGTAAGAGAGCTATAGCCAACCCATAACGTCTCAGAAAGGCTTACATCCCTGTTCCGCTTAGTGAGGTTATTAAGGCCCCTACACATTCCATGTCAAGATTTTATAACTTGTTCCTAAGCCCTCCATGTGTAGTTAGACAGCAATGTGTCTTCTCCTTTATGTGGGGTACACATGGAGGCCGAGGGGACAGAACTTTTCCCGGCAGGTATGCTCCCCCCCAGTGGATGTGAAACTGTGTTATGACCGGTCTCAGGTAATAACAAAAAACAACTTGCAACAATTAAGAATATATATCACAACCTCTGAATAGCCCTGGGGATGGCAACTCTTGTCCCTTCCCACAGTCCACCCCTTCCCCAAAGGCAGTGGCCACATAGCCCTCCCGAAATACCTGTTACCAAGAGGGTCAGAGACCCGAAAACTAAAAACCCTTTACAGTATTAAAACATGTGGTATTGAAAAATCTGTCCAGGACCCCTAGTGACCCTTCGTTAGGAGCCCAACCAGGGCTCAGCAATTCTGAGGCACCCTGGTCTTGAAGCACACCATCCAGAACATTTTGTATATCGGTCCCTTGCCGCATCTCAGGAATATGTTATGTACCGGATGTCGAAACTAGAAAGAAATAAAAAACAAAATTCAACCATACTGAAGGAGTAGGGTAAACATGAGACCCTGTCTTTCCTAAGATGGTGACCGGGTCTCTAATCTAGGTGGATATAGACAAGCCCCTTACACATCGGGAGTCCAGTAGTTGTAAAATCAAACCATCTCTCAGACGGCCGAGCAATCTGGGTTTTGGGTGTCTGAGAGTGAGAGATAAGTCGAATGGAGGAAGAGGTTCGGGGTCGAGTCCAAATCATTCTCCATGCCAAGTGTTGCGTCCTCTGCCACCATTACTTTGTTGACGCTCAGTGATTGTAGGAAGTTGGCTCTGTATATACTATTTCAAAGTAAGAAATAGTGTACATGGAGTCCAAGGGTTCCCCTTAGAGGTAAGATAGTGGAAAAAAGAGATAATTCTAATGCTCTATTTTGTGGTAGTGTGGTCGAGCAGTAGGCTTATCAGAGGATAGTGTTAAGCACTTGTTGTACACACACAGGCAATAAATGAGGAACACACACTCAAAAACAAATTCCAGGCCAATAGGTTTTTATATAGAAAAATATATTTTCTTAGTTTATTTTAAGAAAAACAAGTTCAAGATTTACCAACAATACTTTAAAGGAAAGGTATTTCACTCAGGTATTCTAGGAACTTTTAATTATCACAATAGCATGTACAGTTTTGGCAAAAATGGCAATAAGCTATTTTAAAAGTGGACACTGCAAAAATCAACAGTTCCTGGGGGAGGTAAGTAAATGTTAAGTTCACAGGTAAGTAAAACACTTACAGGGTTCAAAGTTGGGTCCAAGGTAGCCCACCGTTGGGGGTTCAAGGCAACCCCAAAGTTACCACACCAGCAGCTCAGGGCCGGTCAGGTGCAGAGGTCAAAGTGGTGCCCAAAACACATAGGCTTCATTGGAAATAGGGGTGCCCCGGTTCCAGTCTGCCAGCAGGTAAGAACCCATTACTTCGGAGGGCAGAACAGGGGGGTTTTGTAGAGCACCGGGGGGGACACAAGCAGGCACAGAAAGTACACCCTCAGCGGCACAGGGGCGGCCGGGTGCAGAGTGCAAACAGGCGTCGGGTTTTCAACAGTAATCAATGGGGAGACCCGGGAGTCTCTTCAATGATGCAGGCAGGTACAGGGGGGCTCCTCGGGGTAGCCACCACCTGGGCTAGGCAGAGGGTCGCCTGGGGGTAGCTCCTGCACTGGAGTTTGGTTCCTTCAGGTCCTGGGGGCAGTGGGTGGAGTGGGGTTTCCAGGCGTTGGGTTCCTTGAAGCAGGCAGTCGCGGTCAGGGGGAGCCTCTGGATTTCCTCTGCAGGCGTCGCTGTGGGAGCTCAGGGGGGTCAACTCTGGCTACTCACGGGCTCGCAGTCGCCGGGGAGTCCTCCCTGTAGTGTTAGTTTTCCGCAGGTCGAGCTGGGGGGGTCGGGTGCAGAGTGGAAAGTCTCACGCTTCCGGCAGGAAATGTGTGGTCTTTAAAAGTTGCTTCTTTGTTTCAAAAAGTTGCAGTTTCTTGAACAGGGCCGCTGTTCTCGGGAGCTTCTTGGTCCTTTAGATGCAGGGTAGTCCTCTGAGGCTTCAGAGGTCGCTGGACCCTGTTGGATGCGTCGCTGTTGCAGTTTTCTTCGAAGTAGGGAGACAGGCCGGTGGGGCTGGGGCCAAATCAGTTGTCATCTCCATCTTCACTGCAGGGCTTCAGATCAGCAGTCCTTCTTCTTCTTTAGGTTGCAGGAATCTATCTTCCTCGGTTCTGGGAGCCCCTAAATACTCGATTTAGGGGGGTGTTTAGGTCTGGGAGGGCAGTAGCCAATGGCTACTGGCCGGAGGGTGGCTACACCCTCTTTGTGCCTCCTCCCTGTGGGGAGGGGGGCACATCCCTAATCCTATTGGGGGAATCCTCCATCTGCACGATGGAGGATTTCTAAAAGTAAGAGTCACCTCAGCTCAGGACACCTTAGGGGCTGTCCTGACTGGGGAGTGACTCCTCCTTGTTTTCCTCATTATCTCCTCTAGCCTTGCCGCCAAAAGTGGGGGCAGTGGCCGGAGGGGCGGGCATCTCCACAAGCTGGGATGCCCTGTGGCGCTGTAACAAAGGGGGTGAACCTTTGAGGCTCACCGCCAGGTGTTACAGCTCCTGCAGGGGGAGGTGAGAAGCACCTTCACCCACTACAGGCTTTGTCCCTGGCCACAGAGTGAAAAAGGCACTCTCCCCATGAGGCCAGCAACATGTCTGGTGTGTGGCAGGCTGGCAAAAACTAGTCAGCCCACACTGGAAGTCAGGTATGTTTTCAGGGAGCATCTATAAGATGCCCTATGGGTGTATTTTTACAATAAAGTGCACACTGGCATCAGTGTGCATTTATTGTGCTGAGAAGTTTGATACCAAACTTCCCAGTTTTCAGTACCGCCATTATTGTGCTGTGGAGTTCGTGTTTGACAGACTCCCAGACAGACCATACACTCTTATGACTACCCTGCACTTACAATGTCTAAGGTTTTGCTTAGACACTGGAGGGGCATAGTGCTCATGCACCTATTCCTTCACCTGTGGTACAGTGCACCCTGCCTTAGGGCTGTAAGGCCTGCTAGAGGGGTGACTTATCTATGCCATATGCAGTGTGAGGTTGGCATGGCACTCTGAGGGGATTGCCATGTCGACTTAGTAATTTTCTCCCCACCAGCACACACAAGCTGGCAAGCAGTGTGTATGTGCTGGGTGAGGGGTCCCCAGAGTGGCATAAGACATGCTGCAGCCCTTAGAGACCTTCCCTGGCATCAGAGCCCTTGGTACCAGGGGTACCAGTTACAAGGTACTTACCTGGGTGCCAGGGTTGTGCGAATTGTGGAGACAAAGGTACAGTTTAGGGAAAGGACACTGGTGCTGGGGCCTGGTTAGCAGGGTCCCAGCACACTTTCAAATCATAACTTGGCATCAGCAAAGGCAAAAAGTCAGGGGGTAACAATGCCAAGGAAGCATTTCCTTACAGTGATGGAGCTCAATCCCCTCCTCTAGAATTCAGAGAAGAGCGGGAAGGCTGTTGTGTCTTTCCTCTCTTAAGTTCCCTCCAACCAGGAGAGTGCTCCCCCTGCGAGAAGCCTTGGGCTTCCATCCAATCAAATGCCTCCTGCGGAGTTTCAAAGAAATCTACTGACTTTCCATGTTGTATCCTCAGTTTAGCTAGGAAAAGGAGACTGTATTTGATATTGTTCTCTCTCAGCTTGCCCCAAGCATGTAGGTACAGGCTCTGGAGGTGGGGGTGGAGAACCTGCCCAGAGACTGCAAGAGGAAGTCTTCCCTGAGCAGGAGATAGAGAGGAGGGCACAGTCAGAGTTGAAGGAGGTCTGTGAACCACACCCTTCTTGGCCAATCCGGGGCTGTTAATATGACTTGAGCCCAGTCTTGGCGAATTTTCCTCAAAACCCAAGGAGTCAATGGTATGGGAGGAAACGTGTAAAGCAACTGGCTGCTCCAGTTCAACTGAAACATGTCCCCCACCGTTCCCTGCATCGGATACTGGAGGCTGGAGAACAACGTGCAGTGTGCATTCTTGGGAGTGGCAAACAGGTCTCTCTGAGGTGTCTTCCATAACCGGAAGACGTGATGAACCACCTCCAGATGGAGTCGCCACTCGTAGTCGGCTGAAAAGTGCTGGCTGAGACTGCCCGCACGTATGTTTAGTTTAGTTTAGTTTTATGCATTTACAGAGCCCGTAGCTACCCTGGGGCCTCCCAGCGCTGAAGGTACAGGAAAATTCTTGAGAGGAGCAGGAGGGAACAGGCTAACGACTAAAGAGAGTGGTTTTCAACCTCTTCCGAAAAAGAGATTCCTAAGGCTCATGGCGGAGCTCAGAAGGTAGGGCATTCCTGAAACGGGCATCCTTGATAATAAAAGAGTTTCCTCCCCATGATCTATAGACACAGGGTATATGAATCTGTCGAGTAGAAGATGATCTCAGATGTCTCAAAGGAGCGTAAATGGAAATTCGTTTTCTAAAGAAATGTGGGCCTCTCTTATGTAGGGCTCTATGAGTGATACACATGGATTTAAAATGTATGCGCTGTTTGATCGGCAGCCAATGGAGTGCTGCAAGAGCCGGCTTGGCAGATAGATGTCTGGGACAGTTCGTAAGGAGCCTAGCTGCCGCATTCTGCACAATCTGCAGTTTCCTTTTTACATATTCCGGGGAACTAAGATAGAGAGAGTTCCCATAGTCCAGGCGGGAAAGAACTACTGCCTGGACAAGGATTCTTCTGGATGAGACAGGAAGAAGATTGAGAATGTTCCTAAGAGATCTAATAAAACCAAAGCAGACAGAAGACATTTTCTTTGCTTGTAGTTCCATTGTAAGCCGGGAGTCCAGTACAAAACCTAGGCTTTTTACCTGTCCTTTAGGCGGAGGCAGACTGGTAAAGGCCTCTGAGTAACATGTTAGAGGGGATGCTGGAGAGCCATTGCCTAAGATGAGTACTTCGGATTTGCCATCGTTAAACTTGAGTTTGGATTGAAACATCCAATCGCCGATGTCCCTCATACAGCTGGCTAGGTTGACGGAGGGAGAGTTCCCAGTACTAGAAAGGGAGACCACTAGTTGAGTATCATCAGCATAGGTGACCAATGAAAGATTGTAGGGTGTGACCACTTTAGCCAAAGAGGATAAATAGATATTAAAAAGAGTTGGACTTAAGGAGGAACCTTGAGGGACTCCACAAGTTAGGGGAACGATGTCCGAGAGAAAAGAACGGTCCAAAACTTGGAAGGTTCTTCCTGTGGAAAAGGAAGATAGCCAGGAGAGCGCTAGGCCTCCCACGCCTGCCTTGGAGAGTCTGTCACAAAGGAGAGAGTGGTCAACCGTATCAAAGGCTGCGCTAAGATCAAGGAGAAAAATGTCCGAATGTCCTCCCTGGTCTAATAGTTGACGGGCAGACTCAGTCACCGTTAGGAGCGCAGACTCAGTGCTGTGTTGTGCTCTAAAGCCCATTTGAGTGGGGTGAAGAAGCGCATTACTCTCAAAATAGTTCATTAGTTGCAAGTTTACGTGTTTCTCCAATATTTTAGCTAAGATGGGGAGAAGAGCAATGGGTCTGTAGTTGTCCAGGACAGAAGGGTCAAGTTTTGGCTTTTTAAGAAGGGGTTTTACGATGGCATGTTTGAGAGATTGGGGAAGAATGCCAGAGGTAAGGGAATTATTAAGTATTCTTGTCAGTGGAGAAATAATGATGTCTGCGGCCTTTGCCAGAATAGCCGGAGGGGCCGGATCCAAAGGGGAACCTGATTTGATATTAGTAAGTAATTTAAGAGGTTGCACATATGTGACCGGTAGAAACAGTTAGCGAGGACCCAGCTGGTAGGGAGTTATCCACCTGCTTATCAGATGACTTCTGGGGAGGGACCAAAGAAAAGCCGGTATATAACTTCGTAACCTTGTCCTGGAAATGAGCTGCTAGGGTTACTATATATAGTGGAAGCTTCTATCGAAGAAGCCGGCATAGGAATAATAGTGAGTTCTTTGAAAATCTGAAATATTTCCTGTTGAGAACTCCGGCTAAATGGTTTGCTACTATCCAAATCCGATGGTCCTGAGCCCAGGACCTGAGTCGTACAGCCTCTCTGTAGAGAATATACAACCTTACTCCTCCCGGTTTGTTGATATACCACATTGCGGTAGTGCTGTCTGTCAAGACTTGTACCTAATGACGGCAAATATAACGGAGGATGGCCTTGAGAGCCAGAAGTATTGCCTGTAATTCCAACAGATTGATGTGAAACATCTGTTCTTCTGGAAACCAAAAACCCTTGATCTCCAGATCTCCCAGATGTGCTCCCCACCCTAGAGAGGAAGCATCCGTTACGACTGTGGTCACCGGAGGTGATAGGCAAAACGGTCTTCATTGTGTCAGGTTGCCATCCACAGCCCACCATTGAAGATTCGCCGCAGTGCTCCTAGAGATCCTTATTGATTCCTTGAGATTTCCGTTATGTTGAAACAACTGCTTGCGCAGGCACCACTGGAGGGCCCTCATGTGCTAGTGTTCATGAGTGACCAACAGAATGCAGGAAGCAAATAGACCGAGCAGACATAAGACCTTCCGGACTGGAATGAGCGCTCCATTCTGAAACATCGGAATCATAGCCTAAATGTCTTGAATCCTCTGAGGAGGAGTTTAGGCACAATTCACTGTGGTATCCAGCACTGCCCCTATGAACATGGTGCGCTGAGAGGGTTACAGTTGAGATTTGGGTACGTTGATGGGAAAACCCAGATTGAACAACAGCTGAGTTGTCAAATGCATGTGATGTGGTACCAACTCCGGAGACTTGGCTTTCAGCAACCAATCATCAGGTAAGGGACTTCTGGTATTCCCCACCGCCTGAGATGTGCAGCAACCACCACCATCACCCTCGTGCAGACTGGAGGTGCAGAAGTAAGACCAAACAGAAGGACTGCAAACTGATAATGTTGCGACCCTACCGTGAACCGGAGACACTTCCTGTGCAACTGCAGAATGGAAATATGAAAATACGCATCCTGCAAGTCTAAGGAAACCATCCGGTCTTCTTTGTCCAGAGCAAGAAGCACCTGTGCTAGGGTCAGCATTTTTAATTTTTCCTGTTTGAGAAACCAATTCAAAATCCTCAAGTCTAGAATCAGTTGTAAACGACCATCCTTTTTGAAGATCAGGAAATATATTGAATAACATCCCTGACCCCTTTCCTGCTCCAGAACCAACTCTACTGCGCCCTTTAATAGCAGATTTTGCACCTCCTGCTGTAGTAGCAGTAGATGTTCTTTCGAACAAAAACTTTGCTGGGGAGGAAAGGGAGGGTAAATTCTTGAAAGGGAAGAGCATATCCATTATCTACAATGTCTAACACCCAACTGTCCGTTGTTATGGCCTTCCATTCTTGTAGGAAATGAATCAACCTCGCTCTCACAGGTAAAGCATGCTCGCTTAAGATGGGGGAACTAGGGCTGCTTCCCTGAAAGATTAGCAGAGGAGGTAGAAGAAGAGGAGAGGGAAGGCTGGTTGACTGCACCTTGTTGCTTAACTCTACCACAACCTCTATAGAATCTGTGGAGAGGGTGGGCCGGCTGAAGTTGCTGGAAATGCTGTCTCCCTTGAAAGGAGGTGCCCCTGCCAAACCCCCTGAACCTACGTAGAAGTTTGTAGGTCACAGAGAGGGACTGAAGACCCAACGATTATGCCTTTGCCTTGCACTCTTTAAATCATTCCAAGGCGGAGTCGTCCTTGCGCCCCAAACACTCTGGACCCGTTGAAAGGCAAGTCTATGAGTGTGGATTGTGCATGCAGGGAGAACCCCGAGCCCCTCAAGCAGGCTTGTCGTCTATTGGCAATAGAAGCTCCCATGGCCCTAGCCACTCAGCTCACTGTATCCAGGCCCAATTGAATCACATGTTTTGCTGCAGCTTGACTGTCATTTAAAAGCTCTGCAAATTGGCCCTGAACATCCTGCAGAAGCTTAGGAATGACATCCCTAGCCGAACCCATTAAAGTGTGTATATATCTGCCCAAAAGACAAGTAGCATTCACAGATTTCAATGCCATGCTACCAGAAGAAAATATCTTTTTCGCTGATTGTTCCATCCGTTTATATTTTTTATCTGCCCGAGTTGCTGGAAGGGAACCAGGGGCAAATTTAGAAGAACAAAAGCTCGGACCACCAAGCTTTCCGGTGTCGGGTGCTGACTCAAAAACCCAGGATCTCCCAGTGCTCTCCTATACTTCCTAGTAAATGACCTTGGCACTGATGGAGTTGATACCGGCTTCTGCCACACATTCAACACTGGTTCCATCAGAGCCTCATTGAATGGCAACAAAGGCTCTGATGCAGACGAAGACGAATGAGGAATCTCCGTCAATATATTAGACTTTAACTCTATTGTGGGAAGAGGCAAGTCCAACAGCTCTGCCGCCTTTCTTACTACCCCATGACAAGATGTAACCTCCAGCGGAGGTATGTCTACTGGGATAATAGCTCCCACTCTGGGGAAGTATCCAGGGCACTTGCCACATCAAGCTTTTGAATTCCTGTGATGGTACTAGAATCTCACCCTCTTCTAATTCAGTGTCTTGTTGCTCCTCTAAATACTGTTGCTCCTCCAAGAGCCTCAAGGTTTCTGTTCATGATCTCAACCTTGACTCCAGCAATGGCGTCAGAAGGGAATATACTGACCTCGAAGATGTGTGTTGCGGCGCTGGTGAAGCCAGTGTCGGTGCTGTAACCTAGAACCTGAGACCAGTCGAGCAGGAGTATAGAGATGCAACATCGGATATGATCCTTCTGATGTCTGTATCGGCACGGATAAATCCTGCCGAACATCAGTCAGCAAAGGTGTCTTCTCTCTTGGCACTGCTAAAGACCAGGGATACTGAGCAGTTGGCATAAAATACTAGAACTGAGCATGCCTATATGGCGCCAGGAAACCTCTCAGAGAGAAAGACAATGGACCCGTGGGGCCAGTGAGCCGGTGCACCGGAGGGGGTCATTGCCCTGTTGGAAATGCTATACAAAGCATTAAAAAAGTTAGTTGGGTCTGTCCCTGAAGCAGGAAAAGCAGGATATTCTTGCTCATGTGGAGGTGGTCGAACAGGACCCACTGACTGTGCTTCAGTCTCCTGATCAGGAGGTGTCACAGGAAAGAACTGGGCTATCGGAGTCGCAGGTGACGCCGTGATCCCTACCAAAGACGGCGCTGGGGAAACATCAGGGGACTTTGAAGGAGGAGGAGACAGAGTCTGAAGATTCAATTCGGAAGTCGATTGGTGCCGGGACTTCTTAAATCTGGCACATGGCATGATTGCCCGTGTACTTCAAGTGGTTGTTTTTAAGGGTTTGTTTAAAAAAAAAAAAAATTGAGAACCAAAGTGAGTTACCTCAGTTCACACATTGGGCTCAGTTTACAACCCGTATTTTGTAGCCCGTCAAGCAGTACTGCAATAGTACTACAAAATTCAATTCACAAACCTACAGCCGGAGATCACATTCTCTGCCTTTCCTATCTGTTCCCTGCTGAAAATCACGGTCGCAGTGACAAAGATCTCCACGCATGTTACAGTAAGAATTAGTAGTAAATGTTGGAGGGACCATGGGAAGTGGTGGAAAAACGGGGATTAATTACTAATAAAAGGGAGGGACTTAAGGAATTTTAAGGAGGGGGTTTGGAGGAACAAGCTACAACAAAACACACATCCACAAAAGAGTAAGACAACTGCAATTCTCAAAAATATATTTCTAAAGTTATTACAGCACTAAAGGCGAAAAAACAGGCTCAAATGTACTGTATCTTATTCCTGAATAAGTCAAGCACCATACAGGGCTAGCCGCTGGTATTACAACACACTACCATAGTAAACAATGGAGGTGGGGATAGTAAATAACACCCTATCTGAACTAATGTCAACATTTAATTATTATAACATTTACCATCATATATATTTAAGTGAAATATTTATATATAAATATTGATTACTTGTAATAACCTTATTTTTTTTTGTGAAGCAAACTTCTCATTTATATAAAATAAAAGATTTTTAAATTAATTATATAAGCAAGTTAGCTAACTATTAAATACAATTAAAGCTGTTTAAACATTAATATTTATAAGCTAATATACTGAAATTATTTTATTAATCTATTAAGTTGATTCATGCACTGCAAACTTGTACTTATTATTTCCAGTTTAATAATAAATATTTTAAATTTGATTCTATTTATGCCATACATTAAAATATTTTAGGTGTAGCAGTAAACACACAGGTGAGTATATATACACATTTACCACTGCCATTGTCAATTGGGCCTCTAGAGTGGTAAGGTGCTGGGTACTGCACTTGTAAGCTTACTGCCTCGCCCTGCCTGTCCTCAAAAGGATTTTGCTTCTGGATTTTGAGCGTTTGGGCTTCACTCAGGTTCAGGGGCGGCTCCTCCATTAGGGCAGAGGGGCGTTGCCCTGCTGCCAGCAGCAGCAACTGCAAAACCTTAAACAATAATAAACTGAGTTTATTATCGGTTTCTGGTAAAGAGGTGGGCCACGGGACTCCCTCTCACTGCACATGTATGTTTGGCCTGCCATCTCGGGCCGTCCGAACACACATGCGCAGTAGGCTCTATCCAGCTCAGCAACACAGTTGCCAGGCATCAGAGAACAGGCACGGGCTCCCAGTCTGTCTGGGAGCGCCCTGGCTGGGAGCTACCAGCCAATCCTGATGCATGCAGGCCCAGACCTCTATTCTCATTGTAATGTCAGACATCCTTCTATCCATACAGTATCAGACCTCTTCTGTCCATGCAGTGCAAAACATCTACTTTCTCAGTAATCTCGGACATCTATGGACCACGCACTACTTAACCCCTTTTATCCAAGCAATCTCAAACCCTGATACCCAAGCAGTGTTAGGTCTGACAGGTGACTTATTTCCTGGCACCGTCAGACCTCTCCTCCCAAAGAAAGGTTACAGCTCTCCTGCCTAATCAGCATAATGCATCTCAGTGTTAGACTTCTTGTTTCAAAGGTATGTTGTATGTATCTCCACCTAGCTCGGTAAGACCACTACTATCCAAGGCGTGTTAGACCACTCATCCCCAAGCTCTATGAGGCATCTACTCTCCAAGGAGTGCCAGTCCTCTACTCTCGAAGCAGTTTCAGACCATTCCTTTACCAGCAGTGCCAGACCTCTGTTCTTTCCAAATAGGTCCCTATCTCTCCTCTCTGAAGCGTTTCAGATCTCGCCTCTCGAAACAATGCCTGAGATCTCCTCCACAATCAGTGACAAACATCTCCTCTCCAAGCAGTAGATTGCCTTTTCAAGACTAGTTCTTCTCCTCATCTAAAGAGCTCTTGCAGATTTCAGTTATTCCACTCAACAATCTGACGATCCTCAAATCTTTTCTAGATATAAAGGGAGCAGGTGAGTAGACCCCCCTCCCCTGTACTAAATTCTTTGCCTTTAAAACCAGAGGACACCAATGGACCACCACAGTCCGTAGAGGGTTAGCTAGATGGGCCTAGAGACACTCTCAAATTATTTATTTCCCAAACTGTACCATTTTGCAATACTTTTACATATCTTTTCATGGCCACGACTATCAATACATTCCTGAAAACCTCTTCTCGTTAGGTGTATCCACTGGAATTTTGCATTAACACCTGTTATTACTTCGATTTTTCCGTTTCTTTCCCTCTAAGGTATTTTTCACATCTTCCTTCGGGTAAACCTGTAGAACATTGTACCCGATCTACGTTTTTGAGACAACTAGGTGAACCTGTGAGCGCAGGTCCATCAGCAGTAGATAGAGTCCACAAGCTTACCCTACTTGCAAAAAAATGTATTGTAGAACTGAGAATTCACAGAGACTCAAAGAGCTTCCGGCTCTGTGTGAAACTTACCAAACCTGTTCTTTGCCCTTGTTTTCAAAGGAATGTAACCTACAATCTGAAATTTTGGCAGCATTTAAAGAAGCTGCTACAGGTAATACTTTCGCTTACAAAAGGTTCACTGTCTTCAAAACTAAACTTTATTACTTGGCATCATAGTAAAGGGCAGCGCTCTTAAAGAGAGATTTCAGCAAATCAGAGAGCACATCACAGAAAGCCACAGCCTATCAGAGAATACCACAGTCTATATCACCGAACTGCACAGAAAATACCAGCAATGATCACAGTCCATGTCACCAAAGTAAGAGTATGTTGTATGTATTACTAATGTCAGAGGTCAGAATCCACACTGCCTAAGGACAGAACTCAGATCAACACAGTTTAGAGGTCAGGACACCAAAGGTCAATTCCATATCACCAAAGGTCACCGGCAAAATCTCTAAAGGTTAGATCCAACATCACCAACGTTTCCGTTCATTTCACTTAAGGAAACGGTCCCTACCACCACAGGTAAAGGTCAAAAATCTATTTCATGAACGGTCAGGGCCAACATAACCAAAGTCATCATTAAGGGTTCATCAAAGATGCCATACCACCAGAAGTCAGAATATAAATAGCCAAAGATCATAATTAGGTATCACCAATGGTCAAAGGTAATACCCCCAAATGTCCAGTCTGTATCTCTAAAGGCCAGAGCCCGCATCATCAAAGATCACAGCCCATTTCACAAAATTTCACCCTCATATCACAGAGAGCCATCACTGAAGGTCATGATGCATATTAGCAAAGTTTGTAGTCCATACCAGCAAAGGTTGAAGACCACAATATCAGAGGTCATAGTTCATATCACTGAAGGTAACAGGTCAAATGCAAAAGTAAGTCTGCTGTATGTGCCAAGGGCTGGAGTTAGGGGTCGATCCTTTACCACTTTCTTAGAGTCTCTGAGGGAAGGGCGACCACTTCCGGAAGCCACACTCTCTGGTGCCAGTTGCAAAGTGCTGGGTCCCAGTAGAGGATCAAATCTTGCAAGGCAGATGTTCTGATCTGATAAGACGAGGCCTGGAGCAGACCTGGATAGTTGCAGGAGTAAGGTCAGGGTGGAAGTAGAACCGGAGCTGAGGTAAGATCAGGATTGGAGCAAAGCTGGAGCAGGCAGGTCTGGAGCAGAGATGGGGTAAGGCAAAGGACTGTGCAAACGTGGAGCTGGCAGGCCTGGAAAGGCGATAGAGTAAAGCCAGGATCGGGGCACAGTTTTAACTGGTAGGCCTGGAGCAGAGTTGGCGTAAGACCAGGAATGGAGCAGAGCTGTAGTTGAGCAGAGCTAGAGCACGAAGGATCTAGGGCAGACAGCACTAAAGCAAAGAGGAACTGGAGCAGAGGGAGAACCCAAGCAAATAATCTAACAGCGGAAGCAAGCCAGAGAAGTTATGATGCACTGGTATTTTGATAAGAGGCTCTTTGTATACTGTTGGAACAGGAACCATCTCACAAAAAACGGCTAATCTGAGAACAGAACATACTGAAAATTGAAAATGTGGTGTCTATCTTTGAGTGGAATCTGCCTTTGCTGGCCATCTTGCAGTGGAATCTCAATAAAAGAGTGTTGGACTGAAGCTTCCAAGTGACATCCTTCCTCTTTGCTAGTCCAGAACCATGACACTATCTCAGTCCCAGTACATTATTTCTCAATCCACAGCCATTAGAATTTCCTCTCTTACAACACTGTCTGCGCATGGTCAACACTCAATGTTACTTTGAAACATCAACCCCTCTAAGAGGAAAGGGAGAGTCAGATGATGACCAGTCGGCCCCCTGGCTCCTGAATTAAAGCAGTGGCTCTCAAAGAGGTGTCACAAATCTCAAAAATGTGTTCCCATACAGCACTGTTCAGGAATTCACTGAATTTTGGATGTGAGACATTTGATTTCAGCCCCAGGATTAGTTTGTTCCATTTAGATCATTGCTTACTGAGGGTTTGTCTGCCTCCCATCATTCTTGCCCCTTTTTTTACCACACTGCATCAGAGAAACATGTCCCATTCAGGTCGGTAACGTAATATGTTATGTAATGTGAGGCTATCTTGTGTAAGTATTTGAAGAGCTTCTTTATGTGGAACCTCGTTCACCACAAGGAACCAACAGAGGGATTTTTGGGCTATGTTATGTGACAATTTGTCATGGTTGATGGTTCATGCATATACAGTAGAATGCTCTCTGAAGCACAACAATAGGGCGCAAAGTCATGTCTCAGCAGATGGGTAACTTTAGTCTGATATGTCACTGTCGAAACACTTCCAAGTCCTGCCATCTGGTGAATGATACCAATACAGTCAAGCTTAACTGCTTAGACTGGTCGGTACAGTGCATTATGAGAGCGCCAGTTATAGTTAGCTCAGGTAACTATAACTGCTGAATTTCTAAAGTTTTGTACAAGTAAATTCAGCACCTAACTATAATGTCCTTGTAACCTTTGGTTTTTCCAGTGAATTTCTATTGTTTTTTTAATGTATAGTAATTTTAATGACTGTACGTTAATCCAACCACCGCAGGGCACAGCATTCGGCCGTGCACAACAGCAGTTGGCCAGCCAGGCCCTGAGGCCAACCCCCTATAAGCACCCAACCGTACACGTCCTTCACCCATGTGCAGGGGAGGATGCCCGCAAGACCTGGACTGCAGCCAGACCCCGAGGCCAACACTCCCCAACCACCCAAACCCACGCTGTGCACAGCCCTGGTGTTGTCCGCGGCAGGAGTTAGCTGCAGCTCCTCTGGGTGTGAGAATAGGTGTGAGAGGGTTATCTGGAATTGAAAGTGGCTGTCAGATTGTCTGTCTGGATGCGAGGGTGCATACATCAGTGTTTTAGTCGGTGCGTCAGTCTGTGCACGGGTCTATGAGTGGCTGCATGAGGGTGTCTGTGGGTATGGGTGCGTGAGTTTCTGAGTGGGTGTTTGAGTGGGTGCGCAAGTGTCTAAGTGGGTGTGTGAGTGGGAGCAATTCATTGAAAGAGAGAAAGAAAGTGAGAGAGTTTTTTTTAGGCTCTAATATCTCATATCCTTAGAATGAGATATTTTTGTTAGATTTAACAAAAACAATGTATTTAATATATTTCAAATAAAAAAGTTAAAAAAAATTCATTAAAAAAAAATGGAAATGAGTCCAGCTGGACTCAAAACCCCATAGCTCAGTGTGAAAGGTCAAGCCACAGCAAACAGCTATGTCCTGGGGGTGTGCACCCTGGGACATAGCAGGAGCTGTCCCTGTGGGATGGTGGTCCCCAGGGCCATCAGAGGCTTCTCCAGGGGGGCTGTGTAGCTCCCATCCAAAGAGATCTTAGCCATAGGGGTGGTGGACCCCCTTTATTTTTTAAAACATTCACCCTGGGAGAGGTGGTGGTCCCTGGGGTGCAGGGGGGCCACATGCCCCGCCCGCTGCAACTACAGTCTTGCCCCAGGTGGTGATTCCCCTGGGCAGCGGGGGAGAGGGGGCCGAGGGCCAAACTGCAGTAATTACAAGATAGTACCGGGGGTGGTGGCTCCGGGGCAACATATTACAATGAAGCCCTGGGGAGGTGGTGGTCCCCAGGGCAGAGAGAGGAGGCCAGGAGCCCCCCCACTCTTCTTTTTAAAAAAGCACCCAGGACTTGGTCCACCCAGGGGCATTACACTAATGAAGTGCGGGAGCCCACCCTTTGGTTTGGATCTACCCCAGCTCCGCTCGTAAAATTTTAAAAAAAAGCTTTTTAGCCCTCGGGGATCCCTTTGGAACCCCAGCACCATAGCTCAGGGGCCAGGATGTTCTTAACCTGGCCCCTTTTGTGTTTTTATACTTGTTTTGTATTTTTGGTACTTGACTGAAACCGAAACCCTGGGTGGCTGACAAAACTTCAACAGCTTCTGTTGTTGAAGTGTTAACAGCCAATCGGATCTCAGTATGAGATCGTTAGGGGATGTGAATCCTTTGATATACAAATTTGTTTACCCCTTAATTTCTCAAAAACTACTGAACCGAATTAAACCAAAACAAAAAAGTACTCCTTCTGGACCAGGGCCTAACTTCCTGCCAAATTTGGTGTAATTCAGTCCAGTAGTTTTTGCACTATCGCTGTTCAAAATCCCTATGGAAAAATGAATGGGGAAAATGTGTTTTGGGACCCCCCTTCTTTCTTGGCCCCCCTGGACGGATGACTCCAAAACTTTCTAGGCAGCTGTTGATGGAACTGGCAAATTTTGGGGGAAAGTTTTGTGAAGATTTGGCAAGCGGTGCCAACGATATAGGCAAGTAAAAAACGCTTTTTTGTATAGAAACGTGATCCTACCTATAAATACCTAGATATATTTTTATCTTTCAGACATAGACAGCTGTCAGGCAGCAATAAAAATGTCATGATAACTCTTGTGATTATGTTCCTTCTAGAGAAACAAATCAGACTTTTGTCTAGTGGCAGTTTTGATGCCATAAATTAGCGGAGAAGGTTTATATACCTGCTGCAAAGAACAGATCTGTATTATATGGGACTAGCTGAGTGGATTAGTAAAGCCAGCCGTTATTCATGCTGAGGGGGGCTATTGAAAAATGAAGGGCACTTTTGCTGAGTGGTAGTGAGGGAATACAAGGAGGAGGTCATGGGACGGGAGCGCCAAAAATGATTGTCACACTAGGCGCCCCTATCACTAAAGGCTGTGATGATCGGTATGTGGAACGGTAAAGTAATAGTGTGTCTTTTTTATAGTAGCAGAGATGTCGTCTTGTTGGATGACTGCTGCTGAAGCCATAACTCGGGATATGGTGGACAGCTCTGAGGCAGGATCAGAGACTGAGACAGCAGACACTGAGACAGCATCTGTGGGAGAGGACAAGTAGCAAAATCTGGGAGTGATTTTTCAGTTGGCAGAGTCCCATCCAACGACACCTCTTCCAGTGTTCAAAATTCAGCCAGTCGTGGAACATCTGTCTGCCAGGTTTCCAGCGATCTGTACTCTTGTAAAGAATATAGCAATCACTGAGTCCTTGATCCTGTACAAAGGGCGGCTGCTGTTCAGACATTACATTGCGAGCAAAAGAGCTTGTTATGGCATCAAGCTATACATGCTGTGTGAGAGCTCTTCTGGCTGTGTGTACAGCTTGAGAGTGTATACAGGGAAGGACTCCGTGCTAAACCCTGTAGGTTGCCCTCCCACATTAGGGTTCAGAGGGAAGATTGCATGGGAGCCTGTCTAGCCACTCCTTCGCAAAAGTTATAACCTTTATGTGGTCAATTTCTATATAAGAGAAGGGTTGAGCTCTACAAAGCCAGCACTGTGGCTTGCGGTACAGTTTGTTGTAACCACAAAAGATTCCAGCAGGAGCTTGTTTGCAAGAAGCTCCAGATACCCCAAAGTACTGCACTGTGTTCCAACGAACTGTTCACAGTCAAGTTCTCGGATAGGCATGATGTATACGTGCTCACTACAATTCATGATGAAAGCACTTCCCCATCACGGTTTGGGGTCAGATGGCTGAAGTCCACGAGCCCACCTGTATACTGGATTACAATAAATACATGGGTGGAGTGGACAAGAATTACCAGGTTCTTCAACCATACAATGCATGTCATAAAGCTCGCACTTGGTACAAGAAACTGTTCACCCACCTGATCCAGATGGCAACATACAATGCGTATGTTGTTTATTGTCAGACAACCACAGAAAGACTTCTGTCTTTCCTTGACTTCCAGTTGTCTGTAATTCAAAGCCTCACAGCTGCTAAAGAAGCAACAGCCTCCACTTCCTATGTTCTGGAGGACGTGGAAAGGCTGAAGAAGCAACACATTGATGATCGCATTCCTAAAACACCCAAAACGGATCGACCGCGTAGTCGATGTAAAGTGTGCTCGAAGCAGAGAAAAAGACATGAGAGTCCTGTTTACTGTCCTCGGTGCCCATCTCAGCCAGGCCTCTGTTTCCCTACTTGCTTTACGCTGTATCATACTAAAGCAAAGTTCTGGGAAATCGACTGAGGTGGAGCTGCCGTTGGGTAAACCTTTCAGTCGCTGTGCATGGATACCGAAAGTCTATGGGCTACTGCTTCGTTAGGCAAGCAGCCACAGAATTTTAGTTCATCTACTTCAGGAAATCATAGACTTCCTTATGGCCTGCTCGACACTTTTATCCGCTGTCAGAACGTGGTAGGTGTTCTGTTTGATTAACGTGCATTATAGTTCCCACACTGCACATACTAGTGGATAGAACATATGTCACATTGTCACGGAGTATCCTGTGTGGCAAAATGTTAAAGGCGTGACTGAATTTTGAAGTGCACGCTACACAAGGACCACCATGATTGCCAACAAGAACCAGAGTAAGTGTAATAAGTCAAACAAATGTCCTGTGGGGCATATTCACCAACATTTCTACTTGTTTGAAAATGTGCAAACCCAATTTGTAGCTTCACTTTCAAAGCAAAAGTAGACGTGTTGGTGAATGAGTTCCACAGGACATTTGTTTGACTTCTTACTTTAGAGGCCTTAGGTAGTATTCATCATCATGTCTGCCTTAGTTTCAACTGTAGATATGCTCCCTCAGTTCGAGGAATAGGCATCGCAAGGCATACCCGGACACCCCCAACTTGCATCCACAAACTGGAAGAAGTTGGATTTAGCACAGTAAGTGTGCTGATGGCGCATGAAAGACATGTTTTCTTGAGCTTCAAGTAGCTAATGGCGGAAGGCATTAGTACAGGTTCACTTGGCAATTGTACAGGATTAGTCAGGACTCTGATGAGGATAGAGACATGAACAGTTAAGAAAAGCTTATGGTAGGTGTGCTTTCCCAGGGATATTGCACAGATAGAGGGCAGGCAGTAAAGGTAGTACAGATGCACATCATCTACACCTATGAATTCAAACCCATTGGTGCCACGCTGGCACTGAAGGACAATGACACGTATGGTTCAGTGTTTGACCTGCTTGCCATGTTTATCCTCCGTCAGAACTTAGATGTTCAACTTGCTGTATGATAAGTGCATTACAGTCACAGCAGTGCACATAACAGTGGCAGGGACATATGCTATGTTCTCACGGACTACCCAGTGTGCCAAACACTACGCTTCTTCATAGTTTATGACGTTCTCTTTAGGGAACTTTTCAAAAATTCCTCTGCATGTCTGCCATAGTTTCCAAGGTAGATATGGTCGCTTAGTTCGAGGCATAGGCATCACAAGGCATACTTGGATCCCCCCCAACTTGCATCCACAAACTGGAAGGAGTTGGATTTAGCATAGTGAGTACGCTAAAGGCGCATGAAAAACATGTCTTCCTGAGCCTCATGTGGCTGTCGTGGGAGCCATCAGTTAAGGTTCCTTATGCATGCCTTTGGTAATGTTCAGGAAGAAGGAGGCGGTTACTTGACAGGTGGTAAAATGTAGTCAAACGTATTCCACCCTGTGGTGTATAAATGTGATGGACCCTTGTCTGGTGGCTGTAAATTTATGTGAGCGCAGTGATTGGTTGGATTGGGCCCGTGGCCAGTGGTATGAAAGTGCTGTGTGTTGTGCGTGAATGGCATGTGAATGGACCCTAAAGCTTTTGGTGCCGTAAAGTGGCCTTATGGCTCACCTTCAGAAGGCTTGGTTTCAATATTCAGATACTTTGACAAGTATTCATGCTTTGAAACCATAATTTCGGGATGTGCTAAAACCAACTAGTGAGAGCGGTAGATTAACTTTAACATACTAGGTCCAGGGGAGTCCAGGGGTGCAGGACTTGTGTGGCTCTCACCAGTTTTCCTTCACCCGGAATACCCTTAAAATCACAAATGTTGCTTAAAAAACACATTTTCTTTGCATTCCCGTGGGAGAAAGTCCTGGAATCTGCAGGTAGCCACAAATTTTCTACCACCTAGCATTCCCCTAAGCCTCCTGAGAAAAACATTGCCTCACTTGTGTGGGTGGGCAAGTGACCGTATTATGGAGACATCGAAATTACCTATCACAAAATAGCCTGGTTTTGTAATACGTCACCTGTGTCTTTGGTCCTGGGCTCAGAGGCCACATAGGGAAACCTACCAAACCCAGACATTTCTGAAAAATAGTCACCCGGGGCAGTCCATGGAGGTGTGGCGAGTGGGGAATCCGCAAAGTTCTTTACCCAGAATACTCTGTTTGTCCTTGCTTTTTTATCACGTAAACTACAGGAATTTGCAGGGATCCACAAAATTTCTACCACCCAGTGTTTCCCTACTTGCCCTAATAAAAACACAACCCCACTTGTGTGCCTGTGCCTACTGCCCGCGTCAGGAATGGATCACTCCAGGGTCAACTGTAGCCCTCATGCAAGGACTACCATTGACCCTTATGTGATCCATTCCTCTCACAGACAGTAGGCCCAGACACACCAGTGGGGTGGCATTTTTATTGGACAACCTGGGGAATGCTAGGTGGTAAGATGTTTGTGGATCCATGCATATTCCTGTAGTTTACTTCACAGAAATGCAAGAAAAAATAGTGGTTTTATTCAATGTTTCACCTTTGCAGGGTATTCTGGGTAAAAAAAAAAAAAAAATTGGGAAATCCACACAAGCCATACCTCCGTGGACTTCCCTGGGTGTCTATTTTCTTTTAAAGAAATGTCTGGGTTTGGTAGGTTTCCCTAAATGGTTTCAGATCTCAGGACTAATTAGTACACTCACCTCAGTTATCATTGTTGTCACAGTACATTTTGGGCCCTTTCCTGTTGCAGGTACTTGGCCTACCCACACAAGTGAGGTACCATTTTAATTGGGAGACTTAGGGGAATGCTAGGTGCAAGGAAGTTTTTGGCTCCCCTCAGATTCCAGAACTTTGCATCGCTGAAATGTGAGGGAAAATTTGTTTTTTTAGACGCCTTTTGAGGTTTGCAAAGGATTCTGGGTGACAGAACTTGGTGAGAGACCCACAAGTCGCCCTATTCTGGATTTCCCTAGGTGTCTAGTTTTCACAAATGTATAGGTTTGCTAGGTTTCCGTAGGTGCCAGCTGAGCTAGAGGCCAAAATCCACACATAGGCACTTTGCAAATTAATTTGAAAAATATGATGTGTCTACCTTGTGTTTTAGGGCATTTCCTGTTGCAGGAACTAGGCCTACCCACACAAATGAGGTACCATTTTTATCAGGAGACTTTGAGGAACACAGAATAGAAGAACAAGTGTTATTGCCAGTTGTCTTTCTTTACATTTGTGCCTTCAGAAAGAAGTCATTTTGAGAAATGCTCTGTAATTCACATACTAGTATGGTACCCCCAAATTCAGAGATGCACAAACAACCATTGCTTCTAAACTCCATATCGTGTGCCCATTTCGGAAATACATGGGTTTCCTTATACCTATTTTTCACTCCTTATATTTTACCAAAATAATTGCTGTATACCTGGTATACAATGGAAACCCATTGCAAGGTGCAGCTCATTTACTGGCTCTGGATACCTTAGGTTCTTTATGAACCTACAAGCCCTATATCACCGAAACCATAAGAGTCCGGCAGACGTAACAGTACGTTGCTTTTAAAAATCTGCCATAGATGGAAAAAGTTACGGAAGAAAATGTAGACAGAAATGGCTGTTTGTTTTACCATAAAAAAAATTATTTTTTTTATTTCAAATGTTACTTTCTATAGGAAAACCTTGAAGGATCTACACAAATGACCCCTTGCTGAATTCAGAATTGTGTCTACTTTTCAGAAATGTTTAGCTGTCCGGGATCCACCATTGGTTTCACAGTCATTTCTATCATTAACTGGAAGGAGGCTGAAAGCACAAAAAATAGTAAAAGTGGGGGTATGTCCCAGTAAAATGCCAAAACTGTGTTGAAAAATTTGTTTTTCTAATTTAAGTCTGCCAGTTCCTGAAAACTAGGAAGATTGTAATCTTGGAACTGCAAACCCTTCGTTGATCCTATTTACAGGGAAAAAAACTAGATGCTTTCACATTTTCCTATTTTTCCCCCAAAAAAACAAATTTAGCTGTAGTTTACCTAATTTCTCGGTCTCCTCCAGGGGAATCCACAAACTCTGAGTACCTTTAGAATCCCAAGGATGTTGGAAAAAATGACACAAATTTGGTGTGTATAGCTTATGTGGGGGTGGGGGGTGGGTAGACCCAGCAACTAGGGAGTTAATTAATAACATTGTGAAGTGGTGCATGACCAGCAAAAAAAACTGAAATGTTCTCCATTCCTCTTTCAGCACAGCACTCCATTGATCTAAATTACGTAAGAGTGCACAGGAGTTAGGCAAAGACAACAAGTACTGAGGCTTGGGTTCCGAGCCAAGAAAGCTGGTGGATATTGGAAAGACTGACAGAAAAAAATGCTCTGCAGGTTTGAACCCTGACCCCAGACTAAGCCGTTATAGTGAGGTTCTAAGATGGGGTCATCTGTCTGGGATGCCGAGGCCTTGCTTTAGTCTCTTCATTACTTGTTGGGTACCCTGCCTTTATATAGGCTCCTATTTACTTCCTCAGTATCATGCCCATACTTCATGATCCTCTTTACCTCTTAGCTGCCATGTTCATGCTTTACGTATCTTTTTAATCGTTAAGTACTATGCCCATTATTTATGTTACTCTTCTTGGGCCCATGCTCATACAATATGTTCTTCTTTTCGGTGCCATGCCCATACATTATGCTCCTCTTTATATATTTGGTGTTCTGCTCATATTGTATGTTCCTCTTTCCTTCTTGCATACCATGCCTGTACATTATGCTGTTCTTTGCTTGTTGGGTGGCATGCACATAGTTTATATATCTCTTTGCTTGTTGGGTGCCATGCTAATAGTTTATATATCGCTTTAATTGTTGGGTGCCATGCACATAGTTTGTATATCTCTTTAATTGTTGGGTGCCATGCTCATAGCTTAAATTCCTCTTCATGTTCTGGGTGCAATACGGACCCCATGTACACAAGAAAGCTGACACAATGGCTGTGTTCTTGGTTTACTGACAGTCATTGCGCAGTACACCCAGGGAAGGGCTGGTGGAGTGCCCGATCGCTCTTCTGGCTGAAACACCTCTCGTCACACTGACCCCAGAGGCTAGTTAGCAACTGGAGGAACCTATCACAGAGGGGGGGATAAGACACGCAATCAAACACCTGGAGACGGGGAAGATACCGGGCAGTGATGTTTTTTCCCTGGAATTTTACTAATGCACCGAAACGAAACTCATTAAGCCCTTTGCTAAAATGTACACGGAGGCACATGAGCTGGTTCTTTCCCAGATGCTTCCCGGGAGGCGGTCATTGTTATGATCCCAAAATGAGGGAGAGATCTGTCGGACAGGAGTACATATAGACCAGGCCCCTCCTCAACCTCGAATCTAAGATCCTAGGGAAAGTCTCTGCAAATCGAATCCTGCCCTGCCTACCAATCCTGGTCCACCCAGGCCAATGCAGTTTTGTCCATGAGAGAAATACTTTACAAACGGTTATTCCACATCATGGATGCACTGCTGATAAGACTCGATCGTGCGGCTGCAGTGTCGGTGGACATGGAAAAAGCCTTTGACAGCATATCTTGGAAGTACTTATTTGTGGTTTTGCATAGCATTGGGTTCGGCCGCGACCCGATAGTCTAGTTACAGGTATGATATTGAGCTCAGAGCAAAGACCTGGTTCAGCTGCGAGTACTCAGAATGGTAGTGATTATGCAGGGGCACCCGGCAGGGGTGCCTGCTGTTGCGCTGATGTTCGCACACACCATGGAACTGCTGTCATGTGAACACAGCACGCTACACCAGGAAGACGGACTGACACTGAACAAACATAAACACATCATATCCCTTTACATAGACAACTTTGTGATATACTTACAGAACTGCATCACCAGGCTGCCGTCCATTATGCAGACGCTGGAGGTTTTTGGTGAATGATCTGGCCTACGTATGAACATAACAAAGATGTTTCTCTTCCTTCTGTCGGATCAGGGTGCAAAGGCACCTTTATGGACAGAGTCCTTTGGTATACCAATTGCTACTCACACTTTCTGATACCTGGGGGTCCAGGTGTACGGAGGTCCATATTTGATGTTCCTCTTCTTGGGTGCCATGCTGTACATTATGTTTGAGACTTCATGGATGCCGTGCCTATACTTTTGGCTTCTCTTAACATGTTGGGTTCTGTGCACATTTTGTATGATGCTCATTGCTTGCTGGGTAACATGTCCATGTCAATGACACTGTTTGCAATTCCCAATTGGTTCGCAAATGACCTACCTCATGAATATTCATACAGTAGGTCGCAATTTGCGACCCTATTGGGAATGGCCGCCCTCACAGGGATGGTGGCCTGCTGGAGACAGCAGACCACAATGTATGTGACTGCTTTTAAATAAAACTTTTTTTTTTTTTTTTAAATGCAGCCAGTTTTCCTTAAAGGAAAACGAGATGCATTTCAAAAGCAAAAATGAAAAGTCCATAGGACCACTGCCTGCTCTGAAAAAATATTTTTGCTACCATTCACAAAGGGGAAGGGGTCACATGGGGACTCCCTCCCGTTTGCGAATGGAGTAGCACCAGTTTGAAACTGGTGCTAACTGCAATTGTTTTGCGACTGCATTCGCGGTCACAAAACAATCATACATACCAACTGGATTCGGTATTAGGAAGGGACGCCCTTGTCACGCCCCTTCCTAATACCGAATCACAAAACCCAAACTGCGATTCAGTAACAAGTTACTGACTCGCAGTTTGGGCTTTGTACATCCCAAATAGAATTTTTCAGGTCGCAAACGGGCTGATTCGCCATTTGCGACTTGAAAACGTCTTCGTACATCTGGTCCTTAGTTCCTTGTTTGGTGCAATGCCCATTCTTCATGCTCCATCTGACTTGATGGGTGCCAAGCCCATACTTTAGGTTGGGAACGAATGAAAGAGAAGAGCTGCAGAGCACTTTCGGTAAAGAACAAATGTCTATGCTTTCATAACAATCCAACAAACAAATTCATAAGTGAAACATTCTACTTACAAATGCTAAACACATTTCTAATGGCTGAACTCCAGGCTGGGGCACTAAAAACCAAAAGCAGACCGATTCATTACCTCCACAGGGCATTTCTAATGTATTCAAAATGTTTCATGCAGGAGTACAATTTTGCCTTTTTGCATTTACGTGAAAGTATGTAACTTGAAACCAGAAACGGGTTCACAATGACTGCCTCTTCCAGTAAGCGGTGCACAGTCGCCTCCCACCTACAGATCCCCACAGTGACTGGTAATGACGCTGCATCTACGGCCACTGTGGATATGCCAGGCGGTGTTGGGCCACGTGTTCGCTCCTCACTCGTTTGTCCCACCCAGCTCAGCCTTGCATTTCTAAGAGACCAGGCACTAGATCTGAAAGCACGGACTCTAAACAGGGCTTGTGTGGCTGCGAAGAAACACGCAGCAGCAAAGATGTCTTTGTCTCCCAGCCCTACAAATCTTGAGGGAGTGTCTGTGGTCCAGCAGCAGCACTACCATTTTCGCTTCTATTTTGCCCACATAAAAAGAGAAAGTAATATTGATGTTACGTTAACAGATATTCTTATTAGAGGTGGGCGAGTCACTGCAGCTCTAGCCTGAAGCCCGACTGTGGCTCACCACCAGCCCATAACGAGTCCAGCTTTCACGTGGCTTCTCCCTGCCCTCCGCTGTACTTAGGATGTGGCGCTATGGCCAGAGCGCTGACTTTGGAACTGGGAAGCCAGGTTCAAGTCTCGGCATTGGCTCAACTTCCTGTGATTCTAGGGGAATCACTTAATCTTCGTGTCCGTGAAGTCATTTAGGGGCTGCAACTGCGACCCCTGGCACTGCGGTAGGCGTCAGTCGGGGCTCCACTCCTAGTTTTCTGCCAATTTGTAGTACACTAATAGTGAATAATAGCATATTATTCACTATTAGTGTGATACAAACGGAGTACGATTAGCTGGAATATGCCTTTTCATGGCAGCTGAGATAAGTTAAAAAAAAAAAAGCTTTCAAGTGTATGTTGTATGCATGCTTGCGGCTGGGAGTATGTTTATGTGACAGAGTGTATGTAAGTGTGAATTTGTGTGCATGTGTGTGAGTAAAAGTGGAGGTTAAAAGGCATGTGATGTCACTGCCACTACCCCTGGCATTTTTATGATTTAACGTCCATGTTTCCTGTGCCTAAAAAGCAAATGTGACCTTGTGCAATGGAGCTGGTGCTCATATAAAGCGCTCCAATACCTTCGGGTTGAGTTTGCGCTATATAAAACTGCAGACAAAAAGGCAAAAACAAAGCATTAACATAGAAAGGAGAGAAACAGATACCCATTTTGAGGCCAATTTTTGCAAAGTGAAACCAGAATATGTGGAAAATTGTAGCTTCCTACTTAAACTGTGTGATCTTAGGCACATATTTCATTTCACCAAAACTCTTTTTTATTTGTAAGTGCGTATGAAAGCAGTTTCAAATACCTGTGTTCAGAACACCAGCTACACGAAAACCTATTGTCTTTGATGTAATAGACTATAATGCCACTGTTTATATCAATCTGGGCCACATACAGGCTTCCTGTGACAAGCGTCTTGCATTTTGGTTCACTAATGGCACAGTCACCAGCGTGGAGATGGGGGCAGAAATAGTTCTAGTTCTAAGTTCAGGTTCAAAAACTATTAACTTTTAATTAGTAGTTCTCAGTACAATGCTATAATGTGACATATTAATGTCATTCCACATTTTAAAGAAATAACTTTTTGAAGTAAGAGACTATCATATTTTAAGCGATATTTGTTGTATGATTTTCATAGGAAACGTATTTGGAGCTTGGCTCATGTATGGGCTTTACCTAGGTTAGAAATTTAGCTATGCTCTCCGTGTTAAATTGTAGGCTCACCCACCTCTAATTTTTATAGCATTGTTTAAATATGACATCAAACTGCGCTGGGAATTGGGTACCTTTAATGCCCTTGCTTTGTGGAGTATGTCGCAGACCAGTCTTTTTTCTCTTTTCAGTCAGATCATCAGTAATGTGGGTGTGGTTAATATCTTTTGTGCATACTCCATGGTAAGAGCGATCTAATGGTTAGGGTTTAGAGTGTTTAGCCAGAAAGTTTTACAAATTTGTATCAGTGCCCCCTCAAGGGTTACTCAGTGCATTGCCTGGCTTGAGGTATAAAGGCTCGAGTTAAGTGAGTCTAGGGTGACCTAGTGTCCACAGTGTCCATTAAAACTATTCAAGCATCGGATGTTGGCTTGGTGCTGGTTTAGTGTGTTTTCTTGGAGATGTCTATTGTTTTTTTAAGCCTGAAGTGATGTGATTTTGGCGAGTCCAACTATACTGCGCCTCTGTGCTTTCTTAGATGTATACACATTATTCTACCTATGCAACCATGCCAAATTTTCTGAATATCCCTGTTACATCTATCAATCAATCAGGAATTTGTAAAGCGCACTACTCACCTGTGAGGTTCTCAAGGTGCTAAGGGGAGGGAAGGTGCTGCTACTGCTCGAACAGCCAGTCTTGAGAAGTTTCCTGAAGGTAAGGAGGTCTTTGGTCTGGTGCAGGTGGGTGGGAAGAGTGTTCCACGTTTTGGCGGCGAGGTGCGAGAATGATCTACCACTGGTTGTAGTTCTGCAGACGAGTGGGACAATAAACAATGAAAATAAATAAAAGTAAAGTATTCATCAGCACACTGAAAAACTAGAATTGAATAGTTGGCTGTGGAATAAAGTTTGGACAACCCTCATTTAACACTCTTAGAAAACCGGTGTCAGTCGTTCGTGTGACCAACTGGGCACTTACATTCAAACACCAGCAAACTGCTCCCTAGAACCCGCCAGGTTCTACACTGAAACTTGTAATGTAAAATGCCAGAAATATGTGTATGGTAAAAATACTTATACATTCATCCACTTCTGAAAAAACAAGAATGTGGTCCACTGTGGCACTCTTGTGCTTCTGTATATTTTTTAAAACTTTAAACAGTCTTTAATGCCAAAGAGACTTGCATAAAGAAATCGGTAGGTGCAAGCCAGCAGAAAGTACGACTGAAAGGGAGTTTAGTTTGAAAACATGCAGGACCTAAATCTGATGAATTCCTCAGAGAACCATAATTTTTTTCCAAGACAAAACAGGCTTAAAGCTAATGCAGAAAACCTTAAAGGACAACCGAAAACGAACACGTGGCTGCTGCAGTTTAACCTCGTCAGGGCTCTAGCAAACATGTTCTATCCAAGGTTAGTTGTCAGCTGAGAAACAGACTGAACACCCTTTGAAAAGAGCAAAAAATGTCACATTAAACATGACCCCATATTACTGTGCGCCCCTGCTAGCTAGAATGAAGGCTGGTCGCAGGTGCTGAGGAAACAGGTACAGAAGACTTTCTAACTACACCTGTAATTAGAACAAGTGAACAAAGACAGTGGAAGTTATGACCCTCGCAAAGTTATGATACCCGACACCTCTCTGTTACTGAAGCCAATGCCAACTTCCTTGATAGAGCTTGCAGAAAATGATGCAGAGGTATTCCTAACTGGAGGAAGCTGTGCACACTGTGAGCACGTGGCAATGCTACGGAAGTGAAGACCTAAGTAAGGCAGACCTGGCCGCGCACACGATGCTACCTTGTGACACACAATATTGGCTCCCTCACACGGTCTCCCAGTGAGGAGGCAATATCACACGGTGGCAGGGAAGATTAGCTGAAAACCACTGTCAACAGTGGTTTTCAGATTGGTTCCGGAGGCTTTTAACTGCCGCTGTCCATTAATGGGTGTGAAAACACCCCATGACATTGGCAGCAGCCTCAGCAAGTTTTTTTTTGTTTTTTTTGAGGAGGGGGTTTGGGGCCAGGGTGGGGGCAAAAGTGCCTCTTCTAGGCACAAGGCCACGCCCTCTCCAAGGCCCCGCCTCTTCCTCATACTGTGATGTTTTTGGTGAAGTTGGCAGGTCTGGTAAGGCCAGATGTGAAACCATGTTGATCACTATAGCTGCAGTGCTGCACGGTTGCTGCTGCACTGCCATGAAGACAGGAGCTGAGTTACCAATAACAAATTTCCCTGTGTCAGTCCCTGCCTTGAACTTTAGAGAATATTTACTTACAGGATAGAAAATGATGTTGGATTATCTTGGTTTCTGTCCACCGATTTGGACCAGGTATCTAGCAAGTGTGCAGTGGGATTGTGCAGAGCCTAGGCATTACCACTGTGTGCCCACGCTGAACGAAAACTGATCACAACTTCTTGGCCAAGGACTTGGAAACAAGACTCCAGACCCAGAACAATACACTTTGCAATGTAAAAAGTGCCTTCTATGGATGTCTTGTGCTGTAAAAAATTCTGGCGGAGATTCTTGCCGCAGTTTTGACTGATTATTTTCTTCAAAGACAGATGACTTTTTCTCTGGGAAAGGCCTCATTGATCACATTAAGGCCAACCTGTTAGCTTTAATTAATAGGTGCCCTATTAAAGTAGATCATTCACAGATGGAGAAACTGGGTTGAAGGAACCTCCACAAGAATTCAAGAGAGTTCATTCCTTTGCCACATGATGTGCTTTTTGTGTGGTGTTGCGTTTGTGTTAGTAACTGGATGTTTTTCTGTAATTAAGAAAAGAATGCCTCAAAACCCAAGGGAGAGGGATCTGCTTGGGACTGGTAGATGTTCCGTCAACTCTACATGTCTGACCCTTGAAGTGCAGCTCAAAAATGAAAGTAGATATTAGCGAGACATGATGCTTCAAAAGCAACGATAATTGAAAACTCCACACTTTGATACACTCTGCAATGAGATGGGGTGTAGCTTTGAGCAGTGCAGCAGGTACTGTAGCTCTGTGGCCAAGGGGTGGCGGGTTGCCCATTTCACTCTATGTAGGAAGTTTGCTCTGTATATTCTATTTCAAAGTAAGAAATAGTGTGCACGGATCCAAGGGTTCCCCTTAGAGGTAAGATAGTGGCAAAAGTATATAATTCTAATGCTCTATTTTGCGGTAGTGTGGTTGAGCAGTAGGCTTATCAGAGGGTAGTGTTAAGCATTTGTTGTACACACGCAGGCAATAAACAAGGAACACACACTCAAAAGACTTACTCCAGGCAAATAGGTTTTTATATTGAAAAATATATTTTCTTAGTTTATTTTAAGAACCACAGGTTCAAGATTTGTAGTAAACACATTAAATGCAAGGCACTTCACTTAGATACTTTAAGAACTTTGAATAAAAGCAATATCATATACAGTCTTTGTAAAAATGGCAATAAGCTATTTTCAAAGTGGACACAGTGCAAAAATCAACAGTTCCTGCGGGAGGTAAGTAAAGGTTAGATTAGGAGGTAAGTAAAACACTTACAAGTCTCAGTTCTGGGACATAGGCAGCCCACCGTTTGCACCGTGACAGATTTGGATTGTCAATATGATTTATGGTCTCACTGTGAGCGCCCAATTCCTATGACTTGCTTCCTATGTGCTTTTGTCTTAAAAAGCCCACCGTTGGGGGTTCAAGGCAACCCCAAAGTTACCACACCAGCAGCTCAGGGCCGGTCAGGTGCAGAGGTCAAAGAGGTGCCCAAAACATATAGGCGCATATGAAGAACAGGGGTGCTCCAGGTCCAGTCTGCCAGCAGGTAAGTACCTGCGTCCTCGGGGGAAGGCCAGGGGGGTTTTGTAGAGCACCGGGGGACACAAGTAGGCACACAAAGGACAAGTTACTTACCTTCGGTAACGCCTTTTCTGGTGGATACACTAGCTACCTGTGGATTCTTCGCCTAAAGAATTTACCCCACGCGCCAGCTTTCAACTAAACTTTTCTTCTAGCTCTGCACGTCGACTATGACATCACAATTGGCCGACTCCATGTGATGCCGTATGATGTCATCCAGGTAAACAAAAGGTCCTCGTCGACGTGCAGACGTCAGTTATCACCATTTTTTTACGTGCCTTTGAGGCGAACATTGACATTACAGATGTGATATGAGTACATCAATGAAACTTTTATTCCAATAATATGAAACGTAACTAGTAGAAATAAAGAACACAAAATATATATACATAAATATATATACAAATATACACGTTTCCATATATATATATATATATATATATATATATATATATATATATATATATATATATATATAAACCTTGCATCAGCCTAAACATATGTACAATATACGGGCACTCACCCAAGGAATTCTTGGTAGGACCAATCAGGCAACGGGGAGGCAGTGGGACCGTGAGGAATCCACAGGTAGCTAGTGTATCCACCAGAAAAGGTGTTACCGAAGGTAAGTAACTCGTTCTTCTGATGGATACAACTACCTGTGGATTCCTCACCTAAAGAATAGAGTCCCAAAGCAGTACCACCTCCGGAGGTGGGTGCCTGAATAGTCAAACCAAGAAATCCTGCAGCACTGAGCGTGCAAAGTGGCCATCCCTCCTAACCTCAGAGTCCAAACAATAATGCTTGGCAAAAGTGTGGAGGGATGCCCAAGTTGTCGCCTTGCAGATGTCAACCACAGGAACACCTCTAGCCAAGGCCGAAAAAGCAGCCTTAGCCCTAGTAGAATGGGCTCGTAGCCCTACAGGAGGTTCCTTCTTTGCTAAAGAATAACATACATTGATGCAAAGAATGACCCACCTGGACAGAGTTCTCTTGTGGACAGCTTTGCCTCTCCTCTTCCCCACGTAACCAACAAAGAGCTGATCATCTTCCCTGAACTCCCTCGTGCTGTCGACGAAGAAGCTCAACGCTCTTCGTGGATCCAACCAGTGAAGTCTCTCCTCCTCCTTAGATGGATGAGGTGGAGGATAGAAAGAAGAGAGAGTAATGGACTGTCTTAAATGAAAGGGTGTAACAACCTTCAGAAGGAAAGCTGCCTTGGTCCTTAACACCACTTTGTCCCAGTAAAAGGAAATATAAGGGGGTTCTACGCTAAGAGCCTGGAGCTCACTCATTCTCCTAGCCAATGTTATGGCCACCAGAAAAACAGTCTTCAAAACTAGAAGCCTCAATGGACAAGAGTGCATTGGCTCAAATGGCGATCCCATAAGAAAGGTCAGTACCAAGTTAAGATCCCACTGTGGCATCACAAACGGAGTGGGCGGAAACTTATTAGTGAGGCCCTTAAGGAACCTTAAGACAATGGGAGATTTAAACAACGATGGTTGATCTGGAAGGCACAGAAAAGCCAACAGCGCTGATAAATAACCCTTAACTGTGGCAACTGCACAACCCCACTGTGCCAAGGATAGAGCAAATAACAATACGTCAGACAAATGGGCCCTCAAGGGATCAATTTTGTTGTCTCCACACCAACGCACAAATCTGGCCCACCTGCTTGCATAGGTCGATTTGGTGGAGTGTCGTCTGGCCGATAAAATAACTTCCACCACCTCCATCTGGAGAGAAAAGGAACTCAGATTGCCCCATTCAATCCCCAGGCATGAAGGTGCAGGCTCTGGAGGTGGGGGTGTAGAACCTGCCCCTGCGAGAGGAAGTCTGCCCTATACGGGAGACAGAGCGGAGGGCACAGAGAGAGTTGGAGAAGATCCGAATACCATACCCTTCTTGGCCAATCAGGGGTTATTAAGATGACTTGGGCCCGATCTTGGCGGATCTTCCTCAGAACCCGAGGAATCAAGGGTATGGGGGGAAACGCGTAAAGCAACTGACCTTTCCAGGACATCTGAAACGTGTCCCCCAAAGCTCCTTGCATCGGATAATGGAGGCTGCAAAACGACGGGCAGTGCGCGTTCTCCCGCGTGGCAAACAGAACTATCTGTGGATATCCCCATCTCTGAAAGATGTAAAGTGCCAGATCTGGATGAAGACACCACTCGTGAACGGTTGAAATGAGCCGACAGACTGTCCGCACGCACGTTCAGAACTCCGGCCAAATGATTTGCTACCAAGCAAATCCGATGGTCCTGGAGCCGAAGAGCTTCTCTGCAGATAAGATACAACCCCACTCCTCCCTGCTTGTTTATATAACACATCGTGGTAGTATTGTCCGTCAGGACCTGAACCGACTGACCGCGGAGGGAAGGGAGGAAGGCCTTCAGAGCCAGACGTATCACCTGCAGTTCCAACAGATTGATGTGAAAACTCTGTTCCACTGGAGACCAACAACCTTTGATCTCCAGGTCCCTCAGATGAGCTCCCCACCCTAGAGTGGAAGCATTCGTTACCACTATGGCCACTGGAGGAGGTAGCGAGAACGGCCTTCCTTGCGAAAGGTTGCCGACCACAGCCCACTATTGAAGATCTGCTGCAGCGTCTCTGGAGATCCGTATTGAGTCCTCGAGATCTCCTTTGTGTTGAAACCACTGCCTGGGGACGCACCACTGAAGGGCCCTCATGTGCCAGCATGCATGAGTGACCATCAGAATGCAAGAAGTGAACAGACCGAGCAGATGAAGTACCTTGAGGACTGGAACGACCGCTCCAGTTTGAAACATTGGAATCAACGCCTGAATGTCCTGAACCCACTGCGGTGGAGGAAAGGCTCGATTCAATGTTGTGTCCAGTACTGGCAATATGAACAGGAGGCGTTGAGAGGGCTCTAGGTGAGACTTGGGCACATTCACCGAAAAGCCCAGATCGAACAACAACTGAGTTGTTGAGTGCAAGTGATGCCGCAAGAGCTCCGGTGACTTGGCTTTGATCAACCAATCGTCTAGATAAGGAAATACTGCTATCCTCTTCCTTCTGAGCTCTGCTGCAACCACCGCCATCACCTTCGTGAAGACTCGAGGTGCCGAAGTAAGACCAAATGGAAGGACCGCAAACTGATAGTGCCGCGATCCCACCACAAACCGGAAATACTTCCTGTGCGACTTGAGGATCGGAATATGGAAGTAAGTATCCTGCAAGTCGACGGACACCATCCAGTCTCCTTCGTTCAACGCCAAAAGAACCTGTGACAGGGTCAGCATCTTGAACTTTTCCTGCTTGAGGAACCAATTCAAAATCCTCAGGTCCAGGATTGGCCTCAACCGACCATCCTTTTTGGGGATCAGGAAGTATCTTGAGTAGCAGCCTTGACCACTCTCCTGCTCTGGGACCAACTCCACTGCGCCTTTCGACAAAAGGGATATCACCTCCTGTTGCAGTAACAGAAGATGGTCTTCCGAACAGAAGGATGGGTGGGGAGGGATGGGAGGAGGAAACTCCCGAAAGGGAAGAGCATAACCTTTCCCCACAATATCAGTGACCCAGGAGTCTGATGTTATGGACTCCCACATGCGAAGAAAGTGGGATAGTCTCCCCCCTACAGGAGAAGTGTGAACAGGGAGCGATGGAGAACTAAAGTTGCTTTCCCTGCTGCACCCCTCCAGAGGAAAAGGAAGAGGCAGAGTGCTGCTGGGCGGTCCCTCTAGTGCGTACACTACCCCTGCCCCTGCGCCTGAAGGATCTAAAAGGGAGAGCTCCTGAAGATTGCTGTCCTGCCGCATGGAGCCTGCCACGAAAGGAAGCACCACGACCAAATCCTCTAAACCTCCTAAATGATTTTAACGAAGAGGAGGTGGCTGCTTGCAGTCCCAAGGATCTTGCCGTGGCTCTACTCTCCTTAAACCGCTCCAAGGCAGCGTCGACTTTTGATCAAAAAAGTTTGTCTCCATCAAATGGCAGATCAAGCAGTGTGGTCTCAACATCAGGAGAAAACCCTGACGATCGCAGACAGGCATGCCGCCTCGTCGCTATGGACGTGCCCATAGCCCTGGCCACCGAGTCCGAGGTGTCCAGCCAAGATTGAATCACCTGGGTCGCCGCCACCTGAGCGTCTGACAAAAGGTTCTGCACCTCCTGCGACAATCCAGGGTGCCCCTTAGCCTCGTCCATAAGGGCATAAATTTAACGTCCTAAAATGCAAGTAGCATTTTTGAATTTCAAAGCCATGTTACATGACGAGAAGGCCTTGTTAGCTGAGTGGTCCATTCTCTTAGACTCCCTGTCCGCAGGAACTCCGGGAAACGATCCAGGAGCAGAACGAGAGGAACAGGAAGCTTGCACAACCAAACTCTCCGGAGTCAGGTGCTTGGACAAAAATGCCGGATCACCTGGGGCCACTCAATATCGTCTCGCCACCAACCTGCTCACAGCAGTCGTAGTCACCGGCTTCTTCCAAACTTCCCTAATGGGGTCCATAAGAGCCTCATTGAATGGAAGAAGCGGCTCCGCCACAGCTGATGCCAGATGCAACACCTCAGTAAGGATGTTGGTCTTAACTTCCGCAGCTGGAAGAGGAAGGTCCAAAACGTCTGCTGCCTTCCGCATCACTGCATGAAAAGAGGCAGCCTCCTCTGTATACACCCCCGGAGAAGCCAAGTCCCACTCCGGGGAAGTGTCTAGACCGCTTGCCGTGTCCAAACCCTGCAGGTCAGGTCTCCTGACGGCTCCATGATCTCTCCTTCTTCCAAGTGCTGCTTCTCGTATTCCTGCTCCTCCAGCAGCCTCAGAGCCAACCTTCTGGAGCAGAGCCTGGACTCGATGCCCGGAGTCGATAAGGCGTCAGCCGACGCCGAAGACCTCGGATGTCGTCGATCCCTGGAGTCATCCGACGCCGGATCCCTCGGCGCCACAGGCATCTTTAAGGTGGATTGGATCTGTGGTGAATCCATCGGCGCCGGGACGGCGGACGTCGTTGGCGTTACTGGTCTTCTGGGCGACACCGTAGGCATCGGCGCCAAAGCAGTACTTCCCAAAGGAAGAAAGAGCATGAAGGACGTCGGCCTGTAAGAAGCCAGAACACCCATGTCGAAGGCCAAAGGGCCTGACGGCCCTGCATGCACACCTCCAGGCGCCATGGTGGCAAAGATATTAAACATAGCATTGAGAAATTCTGCCGGATCCGTGCCCGGCGCCGGGAACGCCGGATCAGCTTGAGGAGCCGGTGCTTGGGGTAAAGCTGGCGTCGGCTCAGGCATCTCCTGCTCCGGAGAAGCCCTCGGCTCCTGATGCGGATCAACTTTATACACCGACAGAGGAGACGCCGGTGAAGCTGGAGTCGGCGGAGGCCTAACAGTTGGGCTGACCTCCCACGTCGGTCGGCGCCGAGCCAATGGTGATCTCGAACAGGAGCGGTCCCTGCTCGACCGGCGCCGTGATCCATGCCGGCGCCGAAAGTCCCGATGACGCCGATGAGACCTCGAGGATTTAGAAGAAGATTCTCTGTGGTGATGCTTCTCCTTCTTCTTCTTGGACCGAGCCAGAAATAACTTGGCCTCCCGTTCTTTCAGGGCCTTTGGATTCATGCGTTGACATGAACCACACGCCTTGACTTCGTGGTCAGAACTAAGACACCACAAGCAATTGTCATGTGGGTCCGTGACCGACAACCGACCTCCTCACTGCTTACAGGGTTTAAAACCCGACTTCCTAGGCTGCGACATTGTTACACCGAAGTGAAACTGTAGCTCCCTGGTAGCCTTGAAGAAAAAAACGTTACTCAAGGCGCGGAAAAAAGGGAACTGACGTCTGCATGTCGATGAGGACCTTTTATTGCCTGGATGACGTCATACGGCGTCGCGTGGAGTCGGGCAATTGTGACGTCATCGTCGACGTGCAGAGCTAGAAGAAAATTTCAGTCGAAAGCTGGCGCGTGGGGAAAATTCTTTAGGTATGGAATCCACAGGTAATTGTATCCATCAGAAACACACCCTCAGCGGCACAGAGGTGGCCGGGTGCAGTGTGCAAAACAGGCGTCAGGTTTCAGGTAGAAAACAATGGAGGGACCCGGGGGTCACTCTAGCGGTGCAGGCAGGCACAGGGGGGGCTTTTCGGGACAGCCACCACCTGGGCTAGGCAGAGGGTCGCCTGGGGGTCAATCCTGCACTGGAGTTCGGTTCCTTCAGGTCCTGGGGCTGCGGGTGCAGTGTTGGTTCCAGGCATCGGGCCCTTGTTACAGGAAGTCCCGGTCAGGGGGAGCTTCTGGATTCTCTCTGCAGGCGTCGCTCTGGGGGCTCAGGGAGGTCGTCTCTGGTTACTCACGGGCTCGCAGTCGCCGGGGAGTCCTCCCTGAGGTGTTGGTCCTCTGAATCTCAAGCCAGGGGCGTCTGGTGCAGAGTGAGAAGTCTCACGCTTCCGGCGGGAAAGTTGCAGTCTTGGAAAGTTGCTTCTTTGTTGCAAAGAAGTAGCTGGTTTTGAACAGGGCCGCTGTTCACGGGAGTTTCTTGGTCCTTTAGTCCAGGGCAGTCCTCTGTGGCTTCAGAGGTCGCTGGTCCCTGTCGGATGCGTTGCTGGTTGCAGGTTTTCGAAGTTGGAGACAGGCCGGTAGGGCTGGGGCCAAAGCAGTTGTCGTCTTCCTCCTTCTCTGCAGGATTGTAGGTCAGCAGTCCCTCTTGTTTCTTCAGGTTGCAGGAATCTGACTTCCTGGGATCTGGGGTGCCCCTAAATACTAAATTTAGGGGGGTGTTTAGGTCTGGTAGGACAGTAGCCAATGGCTACTGTCCTTGAGGGTGGCTACACCATCTTTGTGCCTCCTCCCTGTGGGAAGGGGGGCACATCCCTAATCATATTGGGGGAATCCTCCAAACTCAAGATGGAGGATTTCTAAAGGCAGGGGTCACTTCTGCTCAGGACACCTTAGGGGTTGTCCTGACTGGTGGGTGACTCCTCCTTGTTTTTCTCATGCTCTCCTCCAGCCTTGCCACCAAAAGTGGGAGCAATGGCCGGAGGGGCGCGCATCTCCACTAGCTGGGATGCCCTGGGGCACTGTAACAATGAGGCTCACCGCCAGGTGTTACAGTTCCTGCAGGGGGAGGTGTGAAGCACCTCCACCCAGTACAGGCTTTGTTCCTGGCCACAGAGTGACAAAGGCACTCTCCCCATGAGGCCAGCAACATGTCTGGTGTGTGGCAGGCTGGCAGAAACTGGTCAGCCTATACTAGAAGGTGGATTGGTATTCAGGGGGTGTAAGGAAATGGCTCCCTGTTGCAATTACCCCCCACTTTTTGCCTGATACTGATGCTGACTTGACTGAGAAATGTGCTGGGACCCTGCTAACCAGGCCCCAGCACCAGTGTTCTTTCACCTAAAATGTACCATTGTTTCCACAACTGGCACACCCCTGGTACACAGATAAGTCCCTTGTAAAAGGTACCAGTGGTACCAAGGGCCCTGTGATCAGGGAAGGTCCCTAAGGGCTGCAGCATATGTTGTGCCACCCAAAGAGACCCCTCATCTACACATGCACACTGCCATTGTAGACTGTGTGTGTTGGTGGGGAGAAAAAGGCAAAGTCGACATGGCATCCCCCTCAGGATGCCAAGCCCACAAAATACTGCCTGTGGCATAGGTAAGTCACCCCTCTAGCAGGCCTTACAGCCCTAAGGCAGGGTGCACTATACCACAGGTGAGGGCATAGCTGCATGAGCAATATGCCCCTACAGTGTCTAAGTCCATTCTTAGACATTGTAAGTACAGTGTGGCCATATTAAGTATACGGTCTGGGAGTTTGTCAAAAACGAACTCCACAGCTCCATAATGGCTACACTGAATACTGGGAAGTTTGGTATCAAGCTTCTCAGAATAATAAACCCACACTGATTCCAGTGTTGGATTTATTAAAACATGCACCCAGAGGGCATCTTAGAGATGCCCCCTACATTTTACCCAATCCTTCAGTGCAGGACTGACTGGTCTGTGCCAGACTGCTGCTGAGAGACGAGTTTCTGACCCCCTGGGGTGAGGGCCTTTGTGCTATCTGAGGACAGAAACAAAGCCTGCTCTGGGTGGAGGTGCTTCACACCTCCCCCTGCAGGAACTGTAACACCTAGCAGTGAGCCTCAAAGGCTCAGGCTTCGTGTTACAATGCCCCAGGGCACTCCAGCTAGTGGAGATGACCGCCCCCTGGACACAGCCCCCACTTTTGGCGACAAGTCCAGGAGAGATCATGAGAAAAACAAGGAGGAGTCACCCACCAGTCAGGACAGCCCCTAAGGTGTCCTGAGCTGAGGTGACCCCTGCCTTTAGAAATCCTCCATCTTGATTTTGGAGGATTCCCCCAATAGGAATAGGGATGTGCTCCCCTCCCCTCAGGGAGGAGGCACAAAGAGGGTGTAGCCACCCTCAAGGACACCAGCCATTGGCTACTGCCCTCCCAGACCTAAACACACCCCTAAATTCAGTATTTAGGGGCACCCCAGAACCTAGGAAACTAGATTCCTGCAACCTAAGACGAAGAAGGACTGCTGACCTGAAGCCCTGCAGAGAAGACAGAGACACCAACTGCTTTGGCCCCAGCCCTACCGGCCTGTCTCCCCACTTCGGAGAAAAACGGCAACAGCGACACGTTCCCCAGGGTCCAGCGACCTCTGAAGCCTCAGAGGACTACCCTGCATCTAAAAGGACCAAGAACTCCAGAGGACAGCGGCCCTGTTCCAAAGAAGCCAAAACTTGCAACAAAGAAACAACCTTAAAAGGACTCCACGTTTCCCGCCGGAAGCGTGAGACTTTCCACTCTGCACCCGACGCCCCCGGCTCGACCTGCGGAGAAACAACACTACAGGGAGGACTCCCCGGCGACTGCAAGCCCGTGAGTAGCCAGAGTTGTCCCCCCTGAGCCCCCACAGCGACACCGGCAGAGGGAATCCCGAGGCTCCCCCTGACCGCGACTGCCTGCTTCCAAGAACCCGACGCCTGGTAAAGACATTGCACCTGCAGCCCCCAGGACCTGAAGGATCCGACCTCCAGTGCAGAAGCGACCCCCAGGTGGCCCTCTCCCTTGCCCAGGTGGTGGCTACCAAGAGGAGCCCCCCCTTGCCTGCATGCTTTGCTGAAGAGACCCCTGGGTCTCCCTTTGAAACCTATTGCAAACCCGACACCTGTTTGCACGCTGCACCCGGCCGCCCCCGTGCCGCTGAGGGTGTACTTTTTAGGCGGACTTGTGTCCCCCCCCCCCGGTGCCCTACAAAACCCCCCTGGTCTGCCCTCCGAAGTCACAGGTACTTACCTGCTGGCAGACTGGAACCGGGGCACCCCCTTCTCCATTGAAGCCTATGTGTTTTGGGCACCACTTTGACCTCTGCACCTGACCGGCCCTGAGCCTCTGGTGTGGTAACTTCGGGGTTGCTCTGAACCCCCAACGGTGGGCTACCTTGGACCCAACTTTGAACCCTGTAGGTGGTTTACTTACCTGCAAAACTAACCAAAACCTACCTCCCCCCAGGAACTGTTGAAAATTGCACTGTGTCTAGTTTTAAAATAGCTTATTGCCATTTTTGCCAAAACTGTACATGCTATTTTGCTGATTCAAAGTTCCTATGATACCTAAGTGGAGTACCTTTCATTTGAAGTATTGATTGTAAATCTTGAACCTGTGGTTCTTAAAATAAACTAAGAAAATATATTTTTCTATACAAAAACCTATTGGCCTGGAATTGTCTGAGTGTGTGTTCCTCATTTATTGCCTGTGTGTATGTACAACAAATGCTTAACACTACCCTCTGATAAGCCTACTGCTCGTCCACACTACCACAAAATAGAGCATTAGAATTATCTCTTTTTGCCACTATCCTACCTCTAAGGGGAACCTCTTGGACTCTGTGCATGCTATTTCTTACTTTGAAATAGTACATACAGGGCCAACTTCCTACAGGGGTCATCTCCAAGATGCCCTGTGGGTATATGTTACAATAAATTTCACACTGGCATCAGTGTGCATTTATTGTGCTGAGAAGTTTGATACCAAACTTCCCAGTTTTCGGTGTAGCCATTATGGAACTGTGGAGTTTGTGCTTGACAAACTCCCAGACCATATACTCTTATGGCTACCCTGCACTTACAATGTCTAAGGTTTGCTTAGACACTGTAGGGGCATAGTGCTTATGCACATATGCCCTCACGTGGGGTATATTGCACCCTGCCTTAGGGCTGTAAGGCCTGCTAGAGGGGTGACTTATCTATGCCATAGGCAGTGTGAGGTTGGCATGGTACTCTGAGGGGAGTGCCATGTCGACTTAGTCTTTTTCTCCCCACCAGCACACTCAAACTGTGAGGCAGTGTGCATGGGCTGAGTGAGGGGTCCCCAGGGTGGCATAAGACATGCTGCAGCCCTTAGAGACCGTCCCTGGCATCAGGGCTCTTAATACCAGGGGTACCAGTTAAAAGGTACTTACCTGAGTGCCAGGGTTGTGCCAATTGTGGAGACAAAGGTACAGTTTAGGGAAAGAACACTAGTGTTGGGGCCTGGTTAGCAGGGTCCCAGCACACTTTCAATCAAAACGTAGCATCAGCAAAGGCAAAAAGTTAGGGGGTAACCATGCCAAGGAGGCATTTCCTTACACTCCAGTTATAGCTGTTTTTTAGGAGCGACCGCAAAGCGCACGTCCCCTGCTGTAATCTCTCTTTGGGCTTCTAACCACGCCCATGTCACGTCAGTCACTTTAATTGGTTTGTGGGATTCCTTTTAAAATCTGATTGCTTTCATTAGTGAAAGGCATGCATTTGTCATGCCTTTTCCGGTGTTTAGCCCTCCTCAAGCGGATCGACCAACTATTGAAAACATACGAGGCTCAATGTTTTCTGTCTGGTTTCTGGGCTACTTTTTCTCTTTATTTCGCAGCGCGGTCTCGCTTGGCAGTAGTCTAGCACTTTGCATGACATCGATCCTGTTACATAGGTAATTGCACTTTTGCCAGTTGCATAAATAATTACACTTTTGCAGGTTACATGGATAATTGCACTTTTGCCAATAGGTTTGACTGCGAGTGAACTTTTATTTCCCTTTGTGTGTCTGTTTTGGGTTGTTGGCGGCCATCAGCTCACTTATGTGAAACTTTTACTTTTCAGTTTATATGACAAGAAAAGTCTGGTTAGTTATGTGAAATTGTTTTACTTTAAATTTTTAATTTATGTGGCAAGGAAAGTCCAGTTAGGAGTTTACAATGCTAATAGCTCTAAATTGAGCAACCGCGAGACCCATTACATTGCAAAGGCTTGTTCTACCCATCCAGTTGGCAAGGGGCTATTTGTAGCTGGCCACGTCGCACAGCTCTCTAGCGTCGCTCCCCTGTTAAGGAAGCAAACGGCCAGGAGGGGCCTCCGAACTCCTGGCCGTTTGATCCACCTCTTGTTTATGGCCCCCAAGGTGTGAGGAGGGAGGAGTGAGACCAGGAGGTCCTTTTAAGGGGGGACCTCGCAGAGCTGGGCCTCTTTGGTTGCAATGGAGCAGCAATCTCTGCTTTTGCAGAGATTTCATCTGACATGGTACGTGGTACTGCAGTATCACATGACTCTCTCATAGCAGCAGGCAGGGTCTGTGGAGCAAAAAACAGTTTTACTGCACATACCATTGGACAGGGTCCATGCTAGGTGGAGAGCCATTAGCGGCAAAGATTTTACAAAGCATTTAAAGATTGAACACCGGGTGTCCCCTACAAAGGGGTGTACAAAATGGGTAGGTAATTGGTCATCCATGATTGGCATATTTGATTTATTGGTAAGTCCTTAGCACAGTGCACTACAACGGTACGCGAGCTATGGTGCGGAGGTTTCAGTGAAGGTTTTTAGGTAGCTTTCACCTCCTAGGTATGCAGTGGGCAAGTCAAGACTTTACAGGAAGTGCATGCCCACGGGTTGGGGGTGTCATGTTCCTTAGTCGAAACCTTTGTATGCTTCTTGGCAGGGCCGGTTCCGGCGAGTGTAGGGCAACCCTCAGTGCATTTCAACACCCAGTCAATCACTGGGGGTGCCATTGGCCCCTGGAAGGACTCAAGGACCTGGGCATGGAGAGTGATTGAACAGAAGGGAGGTGCCGATTGCCGGAGGACAAGATCACGGCACGGCAGGCCGACATCCGCAGGTGCGTAGCAAGGATAAAGCGATGCTAGCCGCAAATCAGCGCCTCCTAGGCGGGCCCAACTCCGCAGCTAGGATTATTCCAGCGGGCAGAATATTTGCCAGGTGGCTAGCAAGGGCAGCAGCGAAGAGAAAGAAATACCGGCACTTGTGGCTGTCAGTTCGGAAGGAATGCAATGGTACCTTATTGTGGCGCACTCCTTGGTGCACCAGTCAGCAGCTTCAGCCTCAGGCAGAGAAGGCTTTGGGGTCACACTTGACCGCCAGTGGTGCGGTGAAATGGCCCAATGCATGGTTTAGCCAGGGACCCGCAAAGAGCAGTACCTTACAGGATATGTTCCCAATTGTCCTACTCTCTCCATCGGTGGCCACAATGGTTAGCTAGCAAGAGGATTGCATTCTGGCGGACAACGTGACCGTAGTGCAGGCCATCTATTGTCAGTCAGGGAATCGCCCAGTATTGGTAGGGTTGTTGAGGGAGCTGGTGGGCGTTTGCTGGTTATAAAGAATGGAATGATGCGGACAGGAGACCGTTCATGACGAGCGTAGGAGCCAATGTAGGAGGC